>NC_062280.1:121297582-121601935 GCF_902655055.1 Lutra lutra | reverse complement strand
ATGGAGTGAAATGGACGGAGTATTTTCCCTTCAGGGGACAGCTAATTGTCCCACTGTATGCAATAAAACTAATTGCATACAATAAGATTACATTTGAAATACTATTAGTAAGAGATTAGGTATTTAGTCATTTTGACCTCCTATTGAAGTAATTCAAACTTTTTATCAAGGGTTGCTAGCACTTCTAGGTTACGACAGAAAAAAACAAAGGTCAAATTCCTTCCAGGTAGTAAAAGGGGCACAATTTTTTGAGTAGTTCATACTTTCCTCACTGGCTCATAATGCTACCTTTAGAGTACTATATAATATATTATCTACAAAATAAACTGTTCTTTGGTTTTCATTTTATCACATAGGTCTATTTAACATTAGATTTGGTTACAACAATTTTCAAGTTCAAGAATGTCTCTTCCACTTCTTGTTTGCTAAATCTTTTAAAAATTATTAATTTGTTTGAAATTATATATCAGAACTATGATGTATCTTCTAACATGATTCTAAGATTTCCTCCTTTTATCTATTAATAAGATAAACCACATTAATAGAATTTAAGTTACCTTTCTTGAGAATAAACCCAACTTGGTCAATTACAACTAACCTAAGTAAATTTGGTCCTGCATAACTGTTATTGCTTGGTAGACAGCAGTAACCTTTGAAAAGCTTAAGGTAGGAGAGGTTAGCTACTGCCTCACAATCTCCCTACTCGTTATAATGAAAGCATATCTTAGACAAAATTCTGTACACATACTAACATGTACTAAACCAGTATTGGTTAGAAAGTGGATATAAAACTGTTTGTATACCCCGTTCTCTAATCTAGGTGAAATTCCAGTTCTAGGTACATTTGGGTGCTCTGAATAGCACTTTGCATGAAATGTATGACAACATTCCATGGTTGGTGTCAGGCAAACAGATATTTGTCTTGGCCAATGGCTGAATTCCAAGTGTGTTTTGTTTAAAGATTAAGCCACAAAGCATCTCTCTGGGTTCAGACTACAGACTCTTTGAATTCTTATGTCCTTTAAGGGTGGGGAATATCTCTGAAATATGTTAGCCAATCCCCATTTTCTAAATATATTTAATTCCATCAAGGAGAACATATTTTTTCACACACATTATGCTAATTAGTAATGCCTCATGTGCTAGCTAAACACCCCTAGATGTGGACTCATGATTATAAAAATTGTACTGTGCTGAACCTTGAATTTACTAGAACAAATATACTATCACTCTTTCTTGGCTAATGTACTTTAAATTACAGATAAAATAAATAACTGATTCGATGCTTTAACAAATATTTATGGCATATTTTAGGTAATAGAGGTACAGCAGGAATGAAAGGGACCAAAGTCCCTGACTTTGATAGAACTTACATTCTAGTAAGAGAAACTGAAGAAAAGGGGACAGGAGGCTTTAAGATGAATTTAGCTTGTGTGTTTAAAGCTTATACATAACTTCCACTTCCGTGTTGTAGTCATTGTCACTGGATTTGTCCTTCTGTCATGGACAATTAGAAAAGTGGACAAAATAAGGAAACAAGTGCTTAAACACATTGGAGCACAGGGTGTACGGAATTGTGACTCCTGACGAAAGGGAAACAGTGTGAGACGTTCTGGCATCCTGGCTGTAGACCTGGAAGAAGTCAGAGCTGCATTCAGGACTTAAAGGAAGACATACACATAATCAGAAGGGAAATTTAAGGTATATATATCTTTATGTATATGTATGTATCATATGCAATGTATGTATAATTGTATATAATGTATTATAATATAATCTTATGTATATTTAAGATATCAAATTTAATAACATATGTATATAACTTGTAAGGTTGAAAAATATAATACCTGAAAAGAAAAGTTCACTGAGTGGGATAAACAGCAGGTTAAACACTGCAGAAGAAAAAAGTCAGTAAAACTGGAGACAGCATTATGGACTATCCAAATTGAAAGACAGAAAAAGAAAAAAAGACCGAACAAAAATGAACAGTGCTTTAATGTTATTTGGGAAAATATCCAATGATTCAATGTATCATTTGAATGAGGAGAGAGCAGAAAATATTTTTGAAGAAATATAGGCATTAATATTTTTAAAAGTTTGGTGAAAACTATTCCAAGCAGAAATAACAATGAAGCAAAACACACCAAGGCACATTGTACTCAAATTACTAAAAACCAATGATGCAGAAAAAAATTTATATGCAACCAGTGGTGGTGGGGGGGAGACATTACATTCATAAGAACAAAATTAACAATGTCCCACATTTCTCCTCAGGACCAGTAAAAGCCAGAAAACATTGGGAAGACATCTTCAAATTTCTGAATGAAAAATGAAAGCCTAGAAGTACATGTCCAGTGAAAATACTCTTCAAAAATGAAGGCAAAATATTCACTTTCAGACAAACAGAATCTGGAAAGATTTTCTTCCCCCAATAGGCCTGTACTATAAGTAATGTTAGAAGAAATTCCTCAGGTTGAAGTAAAATCATACCACTAACTTGGATTTTAAAAAGGAAAGAAAAGCCCTGGAAGTAGTAAATGTGTATGTAAATATAACAGCTTGAAGAAGTAATTACTAATATAATACTTTATGTTAATTATACTGAAATTAAAAATAAATAAGCAAACAACAAAAAATAAAGTAGTAATAATAACAGTTTACTGTGAAGCTTGTAATAAATGTAGAAGTAAAATACATAACAGCAGTAGCTCAAAGAATGAGATGGGGTGAAAGGAGGTATACTAGAATGGTTAAGAAAAGAAGAGGCAAGTTACCAATTTTAGGAATAAGAATGGATCATCATTATGGATCATACAGATATTAGAAGAATAATAAGAGGATATTATAAACAACTTTATGTTAATAAATGTAAAAGCAAATTACCAATGTGATTCAAGAAGAAATAGAAAATATGATTAGGTTGTTATTCCTTAAATATTTTATTTTTTTTTTATATTTTTTAAAAATTTATTTATTTGAGAGAGGGAGACACAGAGGGAGAAGCAAACTCCCTGCTGCACAGAGAGCCCGATGTGGGGCTTGATCTCAGGACTCTAAGAACACGACCTGAGGCGAAGGCAGACTTTTAACTGACTGAGCCACCCAGGCACCCTGATAGTTCTTAAATATTGTAACATGTGACAGAGTCTCTCTTGATGAAGAAAATTCCAGACCCAGGTAGTTTTAGACTGGTGAACTGTACACAAGTCTTCTCATCAATCTTTTAAAAAATAGAGAAGTAGAAACATTTTCTAACTTATTTTTTGATGTAAGCATTAACCAGATACCAAATTCAGAAAAAGACATTACAAGAAAGAAAAAGAAAGAAGAAAAAAAAAATTTCCCTATGTATTGTGATAATACAGGTTAAAAAATCTTTATCAAAATTTTAGCCAATCACTGTGTTAAGTAACTGGAATTGAAATTAAAACTTTTTAAAAATTTAGCCAGTCAAACTCATCAGTATATAAAAAGGACAATGCATCATGTTCAAGTGGGTTTTGCCCTGGGAATGTAAGACTGGCTTACCATTAAAAATTCGACCAATATAGTTCACCATATTAACAGGATACACATAGCCACCAGGATTTCAACACACAAGGAAAAGTATTTGACAAAATTCAACATCCGTTAATATTAAGTAATCTAAAAAACTAGGGATAAAAAGGAAATTCCTCGATCTGTTAAGGATCTTCTGTGAAAAACTCAGAGCTAACAACACATCTAATGGAAAAAGACTGAACATTTTCTCTCTAGGGAGCAAGAAAGGGATGTCTGTTCTCTTCACTTGAGTTCCACATTGCCTAAAAAGAAGAAAAGAAAGGGAAGTAGGAGAGAAGGGTTATAAATAGTCAAGGAGGTAGTAAAACTCTCTTTAAGTGACACCTTTTAACAATGGCATCAAAGACGTGAAGTGATGAAATTACCTAGTGATAAATTTAACAAAATATTGTAAGACCTATTCATTGAGAGACCTGAAAGAAAATCTAAATAGATACATTGTATTTATAGATTGATTCAATATATGTTTTTAAAGTTTTAATTGTGGCAACGTAAACATATAACTCACCATTTTAACCATTTTTTTAAAAAAATGATTTTTTTAATTTATTTGACACAGAGAGCAAGAGAGAGAGAGAGAAAGCAAGCACAAGCAGGGGAATGACAGGCGAGAAAGAAGCAGACTCCCTGCTGAGCAAGGATGCTGATGCAGGGCTAGATCCCAGGACTTGGGATCATGATCTGAGCAGATCTAGACCAAGGCAGACGATTAATCGACAGAGCCACGAAGGCACCCCCATCTTAACCATTTTTAAGTGCATAGTTCCTAGTGCTGAGTATACTCACATTATTGTGCACCAATCTCCAGAAACCTTTTCATCTTGCAAAAATGAAACTCCACATACATTAATGATAATTCCTCATCCTCTTCCCCAATCTCCCGATAGCTCCTTGTAACCACCATTCTACCTTCTGTTTCTATAAATTCGACTAGATCCCTCCTGTAAGTGGAATCACACAGTATTTTTCTTTTTGTGACTAGCTTATTTTGCATAGTATAATATCCTCAAAGCTCATTTATACGTAGCCCGAAGACAGATGCGTAACCAACTGAGCCACACAGGTGCCCCCAAATTCAGTGTTTTTTAAAGGATGGTTGTCTTGAAATTGATCTATAGATTTAATGTAAGCTCAATCAAAATTCCAGCAGCGTTTTTTTTTATAGAAATTGAAAAGCTGATTCCAAAATTATGTAGAAGTGTAAATAACCTAGAATAGTCAAAACAATTTTGACCACAAGGAGATGAAGTTGGAGAACTTGCCTTCCTGATTTCAAGATTTACCAAAGAGTAATCATTACAGTGTGGAATTAATGTAAGGATAGGCAGATAAGTGGAATAGAATATTGTGTTACTCAAAGTTCTCCAGGGAAACAGGACCAATAGGATATGTCCAGATGTATATAAAAAGAGATTTATGATAGGAATTGGCCGACATGACCATGGAGGGCAAGAAGTTCCATGTTCTGCCAGTTACAAGCTGGAGAACCAGTCAAGCTGGTGGTGTGATTCAGCCTGAGTCCAAAGGCTGAGAACCCAGGTAGCTAATGGTAGAGGACCAGCCACAGCCAAAAGGCCTGAGAAGAGGTATGGTGAAGCTTGATGGTGTGAGTCTGAAAACCTGAGAATCAGGAGCACAGATGTTAGAGTGTAGAAGAGATGTCCAGCTCAAGCAAAGAGAACAAATTCACCCTTCCTTTCCCTTTTTGTTCTATCCAGTCCTTCAACCAATTGGATAAGGCCCACCTGCTCTGGTGAGGGAGATCTTATCTACTCTGTCTCCAAATCAGCAGCTTCTCTCTTCTGGAAACACCCTTGCAGACACAACAAGAAATAAGGTTTTACCAGCTATCTGGGCATTCTTAAGCCCAGTCAAGCTGATGCATAAAATTAACATTCACAAATACAGAGTCTAGAAACAGACCCACATATATATGGCATATGGTCAATTGATTTTCAACAAAGCTGCCAAGACAATTAAATGGAGGAAAGGATTGTCTTTTCAGCAAATGGTATTGGAGCAAATGGATTTCACTTCTGAATGACCTTTACCTTAATATATGAACTCAGACTAGATCATACACTGAAACGTAAAATTAAAACCGTGAAACTTTAAGAAGAAAACATGGGGAATAACTTTTGTGATTTTGGGATAGCAAAAATTTGCTAGAACACCAAAACACTAAGAATAAAATAAAATACTGTTAACAATATTATAAACTTCTGTTCTAGATGTAGTGAAAAGAAGGGCCATCTGTACCCCAAAATTCATAGCAGCAATGGCCACAATCACCAAACTGCGGAAGGAGCCAAGATGAACAGATGAATGGATAAAGAAGATAGGATCTATATGTACAATGGAATATTATGCCCCCATCAGAAAGGATGAATACCCAACTTTTATATCAGCATGGACAGGACTGGAGGAGATTATGCTGAGTGAAATAAGGCAAGCAGAGAAAGTCAATTATCATATGGTTTCACTTACATGTGGAGCATAAGGAATAACATGGAGGACATGGGAGATGGAGAGGAGAAGTGAGTTGGGGGAAATTGGAGGGGGAGACAAAGCATGAGAGACTGCGGACTCTGAGAGACAAACTGAAAGACAAACTGGAAGGGCGAGGGGTGGGGGGTTGGGTGAGCCTGGTGGTGGGTATTAAGGAGAGCACATATTGCATGGAGCACTGGGTGTGGTGCATAAACAATGAATCTTGGGACACTGAAAAATTAAAATAAAATAAAAAAACACAAAAAACCTGTTCTTCAAAGTATCGTAAAAAATGAAGAGGTAACCACTGACTGGGAGATAATATTTATTATATACACATAAATTTTACATATATAAGTTATATACCTACCTATATGTAAACTCTATAGTATGGAACAGATACTTCCATAAAGTGGATCCAAAAAGACAGCATTTTTAAGCGATTGAGAAATATAACACTGCATTGTTGGATTCAGTTGGCTAATGTTCAGAATTTTTACATCCATGTTAACTAGTGATACTGGCTTACAACTTTTATTTCTGACACTGTTATTAACTGATTATTTTTAGGGTTATAGCAGCATCACAAAATGAATTGATGAGCTCTCCACTTCTTATTTCAAATACAGTCAGTTCATTAAAGAATTTAGTAAATTTGTTTGTAGAATCATCTGAGGGCCGCCTGGTGCTTTGGTCATGGTTTTCTTATTCTTTCCTCTCTGACTTGATTTTTTAATGACTGCAAAGTTTTTTCTTTTGAGATTTATACAATTTTTGAGTCAATCATAATCATTTTCTAGAATAGTTTGTGTTTTGTGTTCACTTTCAAAGTTATTGAAATATAGATTTAGTAATATTATCTTCCTATTTTAGGGTTTTTTTTTTTCTGTGTCCTTTACTAGTTAAATTCCACACAACGGACACTATAACACAACTATCCAGAATCCCACATAAAGGTCATAATTGTAAACGGCCTGAAAGAACATGATTTCTCTGCAATAGATTAATAAAAATAAAACCTGAAGATTATTTTACTTGGAAATTACAAGATACCATATTTTATAAAAATCACCAGAAAGATCTTTTTGCAAAAAATAAAAGCAAAAAGACTGGTTGTCTTCTTACATGGATCTGTGTAAATCAGATCAATTCATTTAACATCTCTGCTTATGTGTTCCATAAGTAGGGGGCCTTATATTTGCTCTTATTTGCCTCTTTAAGCCCCGCAATTCTAGGATTGTCGTGTCAGATCCTATTCCATCTTTTTTTATGTAAGTTTACATGTGAATAGACACATGTGAGTGTGTATGTTTGTGTCTATAAAGGGGATCAAATCAAATAATCATTGAGACCCCTCCAGCTCTTAATCTTACTCTGAGATTAAAACCTTTGACTTCATATTAAATATATTCCAACCAAGATCTCTATTCTCTCCCTTCTTTGGGGTGAAGCTGAGTCTGTTAACACATTTGCTAGTATTTAAAACACAACAGTTGTAATCTGCACCATCAATTCAATAATATTTTTAAGAAAGAGGAACTTTTACATATTAAATGCTTACATTTAATTATAAGTTGTATCATGATTTCCAAAACACTATATTATAGAAAAATAATCACAACTAGAAAAATATGATAATTATATTCCCTGCTCAAATAAATTTTCTATTTGGTAGAGATGAAATGATGGCGCCAGTGGGGCTAAAGGGGTTATTGACAATGAGGGAGTTTCTGACAGTTAAGACAATTCCAATCACAAATAATACAATACCAACAAACAACCTCATTACCCTCCTGCACAATAATAAGAAATGCAAAAATCTGGAAGTTCAGTGGTTAAGTTAGCAGCTCAGTGGTATTCTTGGGCATTCAAATTCTCTCCATCTTTCTTCTGTGGTTTGATTTGTTAGCTTGACCCTTGATCTTCAAAGCCAATGTGTCCAATTGATTTGCTAAATCTTTTACAGTAAATGAAACACCACTACTTTCTGTCACCATCATGTCTGTTTGGTAAGTTTCTTCAGGTAGAAATTTCCTTAATGTGAACCTTATAACCTCAATTTTATCCATTGTATCTTCTTTTTTTTTTTTTTTTCCATTGTATCTTCTAAGAAATCCATTTATTTTTCCAAAAGATTATTTCTCTTTCTTTCTTCTTCTCCCTTTCTGTCAGTTTCTCAAAGAATTAAGCACATCCTATATATAAGGCTCTGTAGAGAGTAAACTTAGTAAAACATGACCTTAAGAAAATTGTAGTCATGTTGGCTGACAGGTTTAAACAGAAGCAGCAAAGCTAGAGGGGTAGGCTGGATATAAAATACAAGGTTAGGGGTGCCTGGATGGTTCAGTGTGTTAAGCCTCTGCCTTCCGCTCAAGTCATGATCTCAAGGTCCTGGGATCGAGCCCCGCATCAGACTCTCTGCTCAGCAGGGAGCCTGCTTCCCCCTCTCTCTGCCTGCCTCTCTACCTACTTGTGATCTCTCTCTCTCTCTCAAATAAATAAATAAAATCTTCAAAAAATAAAATACAAGGATGTATAATCAAGAATGTGTGCTATCAAAATGATCTGTGGCTGTTGATTTTGACCTAGATCACCTGGCTGAGGTGGTGTTTGTCAGGTTTTTCCACTGTAAAGGCACTCTCTCTCCTTCCTCTCTCTATTCTGTACTCTTTGGAAGGAAGCTTGCTGTTCTCTTTTCTATCAGTTAAATTAATGTGAACCTAGTGAGGATAGGAATCCCCCTGGTATCTGAGCCCTTCACACCAGGCTTTCTCATCAGAAGTCCTTCACTAAGTGAAGACATTGTGTCTTTGCTTTTTACATGGTGTCTAAGTCCCAGATGAGCCATTTCACCTCTCCTGTATGAGTGAGGTTAGCACTTTGAGAAGTGCCAAGAAGACCCACCTCCCCCAAAATATTCTGTCTCAGTGCCATTGGGTCATCATTTTTCCTCCTTATTTTTCCTAAAAAATGTCTTTTAGGATGACACCTTGAGCAGGGTTATATAGAATAGAGAATGAATGGTGCCCCCTGGCATTGTGCAGTGGGGATAAACAACATAGCAGCAGATCTGTTTCCTAGAGGAAACTGAAAACGTATTTGCACTTTCCAGCGTTGGGCACATTCCCCTTCTCACATAATCATAGGTTCTGGAGAATGCAATGAGAACTTATCCCACAGTGAGAAGACCAGTACAGGATTCACAGAGGAAAGATGAGGGACTCAGGAGGCCAGGACAGAGTGATAAGAAAGCACAGAAACCAGGAAGGGAAAGGCATGTGGAAGGAATCAATCACTTCATGCTTGACTAAAAGCCAGGAGTACATGAAAGCCAGGGTGTTTCAAAAATAGGTGTTTTAAAAGAAATAAGGAGGTAGTAAAATACTTTAGAAAAGCTCACAAAGATTTGCTGAAACAGAGTTAACATACACTGAATATTTATTATGTTCCAGCCACTGTTTTATGTTTTACATTGTTTCACTTTGGTTTCTCAGACTTTTGCATGCTTCAGAATTGCCTGGACACCTTCTGATTTAGCAGGTTGGGTTAGGGCCAGAAAATCTGCATTTCTAATAAGCCCCAGATAATGCTTTTGCTGCTGGTTTGTGGGTCACTTTGAAGATCACTGGTTTGACCAATTTAATTCTAACAGATACCTATGAGGGACATATGGTTATTATTCCCATTTCACACACAAGGGAACTGAGACATGGAGAAAATGAGTAACATGGCTACCCTTCTGCCATCCTCTGAAGGAAGCAGTAAGGCTCGATTTGAACCCAGGCAGTCTAACTTTTGTTCTGGATTTTAAATGCTATGTCATGCAGTGTCCTAGATAATTAGTTCCACCAGAGAACTCTTATCTACCTAAGACAGCACTGTGGCCAACTTACTGCCATCTAACTTAGTTTGAAAGATAATAGCCCCAAAAGGCTGCAACTCTTTTTGAATTAGTAAAATAAGCTACATATATTGGCAAAATCTTGGTTTTGAAAATGTCTTTCACTCAGATAATTGTCTTTCAAAGCATGTAAGGTAGATACTAAGAAAAAAGATAGAAATTAACATAATGGATGGGTAAGCCTTATAAAACCTTCAAATCTTTCTGGAATTTCAGGGTTTAGCCCTGAATGTGGATTACTATTTACACTGAATTGAAAAGCTTTTTAAAAATCTATTTACAATTTTCTCTTCTGGCTTTCTGTGGATGGAGCAGGTCAAAACGTGTTAAACTCAACAGAAAATGCTTCCATGTTAAATTTAGTTATTATGGAGTCTACAATTTAAGGCATGGTGGGCAGATAAAACACACTTCATATCTAATGATGACGGGGGTTATTAACCTGAGTGACATATATTATGCCCTAAATGTCTTATGAAACCTTACAGCAGAGTAAAGATAATATTAATGTACAGTTAAATCATTTCAGAAAACAAAGAGGAGAAAAAAAAATCCAGATCAAAATATCTAATAGAGGAGTCTTCAGAAAACCTTCTACAAGTCTGGTTTTCCCCAAATCTTGTCAAAAGGGGAGAGCAACATGTGAAGGGATTGATGTACCTACATGTAGCCATGAAGTAAAGATGTTTTTGTTAGTTTATAATGATTTTATAGCATCAGCAATTGGGGACAAAAGAATGTGAATAACCATCAGCACACCCCCAACCATTTTCTATAGATCAGAAGAATGGGAAAACTCTAACTTACTTCACACAGTGTTATACCCTCTAGGTCCATCTGTGTTTTGCAAGTGGTAAGATGTCATCCTTTTCGTGCCTGAGTAATATTCCATTATGCATACAGATACCACCTCTTCTTTATCCATTCATCTATGGTTGCTTCCGTATCTTCCATATTAAATGAAACAAGTAAGACAGAGAAAGACAATATCCTATGATTTCACTCATGTGGAATTTAAGAAACAAAACAATCAGGCAAAGAAACAAAGAGATGGAAAAAAAAAAAAAAGACAGACTCTTAAACACAGAGAACAATATGGTAGTTACTAGAGGAGAGGTGGGAGGCAGGGGATGGGTGAAATACCTCCAGTTACAAAATAAATAAGTCATGGAGACTAAAAGTACAGTGCAGCAAAGATAATCAAGAAGATGTAATAACACTGTCTTGTGACAGATGGTGACTAGTGGTGAGCACTGACTAGTGTATAGGAATGTTGAGCTGACAGGGTATACATGTGAAACTGGTATGACACTGCATGTTAATTATACTTAAAAAAAAAAAAAAGGGGGGCGCCTGGGTGGCTCAGTGGGTTGAGCCTCTGCCTTCAGCTCAGGGCATGATCTCAGGGTCCTGGGATCGAGCCCCACATCGGGCTCTCTGCTCTGCGGGGAGCCTGCTTCCTCCTCTCTCTCTGCTTGCCTCTCTCCCCGCTTGTGATCTCTCTCTGTCAAATAAATAAAATCTTAAAAAAAAAAAAAAAAAGATTCGGAGAACTCCCCCAATTGTGTGGTTCAATCTACTAAGCCGTGCTCTGGAGACCATTCCCTCAACCTAATTTGAGTCTCTTTAGGAGTCCATCTCATACTGCTGACATTCTTTGGGGGTGGGGCTGTCCCGCAATATCCTGGCCCTACCCACTTTGTGAGAATAGCGGTGTTCCCAAGCCTACAGGTGAAGTGGGGAAAAATATCTCCAAGCACCCTCACTTGTGAGAACCACTGATTTTAGACCCTCTCATCCTCTTCTATCTTAAATCAGCATCACTAAGGGCATGCCATGCTTTAAGACCTTGCCAATAATTATTAAGCAATCCCTTTGAGGTTTGTTTTTTTCTCTAGATGAAACAACTTCAAGTCCTAAGTGGCATCTTCACCTCCCTGCTGGCCCCAGTCTTCAGAGTTGGAAAGGTTGTTGGAGATCCTGCTCTTTAACTTCCTGATCTACCAGATTAGGCTCATGAAATAATATTATCTGACCCAGTTCTATAAGAAAATGAATATAAAATGATGGTTCATAGCTGTTTGTTAAGGGAAACAATGAATTATGGAGGAAGATTGTTGTTGTGAAGGACCACCAAGAAAAACACTATTGTAATTAAATAGCTGTAGAGACATGTTCTAGCAGGAGCTCAAGAAATGTTCACTGAAGCCATGAGCACCTGAGTCTAAGTTAACCACATAACTCCACTTGCTACTTTTTGTTTTCCTGAGCACACACAGGGGCAGTTTACCCTTCAAGAAGTAAGTTAGTAAAGAATCATGTCAGCAATCTTCTAGAGTCATTGAACTGAGGAAAAGACATTACAGAAAAAAGACAGTGATGAGAGATATCCGGGACACACCAGAGCTTCAAAATGATGCCTGCAGCTTACTAGAGAATTCTGTTCAGCGTAGAGATGGAAATCAGTAAGAAGAGGGAAAATATCCCGAATGCGTGGAAGGGGTGAGGGGCCTTTCTGGGGTCTCTTTTAAAAGGACACTGATTTCATTCCTAATCACGACCAAAGTCCCCATATCCTAATCCCATCCTTTGGGGGTGAGATTTCAATTTATGAATTTTGGGGGGGGGCACAAACAGTAATCTATAGCAAGCATTTTAGTTTGGAAAGTGGCAAAATGAGAAATGTGTCAAGTTCCTGAGGCCAGGCACTGTTCAGGAGCAAACTTCTCCAGCTTCCCATGTGCCTTCTCACCTGACACCCCTTCTCACAGCCTCCTCAGTCACTGTGAAGGCATTCCTTTGCTCTGAAACAGACGAACTGGTGTGTGTGAAGGTGGAAAATGGTGTCCTAAGGGCGAAAGAGTTTTACTGTGAGGGAAGTTTTGCTGTGAGGAAGCGCCCCATGTCAATTTTCTCTTAAGCCTGAAAGAATATTTCTTTGTATGTGGAAAACCAAAACAATGTGTTGTTGCCTGAGGCTCTCACCCAACTGTTGTCCTGGGGTAGAATTATCCCAAAGGAGATAGATGTCTCCAGGGCCACCCAAAAGCCAGCTCTTTGCCACCAGCAGCAGTAGCTGGAGGAAAGAGGTGCTTTGAATGGACAAACCTGGAGTCTGAATGAACTTACACCTGTATTCGATCCAATGCATTTATGCTCTATTTAGTATATATTCAAATTGACTCTGCTATATTCCTAGTATTCCTTGCATGTGTGTGGTATTTTAATCCCATTATTCTCTTTTGGCAGAATGGTCCTACCGATCGACTGTGACGGGTAATTTGGAAAATCCCAAGGATTTCAAGAATGAGCATTAGTAGTCAAATAATCACAGAGGGCCTTTAAACAAAGTGATTATAAAATAAACAAATCCATACATCAAAGCGGTGGGAAAGATTAAACATTAAGCAGACAAACTGTACCTTTAGGGAGAACTTCAGAAACCCAAATTGGACTTGGCTTTCATGAAAATGAGAATTATCACTGTTGGTTAAAGTAAGGTCCCAAACCGAGAGGCTTCATACTGTTTTGGCAACATTATTTGGTTTCAACCTACAGCTACTAAATTACCCTTTGCTTCTTTTGAGTGAAGCAAAACTGCTCTGTATAATCTTAGGCTCTTCTGAAGTAACCTTCCAGAAATGCTCAGTGAAATAAAATATGTTTACTAGAGCTTTCCAAAAAGATACTTCATAACCTTTAAATAGCCCTGTCTTTGAAATGAAACAATTATGAATGTTTCTGATGATTTGAAGACAGCGGTTGTAAACAGCTCATTGGCTATTTGTCTGTGACATCTGTCTATCCTGTGATTTGGAGATAATGGACTAAAAGAAGAGAGGGAAAAAAAAATCTAAACTTAAAAATTTTTTTCACTTGTGGGCAGCTGGGTGGCACAGTCCCTTAAAGCATCCAGCTCTTGGTTTTGGCTCAGGTTTGATCTCAGGGTCATGAGATCAAGCCCTGTGTAGGGCTCTGAGTTCAGTGTGGAGTTGGCTTGAGTTTTTCTCTCTCTCTCTCTCTCTCTCCCTTTGCTCTTCCCCCTACCCCATTTACACACCCCCCCCTCAAATAAATAAATAAATCTTTAAAAAAGATTTTTTTCACTTGTGGTGGAAGCTCTCCATTAAATACACACACACATACACACACACACATTTAATAAGTATTCAATCTTAGGCTGCACTATGATAAATACAGGAAACCTCCTACACAGGTCTTAGCCTTGTTATCGTTATTATAGTTGGGGTAAGCAAATTCTGGAAGAGACAAGCAAGTCGCCCTGGATACTCAGTCCTCACTGAGGAATAAACACCCAGGTGTTCGGACAAGCAAAGGCCCTCGAAAGGCCAGACTAACCTCACTGAATAGATTCAGCTGCCTGCTTCCACTGCGAGGCTTTGCTTAGTGATGGCAATGACCCAGCTCACACATTGTATCCTCGGTCTCCTGGGGCTCTCTTCTTGGCTTCCCAGCCTGCAACAGCCCAAACAAAATCACTCAGGGTTTGAAAGGATCTGCCTGGACCATGTGGAACTTCAAAAGACACCAAGATAGCAACCGCATTAATGGATGCTAATGGGTATGACCTTAACTGATTAAATCCAGTCCAGCTCTCTGGCCCCTGCAGGTATTACAGTAAGGCTTTTACACATATAATAACTTCTTTTTTTTCCCTCTGCACCAAGCTTTCTATAAATAGGGAAATGGAGCCACCTGAGCTGTTCTCAGCAAGTGCCTCCCGTTGTGTGCCTTCGAGGCAGGCTTTCCCACGATGGCCGGTCTTCACGGCTCAGGAAGTCTAGAGACCTGCAAGGGAGTGTGGCTCATCATGGGTTGTGTCTCCATTTCCTAAACACTCAACTCACTGCTTAGCCCCATGTAATGGGATTTGTGTCCTGTCTTGTCTTGATGATTCCCTAACCACTCAACAGCACCTCCAACACCTGTTCTCTCCACCCTCTCCCTCTTGCCCGAACATCCTACCCCGGCTACCTCCAGGTGCGGTAGGATTTCTCTGATCCACATAGGGTTGGCCATCTTATTTTTAAGACCTTTCTCAAAATTTTAATTTAAATTCAATTTAGTTAACATATAGTATACAATTAGTTTCACGGGTAGAGGTAGTGATTCATCAGTTGTGTAAAACACCCAGTGGTCATTATATCACATGCCCTCCTTAATGTCCGTCACTCAGTTATCCTAACCCTCTACCCCCTTCCCTTCCAGCAACCCTCAGTTTGTTTCCTAGAGTTAAGAGTCTCTTATGGTTTGCTTCCCTCTCTGTTTTTTATCTTATTTTATTTTTCCTTCCCTTCACCTATGTTCATCTGTTTTTTCTTAAATTTCACATATGAGTGAAATCATATGGTATTTGTCTTTCTTTGACTGACTTATTTCACTGAGTATAACACCCACTAGTTCCATCCACATTCTTGCAAATGGCAAGATTTCACCCTTTTTAATAAGTGAGTAATATGCCATTGTATATATACACCACACCTTTACCCATTCATCTATTGATAGACATCTGGGCTCTTTCTTTTTTTTTTTTTTTTTTTTTCAGCATAACAGTATTCATTATTTTTGCACCACACCCAGTGCTCCATGCAATCTGTGCCCTCTACAATACCCACCACCTGGTGCCCCCAACGTCCCACCCCCCACCCCTTCAAAATTCTCAGATCGTTTTTCAGAGTCCATAGTCTCTCATGGTTCACCTCCCCTTCCAATTTCCCTCAACTCCCTTCTCCTCTCCATCTCCCCTTGTCCTCCATGCTATTTGTTATGCTCCACAAATAAGTGAAACCATATGATAATTGACTCTCTCTGCTTGACTTATTTCACTCAGCATCATCTCTTCCAGTCCCGTCCATGTTGCTACAAAACTTGGGTATTCATCCTTTCTTTCTCTTTTTTTTTTTTTTTTTTTTAACAGCTTTATAAACATATATTTTTATCCCCAGGGGTACAGGTCTGCGAATCGCCAGGTTTACACACTTCACAGCACTCACCATAGCACATACCCTCCCCAATATCCATAACCCCACCCCCTCTCCCAACCCCCTCCACCCATCAACCCTCAGTTTGTTTTGTGAGATTAAGAGTCACTTATGGTTTGTCTCCCTCCCAATCCCATCTTGTTTCATTTACTCTTTTCCTACCCCCTCAACCCCCCATGTTGCATCTCCTCTCCCTTATATCAGGGAGATCATATGATAGTTGTCTTTCTCCGATTGACTTATTTCGCTAAGCATGATACCCTCTAGTTCCATCCACGTCGTCACAAATGGCAAGATTTCATTTCTTTTGATGGCTGCATAGTATTCCATTGTGTATATATACCACCTCTTCTTTATCCATTCGTCTGTAGATGGACATCTAGGTTCTTTCCATAGTTTGGCTATTGTAGACATTGCTGCTATAAACATTCGGGTGCATGTGCCCCTTCGGATCACTACGTTTGTATCTTTAGGGTAAATACCCAGCAGTGCAATTGCTGGGTCATAGGGTAGTTCTATTTTCAACATTTTGAGGAACCTCCATGCTGTTTTCCAGAGTGGTTGCACCAGCTTGCATTCCCACCAACAGTGTAGGAGGGTTCCCCTTTCTCCGCATCCTCGCCAGCATCTGTCATTTCCTGACTTGTTAATTTTAGCCATTCTGACTGGTGTGAGGTGATATCTCATGGTGGTTTTGATTTGTATTTCCCTGATGCCGAGTGATATGGAGCACTTTTTCATGTGTCTGTTGGCCATCTGGATGTCTTCTTTGCAGAAATGTCTGTTCATGTCCTCTGCCCATTTCTTGATTGGATTATTTGTTCTTTGGGTGTAGAGTTTGCTAAGTTCTTTATAGATTTTGGACACTAGCCCTTTATCTGATATGTCATTTGCAAATATCTTCTCCCATTCTGTCAGTTGTCTTTTGGTTTTGTTCACTGTTTCCTTTGCTGTGCAAAAGCTTTTGATCTTGATAAAATCCCAAAAGTTCATTTTTGCCCTTGCTTCCCTTGACTTTGGTGATGTTCCTAGGAAGATGTTGCTGCAGCTGAGGTCGAAGAGGTTGCTGCCTGTGTTCTCCTCGAGGATTTTGATGGATTCCTTTCTCACATTGAGATCCTTCATCCATTTTGAGTCTATTTTCGTGTGTGGTGTAAGGAAATGATCCAATTTCATTTTTCTGCATGTGGCTGTCCAATTTTCCCAACACCATTTATTGAAGAGGCTGTCTTTTTTCCATTGGACATTCTTTCCTGCTTTGTCGAAGATGAGTTGACCATAGAGTTGAGGGTCCATTTCTGGGCTCTCTATTCTGTTCCATTGATCTATGTGTCTGTTTTTGTGCCAGTACCATGCTGTCTTGATGATGACAGCTTTGTAATAGAGCTTGAACTCCGGAATTGTGAGGCCACCAACTTTGGCTTTCTTTTTCAATATTCCTTTGGCTATTTGAGGTCTTTTCTGGTTCCATATAAATTTTAGGATTATTTGTTCCATTTCTTTGAAAAAAATGGATGGTACTTTGATAGGAATTGCATTAAATGTGTAGATTGCTTTAGGTAGCATAGACATTTTCACAATATTTATTCTTCCAATCCAGGAGCATGGAACATTTTTCCATTTCTTTGTGTCTTCCTCAATTTCTTTCATGAGTACTTTATAGTTTTCTGTGTATAGATTCTTAGTCTCTTTGGTTAGGTTTATTCCTAGGTATCTTATAGTTTTGGGTGCAATTGTAAATGGGATGGACTCCTTAATTTCTCTTTCTTCTGTCTTGTTGTTGGTGTAGAGAAATGCAACTGATTTCTGTGCATTGATTTTATATCCTGACACTTGACTGAATTCCTGTACAAGTCCTAGCAGTTTTGGAGTGGAGTCTTTTGGGTTTTCCACATATAGTATCATATCATCTGCAAAGAGTGATAGTTTGACTTCTTCTTTGCCGATTTGGATGCCTTTAATTTCCTTTTGTTGTCTGATTGCTGAGGCTAGGACTTCTAGTACTATGTTGAATAGCAGTGGTGATAACGGACATCCCTGCCGTGTTCCTGACCTTAGCGGAAAAGCTTTCAGTTTTTCTCCATTGAGAATGATATTTGCGGTGGGTTTTTCATAGATGGCTTTGATAATATTGAGGTATGTGCCCTCTATCCCTACACTTTGAAGAGTTTTGATCAGGAAGGGATGCTGTACTTTGTCAAATGCTTTTTCAGCATCTATGGAGAGTATCATATGGTTCTTGTTCTTTCTTTTATTAATGTGTTGTATCACATTGATTGATTTGCGGATGTTGAACCAGCCTTGCAGCCCTGGAATAAATCCCACTTGGTCGTGGTGAATAATCCTTTTAATGTACTGTTGAATCCTATTGGCTAGTATTTTGGCGAGAATTTTTGCATCTGTGTTCATCAAGGATATTGGTCTGTAGTTCTCTTTTTTTTGGGATCCTTGTCTGGTTTTGGGATCAAGGTGATGCTGGCCTCATAAAATGAGTTTGGAAGTTTTCCTTCTATTTCTATTTTTTGGAACAGTTTCAGGAGGATAGGAATTAGTTCTTTTTTTTAAATGTTTGGTAGAATTCCCCTGGGAAGCCGTCTGGCCCTGGGCTTTTGTTTGTTTGGAGATTTTTGATGACTGTTTCAATCTCCTTACTGGTTATGGGTCTGTTCAGGCTTTCTATTTCTTCCTGGTTCAGTTGTGGTAGTTTATATGTCTCTAGGAATGCATCCATTTCTTCCAGATTGTCAAATTTGTTGGCGTAGAGTTGCTCATAGTATGTTCTTATAATTGTCTGTATTTCTTTGGTGTTCGTTGTGATCTCTCCTCTTTCATTCATGATTTTATTTATTTGGGTCCTTTCTCTTTTCTTTTTGATAAGTCTGGCCAGGGGTTTATCAATCTTATTAATTCTTTCAAAGAACCAGCTCCTAGTTTCGTTGATTTGTTCTATTGTTTTTTTTGGTTTCTATTTCATTGATTTCTGCTCTGATCTTTATGATTTCTCTTCTCCTGCTGGGTTTAGGGTTTCTTTCTTGTTCTTTCTCCAGCTCCTTTAGGTGTAGGGTTAGGTTGTGTACCTGAGATCTTTCTTGTTTCTTGAGAAAGGCTTGTACTGCTATATATTTTCCTCTCAGGACTGCCTTTGTTGTGTCCCACAAATTCTGAACCGTTGTGTTTTCATTATCATTTGTTTCCATAAATTTTTTCAATTCTTCTTTAATTTCCTGGTTGACCCATTCATTCTTTAGAAGGATGCTGTTTAGTCTCCCTGTATTTGGGTTCTTTCCAAATTTCCTCTTGTGATTGAGTTCTAGCTTTAGAGCATTGTGGTCTGAAAATATGCAGGGAATGATCCCAATCTTTTGATACCGGTTGAGACTTGATTTAGGACCAAGAATGTGATCTATTCTGGAGAATGTTCCATGTGCACTAGAGAAGAATGTGTATTCTGTTGCTTTGGGATGAAATGTTCTGAATAGATCTGTGATGTCCATCTGGTCCAGTGTGTCATTTAAGGCCTTGATTTCCTTGTTGATCTTTTGCTTGGATGATCTGTCCATTTCAGTGAGGGGAGTGTTAAAATCCCCTACTATTATTGTATTCTTGTCGATGTGTTTCTTTGATTTTGTTATTAATTGGTTTATATAGTTGGCTGCTCCCACGTTAGGGGCATAGATATTTAAAATTGTTAGATCTTCTTGTTGGACAGTTCCTTTGAGTATGATATAGTGTCCTTCCTCATCTCTTATTATAGTCTTTGGCTTAAAATCTAATTGATCTGATATAAGGATTGCCACTCCTGCTTTCTTCTGATGTCCATTAGCATGGTAAATTCTTTTCCACCCCCTCACTTTAAACCTGGAGGTGTCTTCGGGTTTAAGATGAGTTTCTTGTAGGCAACATATAGATGGGTTTTGTTTTTTTATCCATTCTGATACCCTGTGTCTTTTGATTGGGGCATTTTGCCCATTAACATTCAGGGTAAGTATTGAGAGATATGAATTTAGTGCCATTGTATTGCCTGTAAGGTGACTGTTATTGTATATTGTCTCTGTTTCTTTCTGATCTACTACTTTTAGGGTCTCTCTTTGCTTAGAGGACCCCTTTCAATATTTCCTGTAGAGCTGGTTTGGTATTTGCAAATTCTTTCAGTTTTTGTTTGTCCTGGAAGCTTTTAATCTCTCCTTCTATTTTCAATGATAGCCTAGCTGGATATAGTATTCTTGGCTGCATGTTTTTCTCATTTAGTACTCTGAATATATCATGCCAGCTCTTTCTGGCCTGCCAGGTCTCTGTGGATAAGTCTGCTGCCAATCTAATATTTTTACCATTGTACGTTACAGACTTCTTTTCCCGGGCTGCTTTCAGAATCTTTTCTTTGTCACTAAGACTTGTCAATTTTACTATTAGGTGACGGGGTGTGGACCTATTCTTATTGATTTTGAGGGGGGTTCTCTGAACCTCCTGGATTTTGATGCTTGTTCCCTTTGCCATATTGGGGAAATTCTCTCCAATAATTCTCTCCAATATACCTTCTGCTCCCCTCTCCGTTTCCTCTTCTTCTGGAATCCCAATTATTCTAATGTTGTTTCGTCTCATGGTGTCACTTATCTCTCGAATTCTCCCCTCGTGGTCCAGTAGCTGTTTGTCCCTCTTTTGCTCAGCTTCTTTATTCTCTGTCATTTGGTCTTCTATATCGCTAATTCTTTCTTCTGCCTCATTTATCCTAGCAGTGAGAGCCTCCATTTTTGATTGCACCTCATTAATAGCTTTTTTGATTTCAACTTGGTTAGATTTTAGTTCTTTTATTTCTCCAGAAAGGGCTTTTATATCTCCTGAGAGGGTTGCTTTAATATCTTCCATGCCTTTTTCAAGCCCGGCTAGAACCTTGAGAATCATCATTCTGAACTCTATATCTGACATATTACCAATGTCTGTATTGATTAGGTCCCTAGCCTTTGGTACTGCCTCTTGTTCTTTTTTTTTGTTGTGAATTTTTCCGCCTTGTCATTTTGTCCAGATAAGAGTTTATGAAGGAGCAAGTAAAATACTAAAAGGGTGGGAACAACCCCAGGAAAATATGCTTTAGCCAAATCAGAAGAGATCCCGAATTGTGAGGGGGGAGAAAGGGGATAAAAAGGAGTTCAGAAAGAAAGAAAAAAAAAAAAAAAAGAAACTATTAAAAAAAAGAAAGCCGATAAAGAAAAAATATAAAAAGAGGAAAAATATATATATATTAGATAAACTATTTAAAAAACGTTAAAAAAAGAAAACGGTAAGAGTTAAAAAAATTCAGGAGAAGAAGAGAAAAAGAAAAAAAAAATTGAAAAAGAAAAAAAAATTAAATTAACTGCAAGGCTAAAAAATCATGGGGAGAAAGCCATGAGTTCCGTGCTTTGCTTTCTTCTCCTCTGGAATTCCGCCGCTCTCCTTGGTAGGTGAACTTGGTCCTGGCTGGGTTTCCCGTTGATCTTCTGGGGGAGGGGCCGGTTGTAGTGATTCTCAAGCGTCTTTGCTCCAGGCGGAGTTGCACCGCCCTTACCCGGGGCCGCGCTGAGTAATCCGCTCGGGTTCGCTTTCGGGAGCTTTTGTTCCCTGAGCGCTTTCCGTAGAGTTCTGGAGGACGGGAATGAAGATGGCGGCCTCCCGGTCTCCGGCCCGGAGGAGCCGAGAGCCCGGGGCCCCACTCCTCAGTGCGCCCTCAGAGAACAGCGCCCAATGTCTCCCGCCACCCTAGCCTCCGGCCACGCTCCGAGCTGACCGAGCCTGCGACTGGTTCAAGGCAACCCCGAGCTGAGAGTCACTCCTCGGCTCTGTCTCTGCAGCCGGCTTCCCCGTTCTAATACCGGTAAGCTCTGCGACACTCAGACACCCCCGATCCTTCTGCGACCCTGCGGGACCTGAGGCCGCGTTGACCCCGCCTGGGCTTCCAGTTAAGCCTCTGGAGCAATGTCCCTCAGCGGAACAGACTTTTAAAAGTCCTGATTTTGCTCCGTTGCTCCGCCGCTCGCCGGGAGCCGGCCCCTCCCCCCGCGGTCGATCTTCCCGTCGCTTTGGATTCACTTCTCCGCCAGTCCTACCTTGCAGAAAGTGGTTGATTTTCTGTTTCTGGAATTGCTGTTCTTCTTCTCTTCAATCTCCCGTTGGATTTGTAGGTGTTTGCAATCTTTAGATAAGCTATCTAGCTGATCTCCCGCTACCCGAAGTAGTCTCAGCCTGCTACTTCTCCGCCATCTTGACTCCTCCACATCTGGGCTCTTTCCAGAGTTTGGCTGTTGTGGACATTGCTGCTATTGGGGTGCACGTGCCCCTTCAAATCACTGTTTTTCTTTTCTTTGGATAAATACTTAGAAGTGCAATTGCTGGGTTGTAGGGTAGCTCTCTTTTTAATTTTTTGAGGAAACTCTGCACTGTTTTCCAGAGTGGCTGCACCAGCTTGCATTCCCACCAATAGTGTAAGAGGTTCCCCTTTCTCCGCATCCTCGCCAGCATCAGTCATTTCCTGACTTGTTAATTTTAGCCATTCTGACTGGTGTGAGGTGGTATCTCATTGTGGTTTTGATTTGTATTTCCCTGATCCCGAATGATGTTGAGCACTTTTTGATGTGTCTCTTGGCTCTTTGGATGTCTTCTTTGGAGAAATGTGTCTTCATGTCTTCTGCCCATTTCTTGACTGGATTTTTTATTTTGGGGGGTGTTGAATTTGATAACTTCTTTATAGATTTTAGGTACTAACCCTTTTCTGATAAGACATTTGCAAATATCTTCTCCCATTCCATTGGTTGCCTCTTAATTTTGTTGAGTATTTCCTTCACTGTGCAGAAACTTTTTATCTTGATGAAGTCCCAAAAGTTCATTTTTGCTTTTGTTTCCCTTGCCTCTGGAGAGATGACTAGCAAGAAGCTGCTGTGGCTGAGGTCAAAGAGGTTGCCTCCTCCTCCAGAGGTTGTTCTCCTTCAGGATTTTGATGGATTCCTGTCTCACTTTTAGGTCTTTCATCCGTTTTGAATTTCTTTTTGTGTTTGATGTAAGAAAGTGGTCCAGTTTCATTTTTCCACATGTTTCTGTCCAGCTTTCCCAAAACCATCTGTTGAAGAGACTGTCTTTTTTTTCCCCCCATGGAATATTCTTTCCTGCTTTGTCAAAGATTAGTTGACCATAAAGTTGTGGGTCCATTTCTGAGTTCTCCATTCTGTTCCATTGGTTTATGTGTCTGTTTTTATGCCCGTACCATACTGTCTTGATGATTATAGGTTTGTAGCAGAGCTCGAAGTCTGGAATTGTGCTGCCTTCAGTTTTGATTTTTGTTTTCAACATTATTTTGGCTATTGTGTCTTTTCTGGTTCCATACAAATTTTAGGGTTTTTTATTCCAGCTCTGTGAGAAATGTTTTTGGTATTTTGAGAGGGATTGCTTTGAATTTGTAGATTGCTTTGGGTAGCATAGATATTTTAACAATATTTGTTCTTCTAACCCATGAGCATGGAATATTTTTCCATTTCTTTGTGTCTTCCTCAATTTCCTTTGTAAGTGTTCTATAGTTTTCAGAGTACAGATCTTTTAGTTAGGTTTATTCTTAGGTATCTTATGGTTTTTGGTTCAACTGTAAATGAGGTAATTTCCTTGATTTCTCTTTCTGTTGCTTCATTGTTAGTGTATAGAAATGCGACAGACTTCTGTGTGTTGATTTTTTATCCCATGATTTTGCTGAATTCCTATATCAGTTCCACCAATTTTTTTTGGTGGAGTCTTTTGGGTTTTCTACATAGAGTACCACGTTGTCTATGAAGAATGAAATTTTGACTTCTTTGTCAATTTGGATGCATTTTATTTCTTTTTGTTGTCTGATTGCTGAGGCTAGGACTTCCAGTACTATGTTGAAAAACAGTAGTGTGAGTGATCATCCCTGCTGTGTTCCTGACCTTAGGGCAAAAGCTCTCAGTTTTTACCTGTTGAGGATGGTATTCACTGTGGGTCTTTCATATATGGCTTTTATGATGTTGAGGTACGTTCCCTCTATCCCTACATGATGGTGCATTTTTTCAAGAATAGATATTATGTTTTGTTAAATGTTTTTTCTTTATCTGTTGAGAGGGTCATATGGTTCTTATCCTTTCTTTTATTAATCTGGTGCACCATGCTGATTGACTTGTGGACATTGAACCACCCCGGCAGCTCAGGAATAAATCCCACGTGGTAGTGGTGAATAATCCTTTTGATGTACTCTTGGATCCTTAATATCTTGATGAGAATTTTTGCCCCCATGTTCATCAGGGTTATTGGTCTGTAATTCTTTTTGGTGGGGTCTCTGTCTGGTTTTGGGATCAAGGTAGTTCTTGGCCATCATATTTTTATCTTTCAAGCTTAAGTTAGTTGCTAAATTTTTATATTTATTTGTCCATCTGCATTCTGGCTTTCATCAAAACTGTGAAAAATCTGGATGTAGTGAGACAACATAATGGAGCTGAGGACAGCTGGCCCCTTAAGATGAGGCCATGATCCCTGTTTCCCCTGCTGTATGTATCTCACCCGGCCAACACCAAGCATCCTGGGGGTCCTTAGGCATTTATGATAGTTTTCCATCCCTGCCTCTCTTGGCACAAGGTACCACTGAGCTCCCAGCTTATGTGATGTAGCTGTCATCTGACACTCCTTTCTTCTCTTTCTGGCCCCTCCTTCAATTATTTCTTCCATCTTCTCCTATCCTTTCAATAGAGGTGTCCCCTCAAGGGGAGATCTATCTTTGGTCTTCTCTTTCCTCTCTCCCTTTGCACCTCATCTATTTCTGATTTAAATTAGTAATTCTCTAATGATGATATTTATATGCCTTTATCAGTGCAATCAAATATGAACATCAGCATAAGGATAAAAATAAGACCCTGTTCCTTTTCTTAAGGAATAAAATGTAAGTAAGGAATAAGATACATGTGTAAACAAATGCAATGCTATTTGATAAAGGTTTCACACTTAAAATGTTGCCTAGTGCTTAGGAAGGGCACTATGGACTCATGCCCTCCTACCCAGTGACATGCCAAATTCTGGGGATTGTTCTTTAACTACTGTTGAACCCATACCCTCCTTTGCCATCCGGTAGCTTTTGCTATTATCTGTCTCTGTTCTTCCCCACCAGTGGCAGGCTCCAGCAAGAAGCTCCTTGTGGCTCCCCAGTATGCCAGGTCCTCTCGTCTTTGATTTGACCATGCTGTACTCTGCCTGGAATGTTCCTTCTGCTCATTTCAGCCATTTGAATGCCATTATCCTCAAATGGCACAGACTGCCTTGCCCCTATCCCCTTGCTGACTCATTTTCTGATCGAACCTGTAACCTAAGATTGAATTAACATTTAGGGATCAGAGCCTATACTCTACCCAAAACATCCTTCCCTCCCTGTGTTTCTAGACCACTTTATTTATGCCTCTGAGATAGGTTTACTCCATTGGGCTTCTTAGTGGAGCTGTGTGTACACTCTTTATCTTTTCCCTTTTTGAGATGATAAACCCCTGTAGTGCTGAGATATCCCTTTTTAATTTTTTTCTTTCCTGGGGCTAAGCTCTGTGTCTTGTATTTTGGTTGATATTTAGTAAACATTTACTGAACAATATAAAATATAAAAAATGATATATGGGCTCTTCTATCACCTGCATCATTCACTTGATAAACTCAATGCAAAAGTTGAGTAGAAAAACTGAGCACAAGTAGAATTAGCAATGAAAAGGATGAAATATATATCAAACTTATAGATTCTTTTTTTTAAAAGATTTTATTTATGTATTTGACAGAGAGAGACACAGTGAGAGAGGAAGCCCAAGCAGGGGGAGTGAGAAAGGGAGAAGCAGGTTTCCCACCCAGCAGAGAGCCTGATGTAGGGCTCGATCCTGGGATGCTGGGATCATGAACTGAGCCAAAGGCAGATGCTTAATGACTGAGCCACCCGGGCACCCAAACTTATAGATTCTTAAGTGTCACCCTAGAACATATTAGGACCAGAATGTGTCTTAAGGTAAAACACCTGCAAATATAATGAGAGACAGTGGATAATGTGAATCAATACAAAATATGCTATCTAATGCAAGTTTATAGGATTATATAGAAAGCCTATATTCCCACAATAAGTAAATAAAAATCCAGCATTTATGGAGGATATAAAGTTCTGGGTTTGGATAGAACTAGGTTGGAAAAAATAACTTTTGGGGATGAATCTGATCTGCCCTAAATTTTTTTGTGAAAGATAAATGCACATAAACATAGCCATAACTAAATAAGGGTTCATCTGAGAACACAGGAGTCTTAGAGGCTGGGGACAGGAGACCGGTCAGGTCCCCAAAGTGGTTCCTTTATAAGGGCTTGGTGGTGAGAACAGTGAAGTGGAGGAGGGCAGGTTGAGCGAGTTTGCTAAGAGCCAGCCAACCCCTGTGGAATGCAGGTACAGATAAGAGAAGTGAGTTAGCAGGAAACGTAAGCATGATCTTTGAAGCTGAAGGGTCAGATCTTGGAAGTGGTCCGGGTGTCAGTGAGATCACTGAAGGTCTATCTAGGCTACCCAAGGGTATCTTTGACTCTCACTCACGGAAGAGTGGGGAATGAGGGAAACTTTGTCTACTCTCCTACTTGAGTCTGAGTACTTAGTGCTATGTGATACAGAAAGGAAGCAAATAGTTGATTGTAAGGCAACCAGCTGTCTCTGTAACACATGGCAGGAGGAAGGTTCAGTCTTTCTAGGATCAAAAATGGAGTCTATTTTAAAGTGAACTTGTGTGTGTGTATATGTGTGCGCATGTGTGTCCAGAAAGGGGATTTTCCTCTGCTCAGTATTCCTGTAACAGCATTCTCAAAGGGAGGATAACAGCATTGAGTGTCACTTACAACCTGTGGTCTCTCTTGGGTCTGAATACTAGAGTCTGTGACCCAAGACTGAATTAGCATTTATGGATCAGTAGGTTAAAAAAAAACCAAAAAACAAAAAAACAAAAAACCCACATTGGGAGACCAAAGACTTGAATTTGAATTCCAGAACTACCCCTTAGTTGCTGTTTCACTGAAGTTTGTGAAAGTCAAAAGCACAGTGCCTGAAACAGGGAAATAATTAGATTTGGGTCTAGTTTATTCTTTTTTTCTCTGGTGCTCATTAGACTTACCCTACGCCCTCTCTTGTCAGGTGGCAAACATGAGTAAATAAAGAAATAAATTGAGGCATAGAGGAGTTAAAGAATTTGAAGGAGGTCATATAAAAAATAATCAACCAGGTTTTAAACTATTCACAAGTTCTGTGTTCATTTTAATTTATAAAGTGCTTTACATTTTTGAGCCGATTTTGTTTATTCTTCACAGTACCTCTTGCGATTCAATGTTTCTGTCACTAAATCATAACAATAGTAGATGTTTTGTACCAGTCTTGATTATATGGGATCTCATCCCCGAAGGGAAGCAGAGAATGAGGCAGAGAAAGGGATACACAGGCTTAGTAGACAGGATCCATTAGATCACAGGACCCTGATTTAAACTTGAGCCCTACCAGATAAGGTGATAAGATGAGTGTGAAGTTCTTGGGATCGCATTACAAATAACTTGCCTCTCTTGGGAACAGCGGATGATCCTGTGCAGGCCTGAAGCTAACTTCAAGAAGCTGGGAAAAGAAGAAATTAGGTGAAATTTAACAAATAATGCTAAAATAAATCAACTTTATGTCCAGCCAGATGTGTGGAATTTGCAAGGTGGATCAGGTTGGGAAAAGGTGATGCGTTGTGGAAGGAGCATATAAAACTGATGATTTAAAAAAAAAAAAAAGGAGTTCTATCATCACTTCTTCCAAAAACATGGGTTTTTGGTACCTATGGGTACCATGAGTACCCAATTTGAGATATCCTATTGTTTTTCTGTGAACATTTTCTACAATATGGTTTTTGCATCACCTGCTGGCAAAGAACAGTGATCCTACCGCTCACTAAAGGAAAGGCACGTATTTAAAGTGCTGGTGAGCAAGGCACTGGGGAGATCAAAATCCACTTTGTTTATTGGAAACCCGTAGCTACCACTGCTAAATGGCATCCAATTCCTTGTCACCACCTTGTTAACAAGTTTTAAATGGTGCCAGCTGATACACACAGGTGTTTTCTTTCTGAAAGTGTCATAATAATATGAGATTATTCTGGATTAAGTTAGTGAGAAAGGGAATATTATTTTCAGTTATTAAGAGAGACCGTCTATCCCATACACCTGTCTAACATACAGGCTAATCTTTTCGGGGCGGGGGAAAGGGAAGCATTTCCAGGCTATCATCATTTAAAAATGCTGAAGCAACACAATTTATATTTTAGCTTGTTTATTGCCAAGGAGCCGTTTACATTGTTGCAACTGAGCACACTTCTGGAACACTCCAAGAGTATCACATTCTACCTTGACTGTTTAAAGTGGCTTTCCTGGGTGAGATTTTGAAGAATATATGAAGACACTTTCATTGTGCTCTTCTTGCTACTTGGGAAAGAATTTGGCTTTTCTTTCATTCTTTCTACCCCCCCCCCCCCATGTAGGGATGAATAAAAAGTCTAAGCTAAATTAATAGAGGGTAAGACAGACTAAAGACTTCACCCATAACTTTTTCAGATTCAAATCATCTCCACCCGTGTTCTTTAATGTTCTACAGCTGGGCACCTGGGTTGGGGAACAGGAATATAAGTGGAGCTCTAACTGCACCTGATCTTCAGAACAGAAGCATCAGCTTCCTCTCGGCTCCACATGTAGCCTTAGTTTATAAGAGGGAGAAGTGGTTTATGAATAGATGTGATCAACCTCAAATACTTTCTTTTAAAAGAGTAGCTCTTTGGGGCGTCTGGGTAGCTCAGTGGGTTAAGCATCTGCCTTCTGCTCAGGTCATGATCCCAGGGTCCTGGGATCAAGCCCCGAATCAGGCTCCCTGCTCAGAGGGGAGTCTGCTTCTTCCTCCCGCTCTGTGCTCTCTATTAAACAAATACAATCTTAAAGAATCACTCTTCTATTTCCTATTCAGTTGCACCGAAGAACTAGAACGAATTTCTTTATTCTCTGAATACGTTTTTTGAACTTCTTTTGATTTTGAATAAATGTCTTTGCCCATCTTCATTCTTTAGTAGCCCGTTCATCCCTTCATCGATCCTGTTCTACTTCAACTCAGTATTTCTTCAGTAGTGACCACGTAAAGGATCTGTATTTGGAATACACAAATATGAAGATGTGTTTCTGAGGCTCAAAGAAGCTGGAACCTACTTTGGGAGAGAAATCTCCTGAGTACAACCATACCACTCTCTTCAGAGTGATCCCTCTAGGAATCCTCAAGCAGGGGATCACTTAAGTCAAGTTCCGTGGCAGTGCCGAGGAGAGGCGAGGGACTCTGGCTGAGTGAATTAGAGAACGGCTGAGCAAAAGAACCAAGCAGAAATACTGAACAGGGAACCCTTTATCTGAAACCCATACTCCTTCTTTTAACTGACTTTTCATTTGTCTCTATTTTTTTTTTTTTTTTTCTAATGAAAGTAGCTTTTCCAGACACAAATTCTTACCTGTTCATGTCATTCGTTTCCTCCTCTGGAAGTACAGGGCCCATGCCTTAGCAGAAGGACAGGGGAGGGCAGGCATTTAATGGACTCTGTTACAAGCTCTCTTTTGATTGGTACAAAATATTTTGGTAGCCTTTCCAAAAGACCAGATTATTGTTTTTAATCAGCAGAAGCTGGAGCTGTTGGTGATAAGCATTGTTCCAAATGCTGCCTCTATTGGGAAGTAAACTATAAAGCTCTGTTTGTTATTTTAAAGTGGCATCTGGATATATACTTTTGATCTAATAGTGAAGTCCTCTTGAATTGCTTAAACTGTTCCACATGGAACCAAATGCATAGAATGTGTCTTGGGAGGCTCTTTCAAAGACAGGGGAATTGAATTCATGTTTGGTGGCAACTTCAATGTTTTCCAGGCTCTCATAAGCCTTTTGTTGTCCAAATCAATCCATGAAACAGATGTGGCTAAAGGATATTGAAGAGATGCCGACGTGAACTGGCCACGTCAGAAGCCCGAGTGGCTCCTTTAGACACAAGGTCTTGGTTGGTAGTTTTAGATCTTGTTTAGATCAGTTGAGATTCCATCCTAAGTAAATGAAGTCATGGTCAGAGCCTTTTAAAACAAAGGAACTAAAATAAAAAGTGAGGTGATTTTGAAATAGCTTGTACACATCTGAACAAAGCAAGGTGATGGAAAATCTTAATAGTGTTCTGACATTGAACTTAAATAATTGCAAGGAGTATATTTTCTCTCGAAATACGTTTTATGTCCTGTGGGTTAGGAAGGGTCTGATCAAATAAAATCTCAAACAATTTAAAATGAATGAGAAAATTGAAGAAGGGCCTGTAAGAAAATTTTTAATTTTTAAAAAAATATTTACATTCCAAATAACTCATATCATGAAAGAATAAATAGACAGCTAATTGATAAGAGTTAGCATAAGAAATTAGATTTCTTGGGGCGCCTGGGTGGCTCAGTGGGTTAAGCCGCTGCCTTCGGCTCAGGTCGTGATCCCAGGTCCTGGGTTCAAGCCCCACATCGGGCTTTCTGCTCAGCAGGGAGCCTGCTTCCTCCTCTCTCTCTGCCTGCCTCTCTGCCTACTTGTGATTTCTCTCTGTCAAATAAATAAATAAAATCTTTAAAAAAAAAGAAATTAGATTTCTTATGAAATTGGGTGACCTGTTACAAATGCTTAAAGAAAGCTATTATCCTTGTCTAAATGTTATACTTTACAATATAATTTGGTAGAGGTAAAATACTTATCTATCTGGCTTTTTTCCCCCCCTTATAAATGTCTTTCTAATCTAACAAAGGATTGGCTGATCTTTTCATTTAGATATAGAATTATTCTTCATCTCTTCTCCAGAGAAAGGTTTGGACTTGTTTGGCTTCCAGAAACACATGCTTGCTTGCTCTCATTCTTAGGACAGACTTGTGCTCTATTCAACTAACACAGTCATACATTCAAAAGTGAATGCTTTTTCTATCAGACATGATCCCTCCCATCTGCTCTTCTAGAATAATCTATCACCTCTGAGTTGGGCACAGGTCCACCTCCTTGGAGGATCCCCTGGGGGATCCTGCTGGTAGAAGCTCCCCTGCCCCCCATGATTGTAAGTCTTCCTCTCAGCTCTGCCCAGAGCCTCTGGCCATAGGACTCAGTTAAAAAGGTATGTGCTCCCTATTTGGCAGTCTGGGATTTGTGAAACCAGAATTTATGGCTTTGATTTTAAACATTTGACTTCTGGTATTTGTAATTTGAACTATAAAAAATTGCTTCAGAAAAAGTGGTAGCATGTGGCCCCTATAACAGTGTAACCCTATTTTGAACTTTTATTAGGAAAAAAACAGTCATCAGCCATTATTTAAACTGAAGACCACTTGCTTCAAAACTTTAATGGAATTCTTTTTTTTTTTTTTTTTTGGTACAATCTTCAGGCGACTTAATGAAAGCTGGTATTAATCACACTGTGGTATTATGATAGCTCAAATGGACATTTTGCTTTCCCTTTCCAGGCCTGATACAACACCAGCCAGAAACAGTAGCCATAAAATGCCAAGTAAACGTAGAAACATAAAGACAGTAAGAAAGTTCATTATTGGTAAAGATATATTTATGGTAACCTCCATACTTTGGAAAAATAACTTTTAGGAAAACACCAACCATCATTTTCATATAGACTTCATTGCGTATTTTCCTGATTGATAAAAACCTCAAGAAAAATAGCCTTCTGTTATATACTAACCTGTATAAACCAGGTTCGTGGTAACTTCAGAGAGCTAATAGCATGGAGGCTTAAATTATTTGGATCGGCTGTGTTGATCAAACAACTCAATATTTATTACTAGAATGATTTGTCTCTATTTCTCTTTGTACAGTGGGTCAGAGATCCTATTATGAGAATTTATAAGATCTCATCAAAACACAGCCCTAATATGAAAAGTGGTAACTGTGTAAGAGGCATCTCTTCCCCACTCCTGTTGTGTAATCCGACTTCACATCAGGGTGGCTGGTTTCCCAGGTGCGGGGGCGCAGTGCTAATAAAACCTAGGTCATGGGTCAGATTGGTATGCGAACCCTGACAAAGGATCCGATCCCTGGCTGAGCTGGTTGCTTCTGCTGCATGCTGTTGGACTCAAGGAAGGCAAGGGAGGCACAGGAAAATGAATCTACAGCTGAGAGGGGGTTAGCAAAAACAGTTAATGCACACATCCTAAGTATAGTTCAAAATTCTACTTTTGGTGAGTTCTGCTTCTACTTAGTATGTAGAAACTGCAAAAGGACATGGCTCCCACCCTCGTGATGACAAAAGGCTAGGTCATGTACAAAATCATACATTTTCTGAAGCCCATCAGAAAGCTGAGGTCACAAGGCCACCAAGCGAATGGAATTCCAGAGAGCGACCAGCCCCTCCAGGAGAGCCCAGATCTGTGAATTGCTGTACCTTTGGCAATGCACGGATGGGAGGCAGCCACCATCCAAGCAAGTAAGAAGGAATCTGTTAGAATCTTAGCAGATGCTAAGGGTCAAGTGTGGGTGAGCATGTCTGTCTGGAATAGATGGGGTCCAGACATAAAGGGAGAGCACACTCACTCGCTCACAGGCTGTTCATGCAGCAGCCTGGGCAGGTCTGAAGACCATGGGGAGCCCCTTTCAAGAGCGGGGTGATGGAAGTGAGCAGCTGCCTCTGGGGACCTGGGCAAATGTACATTACCTCTTAGAACCCAGAAGCTTTAGCGGTTAAGGGAGGGGGCCAACTCTCTTTGGGACCCAGGCAAGACCTTCTGCTTTGGAAGAGGTAAAAGCAAAACCTGACTGCTCTTCGGGGAGATCTGGAAAACTCTGCTGCCCTCAGGACATGAACAACACTCCCCGGCTTCTCAGGGAGAGGAAGAAACTAAGTCTCCCTGTCCCTGGAGGAGAACAGGGCACCTTCTTGAAACCATGGATCCCTTGTTGCAATCCATATCTCTATAAATTAATTTAATTGAATAACTACTATCTTTCCAAATTTGAGGCAGCTTAGAATAGAATATAATTAAACAATAAGTTGAATCAAAATCAGAAAAGAAAATATCTGGTCAGTTTTGTTACCGTGATTGAACACAGTACAGTAGACCCCCTTATCTGCAGTTTCAATTATCTGAGGTGAATCGTGGTCCAGGAGCAGATGATCCTCCTTCTGATGTTACCATTGAAAGGTCAAAAGCAGCCTGCCACTGTGTCACAGTGCCCAAGTCTTTCACCTCCCCCATCTCATCCTCTAGGCATTTTGTCATTTCACATCATCACAAGAAGGGTGACGGCTTGCATAATATATTTTGAGAGTGAGAGACCATATATACATAACTTTTATTATAGTATATTATAGTTGTTCTATTTTATTATTAGTTATTGTTGTTAATCTCATTCTGTGTCTCACTTATAAACTAAATTTATCATAGGTATGTTTTTATAGGAAAAAATAGTACAGATCTTCCTCGACTTATGATAAGGTTATATACTGATAAGCCCATCATAAGTTGAAAATATTGTAAATTGAAAGCCTTCAATATGCTTAACTTAACAAACATCACAGCTGAGCCTACCGTACCTTAAATGTGCTCAAAACACTGGCTTTCGCCAACAGTTAGGCAAAATCATCTAACACAAAGCCTATTTAATTACAAAGTGCTGAGTTTCTCATGTCACTGATCGAACACCGTCCTGAAAGTGAAAAATAGCATGGTTGTCTGGGTGCAGTATGGTTGTTGACCCTCATGATGGTGTGTGAGACTAGGAGCTGTGGCTCCTGCCCAGCATCACAGGGGAGGACCAGCCCACATATTGTTAGCCCAGGAAAAGATCCAAATTCAAAGTATGGGTTATACTGAAGGCGTGTCACTTTGGCACCATTTTAAAGTAAAAAAAAAAAAAAATTATAAGTCAAACCACTATAAGTCCGGGACTATCTTTAAATAGAAGGTGTGGTACGCCGATGGTTCCAGGCGTCTACTGGGGGCTCAGAATTTTCCCCACCACAGATAAGGAAGGACCACTGTACTTGGTTCTGATTTGGCAGCCAGGACAAAAACGTAAGCTTAATGGGTTAAATAATTCTAATATGGGGTGCTCATATGTTCCTTAAAAGAGACATTTTCTTGGTGGCGAATTCTGAGGAGATCACAGTAGACTTGACAAGAAGGGCTTTGGGTGATAAAATAATATTTATCTGCTCATTCAATGTACATTTATTGTTCATCAGGCTAGCCTGTGCTAGATTTGGGGATGAAAAGACATAGTTTCTGCTCTTTAGGGACTTTCAACGGAGTCTTTAATACAATTGGCCTGTTTTGGCTACCAAACGAGTAAGAGCAGCCTCCTGTTATAAATGTTGAGAAATCTGGCCAGGTTTCTTGCTGGACGGGAGGTCCAAACAATCCCAACTCAGGGTAGGCTATTAAGGGCTGTCCGAGCTGGGATTGTCCTCAAATTTAAGCTTTGAGTTCGTCCAAATATCAAGGCAGGATTCATGTGAAATGGTGGAATTCCTGCCATGGTGCATGGCCAACTTTTCCTTGTCCCCATCACCAGTCATTTATGTAGGTAGAAAAGTACTTAGCAGTCCCCTGGGGGACTGTCTGATTCTGCACCCCAGGTTGTCCAATAGGATGAATTCACTCTGATGCTTCTATATTGTGTTATTCAAATTGTGTTATTAATATGAAGGATGAAGACAGTACTTTGGAATATCGTACATATGGTCACAGGAATTCAGCAGTTCATTCATACTGGAGAGAGACTTTTAAAGCAGAGCAAATGAAAGGTAATATTTTGGTTAAAATATAAAATCTGTAAAACAAGAATGGTAACAATAAAAGGAAAACATTTAAAAACCCGTATTTTGGTAAAAATGAAATGAACACCACATGATGCCCTCTGATAGTTAACTGAGACATTTTGGCTTCTTGGTGGTGGATTAGTACTTTTGGACATAAGGTCTGGTTCTCTCCCTCTCTCCTTCCTTCCCTCTCCCTCTCTCCCTCTCTGCCCTTTACTACTTCGGAAGGCCTTGCATAGAGAAAGAGCTGCTGTCACTGCATCTTATTGGTCAGTATGTGGGACTGATGCCCAGGAATGTAGAAGCGTTCCCCCAGCACCCCCAAACCATTTTCTGACACTTGCTGAAAATATCTTGCTGAGTACATTTCCTTGAAATTGGTGGTGCCAAGAATCATTAGTACCCCATATTCCAGGAAGAAAAAGACTTATAACCAAATATTACCCCTGCATAAATGATCTCTAGCTAGAACGATTCTGAATCAGTTGTCTCCAGAGGAAGATGTCTAAAAAAAGTGTACAACTTGTCACTTCTGTGTGTTAGGGACCTTGGGACTCATGGAGAAAAAGGTACTGTAAACTATTGGAATGTATTCTTATCATTCACCAGCATATGAACTTCTTATTTTTCTAATACCTAGTTTCTCAGAGTACCTTGAGTTATCTGAATAATTTTGCTTCCTGTTGGAACTTTTAAAGAAAATTTTTGGCATTTGTCAAAACCTCTTACTACTTTAGAGAGTGAAATTTCCCATGGGCCGATAGGCTGACATTTATTGTGGAAACAGATGATTATCTACAGAGCTTCTGGAATGTCTCCTGGGGTGAATTTATCAGTGATCTAGTCATCAATAACTCATCTTGCTTATTTTTAGTTCAAGGAAAATTTCAGAAATTTTACATGAGCTTTTATTTATGCAACATTTGGCCAGTGAGCTTATATGGTAGTTACTTTTTGCTTCCTGGAGGATGAGCTGGTTTTAATTCAGTAAATGGGAACAGCCAGATGTTCACTGTGAATAAAATGAAGCAATATGAAAAGTTCTGTGCAATATCAGTTTTCCAAAAATGGTTTATAATTCAATTAAGTTAGGACTCAAACCCAGGTCTTAAAAACTTTGCTTTAGGTATTATAGAAAGTATCAATGGTTCTAATAGGCACATGATCTTTTATTTGTTATAGGTGTTATGGTTTTGAAATTCCTCATATTTAACATTGTTACATTCCTATTGACTAAACTCCAGACTGTACTGAAATTTCAACATGCTTTCTCATGAATGTCCTTTTCCTATTCCACGATCCCATCCCAAATGCCATGCTGCATTCATTCGTCATGTCTCCTTGGTTCTTCTTGTCTGGGACAGTTTCCCAGTCTTTCCTTATTTTTCATAACCTTGAATGTTTTGAAGAGTACTAATCTGTTATTTTGTAGAACATGTCTTAATTTGGGGTTTTCTGATGTCCTCATAATTGCACTGGAATTACAGATTTCTGGAAAGAATATCACAGATGAGTGTCCTTTTCATATGTCATGCTGGGAGCCCATGATATTGACATGACGTTGCTGGCTCAGGTACTGTTTATCAGATGTCTCCATTGTAAAGCTATGATTTTTCCCTTATCAGTTCTTCATTCTCTGAAAGCAAGTAACGGAGTCCAGCCCATCCTCAAAGGAGGGCAGTTAAACTCCACCTCCTTGGAACTATCTACAGGTATTATTTGGAATTCTTCTATATGAAAACCTTGTCTCTTCTCCTTCATTTATTTATTCAGTATTATTTATATAATTATACATATTAATGTATATTTATTTTATACTTTGGGTTATAGTCCCATTCTATGATATTTATTCTGTTGCTCTGGTTGTTCCACACTTGGCCCATTGCGAACTCTTTCAGGTTAGATCCTGTGCATGTTAGATGTCCCAGGCACGTGCTACATGTTCCCTGCCTCAGTTCTAGCAACAGCTATCACTCTAAGAAACCCTGTTTCTTTTATTGCAGAATAGTATTTCCAAAGCAAAATCCAGGTCGTGGGGGTGCTCATTGCTACCAGGTGTCAATATCTTCAGAACTTCTTGGCAGATAGTCACAATCTTTTCTGTGCTTAGAATTTTAAAGGTTTTAAATTGATCCTGGATAAGGCTTCTAAAAACCACACATATACACCTTCCTGATTCCCGTTTCTCATTATGCCCCTGATCTTCTCCATTCTTTTTCCCTCTGATACTTTCAGAAAACTGTCTTTGTTCTTTTGAACTCCCTCCTCTCCCTTTCTTAATATTTCCCCCCCTTTCTCACCCTTCTTTCTGTTAGTGAGGGCCTCACCTAGTCATTAGGAAGAAAATAATCTGCTTACATGAATTTCCTTAGAGGTGAAAGACTGATAATAGTCTATTGATGTGGAGGATTCTCAGAGTTGTACGTGCAGTGAACCAACCATTGAGGTGTTGAAAATACAAATACCAGGGCCCCTGACTGAATGAGAATCTAGAGGGCCAAGGGTAATGCTATGACATCCATAATTTTATAACCTAAGGCATTTTGTGTTTTATGACTGTATGCAAACTGTGATCAGTTTAGAGATAAGATTATTAGTTTGTGGTTGTGACATTTATTTATTAATCTCTATTTTACATACACATATATGCACATATTAATATACATATTAACATACTTTTAAAGCTCCTGAAAAATCAATTTCAGGTATGGTCTAAGTCAACCATTTTGTTTCAAATACAAGGTATGCTGGTCATTCCCCATTTTCTCTTCCCTCCGCCAATCTCCTTTCTCTACTCTTCTCTCTGAATTCTGGGAGACTGCTCCCTATTAATTTCATTTTTCATCTTCTTGCCAGCTAGCCTTGAGGCATGATAAATGGATGGACATCAGGAGGACAGGGAGGTGACATCTTTCTTCCCTTGCTTTCTATGAGTCAGCCCTACGGGGTGGGTAATCACTGTCTTTCTAAGATTGTAGCTCCTAAGCTTTGTTTACCCACTCTCCTCTCCTTCAACCCCGGGGGCCATGATGGCTCCCTAATGTCTGGGTGTCTCAGTATCTTTGATGGGTCTCTTCATGGGGCCCACAGCTCTGAAAAATCCCACATTGAAATTGTTGTGAAGTGAATCCTCTGTGTGAACTCTGGTTTCCTGGTGGGACTCTGGCTGATACACAAGGGGTTAGAATCACCTCTTTTATCTGTGAAGGCCTCCATGGCTTGTGGGGTGAAAGGAAGAACAGAAAAACTTCCCGTTTCAATTTAAGGAGCATGCACATTATAATATGTGAAAACTAAGAAGTCCATGCTTTACTAAGGACATCCAGTCCCACCCCACTCCGCCTTTTTTCCTTAGTGTTTGAGGGGCAGGATTAGGATTTATTGTCCTATTTTATATTTGCAGTTGATTTTATATCAGACTTATAATGAAATCAATCAGGAATCTAGTCTAGCATTTCTAATGACATTATTTTAGGATCATCTGCTGTAGAGTTTTTGGAATTAGGAAATTGGCCCTGGATATTGTTTCCAGCAGCTTTTTGGATTGGGATGTTTCTGGGATGGGGAGAAAAGGAGACACGCTGTCTTGGAAAACTCAGCAGTGTTTTACTGAAGAAGTCAATCCTGGCTTGAATATGTTGGCTTTGAATTTTTACAGGATACACCCCCACCATTTCCATGAATTAGTTTATTATATTTTCTTTCTGATTATACTGCTTGCCTGAAATGGGATGGAATAATTTTTAGGCACTTCCCCAACTTTTCTGGCAAAGAACCATCCAGTAAACCCAAACAGATGGGAGCAGAATGCACTGTCAGTCCATGTAAGGTCAGCTTTTGTTTACGCCAATCGTTTCTTGTTTCTTTTGTCTTATAATAAGGGACTATAAATCTGATCTCTTATTTTGGATTCCATTTTGATACTGAGAGTTTCTTCTCAACCATCAGGTGGTTGCATTTCCCAGATGAGTTCTTCCTGAACTTTCCCAGTAGTCTGTGACTCCCTCCATACTGTTTCCTCACTGAATCTTTTCTTGAAAACTGAGATCAGGAACTCCTGCACACTCCCAAATTTAAGATAATCTCCACTCACTTATTCAAAGTCAGCTGGAGAATAATCAAGTATAATGTCAGTCTCAACATCACCATTATGTGGGCAAAGGTCATCTTCTGCCATGGATAGAAAGTAACCTATGGTATGGTTTGCCTTATGAGAAAACATGCTGCATAGTCATTAAAGCCATAAACCTAAAAGTATGGTACTTGTTTCATAAATAAAACAAGTTTCTGTTTCAGAATATGAGCCACTCTATTTTTGACTTCTACTATCTTTCTTATTTCTTATTACTTCCAGAAGTTTGTAATTCCAGAAAATTCTAGAAAATCCCAGTAGTTTCTAACTATAATGACTGTAAACATATATATCTAAATTCTTGTGTTTTTTTCCCCTCTAATTGAAGGCAGTTTGGAAAATTATTTTGTTGATGGAAGTTTTAGGTTTCCATAGTTTATGGTATCAGGGACAAATCCTCCTGTTGCCAACCCCTGAGTTAGCTGGATCATTTTTGTATATATATTTATCTTGGCTTTAATTTTTATCAAATTTACACATGCCCATAGTTAAAGCAAATGAGCAGGTTGTGAAAAACAACATGCTCCAATTCCTTTTTCCTTCATTTTCTAAGACAACTACTTTTACCTCTTTTAGCTAAATTTTGCTTTCCTTCAATTTCTCTAAATATGTATTTCTCATTTTCAATCTTTCTGCTGTAGGTTATCTTCCTCCTACAAAAGATGATCATTTAACTGTGTTTTCTCCTATTCACTATGTTTTTTCCTATTCTTCTGACTCCCAAAATAGGTATGTTGTAAAATAATTAGCTCAATATTTGATATTTATATCATTATGACTATGTAAATGTTATTTATAGGGGAGTTATGTGATGAACTATGATTACTTTTTCTTTTCTCTGCAAATTTCTGTCCTGGAGCCAATTATCTTTTTTCCCCCTTGACTTTTTGTCCTCTTGGTAGTTTAATCACAAATTCTTCACAAACTGTCTACATCTTCTTTCAAGACTTTCAGATACATGAGGCATTCTATCAATTTCTTTCTCTCTCTCTCTTTTTTTTTTTTTTTTTTTTTTTTTTGGAGAAGTCTCCTCTATAACCTTCTTATTTCTTCTGACCTAGACTGCTTGTCCCCCATGCTTGGTACACAGCTGCCTGTCATCCTAGGATCTCTCTTAACCATTACTTTTCCTCTTCCTGTGCTAATCTCCGATTTCTTTTATTCCATATCTGCCTCTTTATTGGTGGAACTCATTTTTCTGCTAACTTTTTGTGAGAGGCTATAAGGCACACAAAATTTTTTTTTGAGAAGTTGAATATTTTAAAATATTATTATGTGCTTATGTTTGATTTATAGCTGGGCTTGGTATATAATTATAGGATGAAAATATTTTCTTTTAGAATTTCAAAGGCTCCACTGTCTTCTGGCTTCCACTGCTTTTGTTGAGAAGTCTGAAGTAATGTGGAATTTTCTTTTTTCAATCTTTATAGGTTTTTAGGATTTTCTCTTTGTCCTGGCATGAAAATTTTTGATAATGTGCTTAGATGTGATTTTGGTTTTTAATTCCTTGACTAATTTGGTTGGCCCTTTTAATACAGAAACTCATGACTCTTAATTCCGAGAAATATTCTTGCTTTATTTCTTTGATGAGTCCTCTTTCTGGATTTTCTCTGTGAACTTTTTTGTGGAACTCCAACTTTTAACTTTTATTTATTTATTTATTTTTTAAAAGATTTTACTTATTTATTTGATAGAGAGACAGAGATCACAAGTAGGCAGAGAGATCCACAGAGAGATGGGGAGAAACAGGCTCTCTGCTGAGCAGACAGCCTGATGTGGGGCTCAATCCCAGGACCCTGAGATCATGACCTGAGCCGAAGGCAGAGGCTTAACCCACTGAGCCACCCAGGCACCCCACCAACTTTTAACTTTTAAAGGAAAGGGAGAATAAGAGATTTATTGGAGCCTTCTTCAGTTGGGCTGTTCAGAAATGTCAAGAAAAGGAAATGGTAGGACAGAAGATGTATGTTCAGTGAAAGTCAACAATAACAACAGAAAGATAGGTCAGGGAAAAATCATAATAATTCTTCCAGTTTTGGAAGAATAAAATGATTGGGTTGGAATAAAGGTGAAGAGAGATGTTTAGTGTCTTTTTGTTACTTTCTGTTGGGGTACAGAGGATAAAGGTACAAGGAAAGAAAACCATCTCCTTCAACTGCATTGGGGGCTGGATAGCCAGATGAACTGTCAGGAAGTTAAGACCTTCTGGAAATGTCTATGGTGAACTTTTAAATCTTTGAGTTCAATAATCACTTTGACTTGGGGCTTAACATGAAGAGATGTGTTAACAGATAGGACTGGCCAAACAGGATAAATGAGTGAGAAGGAAGCAACATTAATCATTTATTCTTATTCATATTTTCCTAATTTGATGTTGAAGACATTCCATATCATCAGCATACTCTCCAACACACATCTGCACATACACCGATGGGCTCACATATCAATATCCAAGTGAAATTGAACAAAACTCACCGAATGCATCCACACGTATCTATACATATCTACAAAATGCACATAAAAACACATACACATTTGACACTTAATATGCTGGTATGCAATATTCTGTTGTATTTACCCTATATAACTAAGCCATTGAGAGCAAAGTCATCGCTTTATGCCCCATAAAATGCTCTGCATTTTGCCTCATCACGCATGTTCCCCTTAGGTGGAAAATATTGGGCATCCCCAATGCATTAATCCAAATGCGCATAAGCGTTTGTACTGGGTAATGATTGCATATTCTTTCCCCTTTTCTATGTCTGAGGGAAAATCAAAAGGTGCTAGTAATATTCAATTTAATGTGTTAACCAGATTTCCCAAGAGTTAGTCACGAGGGGCAGAAGCTGGTATCCGAAGATAAGTGAGAAAATGCTTCTAGCTGCATGAATGTTGTTACAGAGATGGTAGAATAGGAAGCGAGTTGATAGATTTCCCATGAATTACATTATAATATTTTCTTAGATTTCCTTTTCCTGCGTTTTCTCCTAGACTTTCACAGACTAGTCAGTTTGTGACTTCAGTAAACAATTTTGAGAGTCTGCTTATGTAAAGAATTCCTTTTGGAAAGTTCAATATGGATAAAAAGTGACCCAGGCAGTTAGAGGAGAGGTGGGGGTGAGCCAGAAAGGCCACAGAGGACTGTCAGTGACCACAGCAGATGCTGAATGCCTGCATTCCAGGGGCTTGTTCAGAAGCCAAGGGAGTCCCTGTGTATAGAGCTCCGGTCCTGAAAAGAAGGGAAAAGAATGCAGGCACCCCAGCGTTCGTGAAAAGGCCCAGAAGAACATCAGATTCCAGATTCTCTGGTTCACGATTGGCTTTCTCTTATAATTCGATTTCAAACTGGTTGAAGGACAATTTTAAATAGAAGTAGGATTCTGAAAAAATAGGCAAACAAAGACTATGTTGGGCAAAATGGTGTATCATAATTGAACACTGTTCTTTAATTTGGATGGTCTCTACCAAACAAAGCTCTGCTATTTCATTTGAACCACATTAAAATAGGGCTTTTTTTCCCTCCTAAGAAAATAAGCGTTTTCAAAAGTAGCTTCAAAAAACAATTACCATTTTAATGTGAAATGCTTGGTTTCCGAAAGTTTATAGCATTATGTTCCAAATTTCAGTTCAAAGGAAATAGAGCTAATGGAGCTGGAATCTGCTTCGACTCGACTGGCAGCCCTTGTAAGCTAATCCATCACGGGCGCCGGGCCGACTTGGAGTTTGGGCTCAGAGCCTGCCTCCCACCACTGAGATTCCTGGAGGGCGCCATAGTCTTTCTCACATTTGTTTTATTTGCCTCATGGTGGTGACATCTTTACAAATGTAATAGTTTATTGTTCATGTGCTTTAAAAAAAGAAGATACCGCTAGACAATTGAGAATAGGTAATCTGCACTTGTTGTGTTAGGCAGTTGGAAAATGTTTTCTCACATCTCACTGAATTTTCACACAAATTTAGGAGTTTGGAGAAAAAGATCCATAAATACAGAGAATAAACTGATGCTTGCCAGAGGGGGCGGGTGGGCAAAATGGGTGAGGCAGAGCAAGAGGTACACGGGTCCGGTTGTGGAATAAATAAGTCACCGGGTGAAAGTTTCAGTGTAAGGAATATAGCTGATGATACTGTAGTAGTGATGTATGGTGACAGAGGGGAACTGCACTTGTAGTGAACACAGCATAGAGTTGTCGAATCACTGTGTCATACAGCTGAAACTAGTATAACATTGTGGGTCAACTGTACTTTAATAATAATAATTTTTTAAAAGGCAGCAGGTCCAGAAAAAAAAATTAGGGCGTTGATATTATCATTACCCCTGTATCATAGATGAGGAAAATTGCTCAAAGTCCCAAAACTTCCTTCTGGGACTAGGATCTTCGTTTTGAAGCTAGGATCACTGCCCCATTGTACTTAACCATGACATCCACCTGATTTGCTCCTTACACTTCCTCCCTGAATGGCAGGGAACAGCCAGCATCAGTTGTGCCCCTGCTGTGGTGAGATAATGAGGAAAGCAATTCTCTGTTCTTTTCATACCCAATTCCCCAAAGTTCTTTCCTTCAGCATTTATGCAAACCTTGAAATCAATGTTCAAACTGAAAACCAGGCTATCTGTTCTTTTTTTTTTTTTAATTGTCATTTCCAGACATCTTTTCTCCCTTATTACAAGTACACAATCCAAGTGACTTTAGAACTCCACAACTTACGTGGGATGGTTCAGAAACTTAATAATTACCATCAAGTTTTCATAAAAACCATTCAGTAAGCAACTAGAATGCCCAGGAGGCTTATAAGGTTTTAAATCTGCTCCTTCACCAATGACTTTACCCACCTGGAAAAGTTATTTTTATATGTCTATTTCTATGATATGCTGTCTCGATCTCACAGCCTCCAGGAAATACAGCCTTCTCAAAAGCCTGAGTCACAGATATGCAGTAAGTTCAAAATACCGTCCTTCTCACAGACTGTGTGAATACAAAATACCAGCCTCTCATTCTTGGAGTAAGATACAGGGAAAGGCTTAAATAGCATGAAAGCAAATTAAGTGATAATAAAAGCTAACCAAGTGCTTTCTCATTACCAGGATTTTTCTGATTTCACTCATTTAATATGTACAACAGCATTACCATCAAGAGGTTTGCTTCAAATCTCAGCTTTGTGGCCTTGGACTTTGTGAAGGAGACCATCTCTTTGTGACCTCGAGCCACTTGACTTCTCTGGGCCTCAGTTGCCTCAATTGTAAAATAGGAAAACTTGTAACAGGATCCACCATTATGTTTCAAGCACCATTTGCTCCCTCTTAAGCTTATGGCAGCCCTGGAAGATATGGAGCCTTTCATCATGAAGATGAAACTTCAATGTTTATAGACATCAAGTAAATCCCAGAGCGAGTAAGGGCCCCTCAGTAAGCAGCCCTGACTGTACTTGAATCCAGTGTGAGCATGCTCAACCATTCACCAACCCCATGAAGACTCAAGAATTCTGCCATCTGCACTTCCGCCATAGGAAATGCTGGTTGAATCTGGTCACCATGAGGTATCTGTCTGTCTGAAACTTTTTTGATGATATCAGAAATGAAAGAAGTCTTGCTTATGTAAAGGGACTATTTGGACACAATGAGAAATGTTCAGGCATCGGGACTTAATTATTGGCAAGAAATTCTTTCCTGCAGAATTCTTTAGCCCTGAAATAGTAAGATATAAAAGATTTCTGTCTGACTCATCTGGGTGGCTACTGATCAGCAACCACTGACAGCAATATACAGTCTTGCAAATGTGATTGCCTCTTTATATCTTTAATTTTATATTTAGCTCTTTATCTTATCATGTCTGTCTAACTGATGCTCTTTCTCCCATTGACTGGGAGAAAGAGCATCAGTTAAAATCTCCCTCAACAATAGTCCTGGTTTAGTGAAAAGGCCATTTTGGTTTTGTGTTTTGATTTGCTTTAACATCATATGAATAGTAATTGAGAGGATTATTGTGTTATTGTAATTGATAATAAGAAATATATTATTTGGTCTTCATCCAGTTTCTGACACAGAATTTTAAAACCCTTGGAATTTCCCCAGAGGTAAGAGTGAGAGAGTTCGGGGCACCTGGGTGGCTCAGTGGGTTAAAGCCTCTGCCTTAGGCTCAGATCATGATCCCAGGGTCCTGGGATCGAGCCCCGCATCGGGCTCTCTGCTCAGCAGGGAGCCTGCTTCCCCCTCTTTCTCTCTGCCTGCCTCTCTGCCTACTTGTGATCTCTGTCTGTCAAATAAATAAATCAAATCTTTAAAAAAAAAAAAGAGTGAGAGGGTTGCCTTGATAGTTATAACAAATCCTTTCCAACCACACCTGAGTTTATGTTAATGAAGTGACTTTGGGAAAGCACCTAAGGATGGGGTTGGTTGCCAGGGAAACCAAACTTGAGATTAGAGGGTTTGAACTTTCAGTCCTACTGGAACTCCCCAGTCCTCCTCTGGGGAAGGGAGGGGAGTGAAGGTTGAGTTGATCACCAATGGCCAATGATTTAATCAATTATGCCTAGAAAATGTAGCTTTCATAAAGGCCTAGAGCCTAAAAAAATGATGGGTTTCAGAGGGCTTCAGTGTTAGTGAGCACATGGAGATTTGGGGAGAATGATGCCTCTTCCCACATACCTTGCCCTATTTACCTCTTCCATTTGACTGTTTCCAAGTTACATCTTTTGAAGCCAGTTATCCAGAATTTTCTGAGTTCTCTGAGCTGCTCTAGCAAATTCATCAAACTGAAAGAGAAGGTTGTGGTAACCTCCATTCTCTAGACAGTGAGTCAGCAGTGATCAACTGGATTTGGCTTTGCATCTGAAGGTTCGGGGGTGGGGGGAGAGGACAGTTGAATGGGACCACCAAACCCTTAACCTGTGGGGTCTGATGCTATCTCCAGGTAGACAGTATCCAAACTGAGTTGATTGCTTGGTGGTGTGGTATAAAGGGCATACACATCGGAACTTGTGTCAGAATCATAGTTAGGAAATCACATTCCACCTTTTGGGGTGGGGAGTGTGGTATATTCCTCTTGACTTGTCCATGATGCTTCTGTTTCCAACCTCACTGTGTCTGACAGGGGCCTCTTGACCAGCCACTGCCCTCTTTGCAGTTTTTGTTTATTCAGCCCTGGAGCAGGGACCTGGGGGCATGCAGATGACAAGGGCAACCCACCCAACTTTATCCTCACTACCTGCAGGGCTCCCCATTTGCGCATCCAGGTAAGACACAAAATCTTGAGGTAAGTTCAGGGCAGTCAAGGCAATAGACATGGTTTCATTTTTACATGGGAAATATTTGGTTGAGTGGAGTTCACAGAAAGGTGGGCATATTCCCATGTAGAGCGACTGTGGAAGCCACGTTCTGCTTGGCTGTATGTGGTCGCTCTGATTGGTTTATTATTATTACTACTCTTCACGGACCACTTTAGTTTAAAGGGAATGCATGTCTAACCTTTCTGGTTACTCCATTAAAGGATACAGAAATAGCCCACACACACTTGCAGCGACTTTGGGGCTGAGTGTGTTGGTCACTAAACCAACTGCAAGCCCAACAGCTTGTAGCTTCAAGCCCTCATGATCCTCCACATTACTTCATATCTCAAAAAGTTCTTAATATTTGTTTCCACTGTCAACAGCCTCTCATCAGCCACCGTATCAGTTTAGGCTCTCGTTAAGAAGACTGTCTCAGGAGACTTACACCCAAGCGCAGAGATGGTAGCTTTGGCAAGGGTTCTTCCATAAACAGATGAAAACAGCTGATAACATTAGCAACTTCGCTTGTCATCTCGTTTTTTGAGGGCACTCGCTTCCCTGAAAATTATTTATGTTTGATCTATTAATCCATGGCAACCACCAACACAAGCTGTACCAAATGTTGTTCCTGGGATGAGCAGTTGTTGCTGCTTCTTTACACCATTCTATTTCGGGAGTGGTATGAACTTTGGACTGTGCTCAGTAGAGCTCTTGCCCTCTTGGGTTAGGAATGGCGGCTGGTAAAAATGTCTGCTGCTTGGCCTTGGTCATTAGGAAAAAAAAATAAATCCTACTCATTTACCCAGATGACATCATTACTCACATTTACATTCGGAAAGATTCAAAGTAGGAAACATTTTTTCGGCATCAGGGAATCTAAATGTTTAAAAGAAGCTTTAACAACTATTACAGTAATACATGTGTTGGTTAAAAAAAATCAAAACAGTAGAGAAAAGCATAATTGCTCAACAGTAGCCTCCATTTCACTCTTTCTCAGCCTGTCCAACTGCTCCTAGATAATTCTGAAGAATATTTCTGTTTTAATTTCTGTCGGTACCTATGTAAGTCTAAATGCTATGCTTTTTTAAAAAAAATTTTTCATTTCTTTTCAGCGTAACAGTATTCATTGTTTTTGCACCATACCCAGTGCTCCATGCAATCCGTGCCCTCTCTAATACTCACCACCTGGTTCTCCCAACCTCCCACCCCCTACCCCTTCAAAACCCTCAGATTGTTTTTCAGAGTCCATAGTCTCTCATGGTTCACCTCCCCTTCCGATTTCCCTCAACTCCCTTCTCCTCTCCATCTCCCTATGTCCTCCATGTTATTTGTTATGCTCCACAAATAAGTGAAACCATATGATAATTGACTCTCTCTGCTTGACTTATTTCACTCAGCATAATCTCTTCCAGTCCCATCTATGTTGCTACAAAAGTTGGAAATTCATCCTTTCTGATGGAGGCATAATACTCCATAGTGTATATGGACCACATCTTCCTTATCCATTCGTCCGTTGAAGGGCATCTTGGTTCTTTCCACAGTTTGGCGACCGTGGCCATTGCTGCTATAAACATTGGGGTACAGATGGCCCTTCTTTTCACTACATCTGTATCTTTGGGGTAAATACCCGGTAGTACAATTGCAGGGTCATAGGGAAGCTCTATTTTTAATTTCTTGAGGAATCTCCACACTGTTTTCCAAAGTGGCTGCGTCAACTTGCATTCCCACCAACAGTGTACGAGGGTTCCCCTTTCTCTCCAACACATGTTGTTTCCTGTCTTGCTAATTTTGGTCATTCTAATTGGTGTAAGGTGGTATCTCAATGTGGTTTTAATTTGAATCTCCCTGATGGCTAGTGATGATGAACATTTTTTCATGTGTCTGATTAAATGCTATGCTTTTATGTCTCTTCTTTGACCCATTGATTTTTTTATCAGTCTTTTTTTTAAGTATCATTCTTTTTTTTTTGAACACAGTTTTATTGATGTATAATGTATGTATAAAATTCACTTATTTTAAGTGTACAACAAAATGAGTTTTAGTAAATTTACAATCTAATTTTAGAACATTTCTATCACCAAAAAGATCCCTCCTGGCCATTTGCAGCCACTTTTCGCTTTCAGTCCTAGCCCCAGGCAATTCTTATTCTATTTTCTGGCTCTATAAATGTCCCTCTTCTGGACAGTTTCTGGAAATGGAAGTGACCAATCAGTTTAAGACTATACCTATTAACTTTCCAACACAAAAGTTCCCGCTTGTGGAACTGCCTTTCCCCCACTCCCTTTTGATCTTCAGTTTTTGTCCTCACCCTTGCTCACTGGCAACTCCTGGTAACTTCTGACAGTTAAGACTTTATTTCATTATTGTTAAGGCTGATAATATTTCACCTTGTATCTTTTTCACTCTAAGTTTTTGACGTCTACAGGTTGGTTGTAAAAGTAGAAAGCTAAGGGCAGCCTTTGTAAATATTGCTCAGTGCACAACCAGGTAGGCGACCCATTTGACATTTCCTTCCCTTAGTGTCTGATGCAGAGCTGCGGTGGTATTCCGAGGTAATGTGCCCATGGCAGAGTCATATGAGCCCCCTTTCTGCTTCTGCGCTAAACGCTTAATACCATAGTATAATTGTATACTGAGCCATCTGTTGATACCTTTTCATTTTTTTCCCTTAGGGTTTTATTTCTTAATCTTTCTTCTTGAAACAGACGTAATATACCTTTGCTGTAACCTAAAATTTATCTGCTTCTCTATCATGCTAACCAAATGAAATCCTCCTTTTTATTATTTTTGTGTGTGTGTGTGTATTTTTTTGGAAAGATTTTATTTATTTGACAAGACAGAGAGGGCACAAGTAGGCAGAGAGGCAGACAGAGGGAGAGGGAGGAGCAAGCACCTCCCTCGGGCAATGTAGGGCCTGATCCCAGGACCCTGGAATCATGACCTAAACCGAAGGCAGATGCTTAACCCACTGAGAAACCCAGGCACTCCCGAAATCCTCCTTTTTAGAAAATCATACTGAGATAAAGATGAATATTTAGAATGTTCATAGAATTTCATAATACTTTAACACATTGTTGAGAAACCCAAGCTGGCATGCTTAATGTTAGCAAATGTGGTTTTGCATTTAAATTTTGCATCGGAGTGTATTTTGATGACTCTGCTACACTGACAGGAAAATATTTTACTCACATTAAGGAGATTATGACAGAATATAGATCAGTATACTATGGAATTCTTTTTAAAAAAATACATTTTCTTTTTTAGTTCTTCTCTTGCTTATCCCCCCACCTCCCAGTTTTATCAAGATATAATTGACAGACCTGTAGAAAATTAGAGTGTAGAACAAAATGACTTGACTTGTACATGTTATGAAATGATTACTACAATAAACTTGCATGAAGGACCCAAGCTCCAGGAAAGGGATTAGCTCAAGAACTCTACAAAGATCATATATTTTCATTTTAATGTGATAAAATTATCAATTTTGTCTTTTGGTTTTATGTGTGTATACTTTTTTTTTGCATTGTTTAAGCTATCATTCGCTGCTATTGAAGAAATAAAGGTATTTCCCTATGCACTTTAAGTATTTTAAAAGTCTCTTTTCAAATTTTTTGCATAATATGGAAATGAAGCTGAATATGGAGCAAAGCTCAGCGTCATTTTGTTTTCTCCATACTAATAAACAATTATCCCGATATTGTTTATTGAATAATCAATCCATTCTTTCCACACTGAATTGAAATTCTAACTCTGCTATACACAGAGCTTTCAAATACGCATGGTTGTATTTCTTGATTTTTTCTTATTTCATTGTTCTGTTCATTATCCCCGCGTGAGTACTGTACTGTATTTAATCATTCTATTTATAAGTCTTGATAGGTTGTAAAATAAATGAATCTGTTCATTCCATTCCTCCATCCAAATTGCTTTGGCTAATGTTGGCTCTTTATTCTTTATCCTCCTGTTTCAATTGTGGGAATAGGGAAGTTTATTAAAAAAATATGTAAATTTTTGGGAGGAATTACATGTAATTTTAATTTGGGGGAAGAAATATTTTGTTATTTTTTATTTTACTTTATTTTATTTTTTCTTTCTTTTTTTTAAATTTAATTTAATTTTTTATAAACATATATTTTTATCCCCAGGGGTACAGGTCTGCGAATCGCCAGGTTTACACACTTCACAGCACTCAACATAGCACATACCCTCCCCAATGTCCATAATCCCACCCCCCCTCTCCCAACCCTCCTCCCCCCATCAACCCTCAGTTTGTTTTGTGAGCTTAAGAGTCTCTTATTGTTTGTCTCCCTCCCAATCCCATCTTGTTTCATTTACTCTTCTCCTACTCCCTTAACCCCCCATGTTGCTGCTCCTCTCCCTCATATCAGGGAGATCATATGATAGTTGTCTTTCTCCAATTGACTTATTTCGCTAAGCATGATGCTCTCTAGTTCCATCCCCGTTGTCGCAAATGGCAAGATTTCATTTCTTTTGATGGCTGCATAGTATTCCATTGTGTATATATACCACCTCTTCTTTATCCATTCGTCTGTTGATGGACACCTAGGTTCTTTCCATAGTTTGGCTATGGTAGACATTGCTGCTATAAACATTCGGGTGCACGTGCCCCTTCGGATCACTATGTTTGTATCATTAGGGTAAATACCCAGTAGTGCAATTGCTGGGCCATAGGGTAGTTCTATTTTCAACATTTTGAGGAACCTCCATGCTGTTTTCCAGAGTGGTTGCACCAGCTTGCATTCCCACCCAACAGTGTAGGAGGGTTCCCCTTTCTCCACATCCTCGCCAGCATCTGTCATTTCCTGACTTGTTAATTTTAGCCATTCTGACTGGTGTGAGGTGATATCTCATTGTGGTTTTGATTTGTATTTCCCTGATGCCGAGTGATGTGGAGCACTTTTTCATGTGTCTGTTGGCCATCTGGATGTCTTCTTTGCAGAAATGTCTGTTCATGTCCTCTGCCCATTTCTTGATTGGATTATTTGTTCTTTGGGTGTTGAGTTTGCTAAGTTCTTTATAGATTTTGGACACTAGCCCTTTATCTGATATGTCATTTGCAAATATCTTCTCGCATTCTGTCAGTTGTCTTTTGGTTTTGTTAACTGTTTCCTTTGCTGTGCAAAAGCTTTTGATCTTGATAAAATCCCAATAGTTCATTTTTGCCCTTGCTTCCCTTGCCTTTGGCTATGTTCCTAGGAAGATGTTGCTGCAGCTGAGGTCGAAGAGGTTGCTGCTTGTGTTCTCCTCAAGGATTTTGATGGATTCCTTTCTCACATTGAGGTCCTTCATCCATTTTGAGTCTATTTTCATGTGTGGTGTAAGGAAATGATCCAATTTCATTTTTCTGCATGTGGCTGTCGAATTTTCCCAACACCATTTATTGAAGAGGCTGTCTTTTTTCCACTGGACATTCTTTCCTGCTTTGTCGAAGATTAGTTAACCATAGAGTTGAGGGTCTATTTCTGGGCTCTCTATTCTGTTCCATTGATCTATGTGTCTGTTTTTGTGCCAGTATCATTCTCTCTTGATGATGACAGTTTTGTAATAGAGCTTGAAGTCCAGAATTGTGATGCCACCGACTTTGGCTTTCTTTTTCAATATTCCTTTGGCTATTTGAGGTCTTTTCTGGTTCCATATAAATTTTAGGATTATTTGTTCCATTTCTTTGAAAAAAATGGATGGTACTTTGATAGGAATTGCATTAAATGTGTAGATTGCTTTAGGTAGCATAGACATTTTCACAATATTTATTCTTCCAATCCATGAGCATGGAACATTTTTCCATTTCTTTGTGTCTTCCTCAATTTCTTTCATGAGTACTTTATAGTTTTCTGAATATAGATTCTTAGTCTCTTTGGTTAGGTTTATTCCTAGGTATCTTATAGTTTTGGGTGCTATTGTAAATGGGATGGACTCCTTAATTTCTCTTTCTTCTGTCTTGTTGTTGGTGTAGAGAAATGCAACTGATTTCTGTGCATTGATTTTATATCCTGACACTTTACTGAATTCCTGTACAAGTTCTAGCAGTTTTGGAGTGGAGTCTTTTGGGTTTTCCACATAGAGTATCATATCATCTGCGAAGAGTGATAGTTTGACTTCTTCTTTGCCGATTTGGATGCCTTTAATTTCCTTTTGTTGTCTGATTGCTGAGGCTAGGACTTCTAGTACTATGTTGAATAGCAGTGGTGATAACGGACATCCCTGCCGTGTTCCTGACCTTAGCGGAAAAGCTTTCAGTTTTTCTCCATTGAGAATGATATTTGCGGTGGGTTTTTCATAGATGGCTTTGATAATATTGAGGTATGTGCCCTCTATCCCTACACTTTGAAGAGTTTTGATCAGGAAGGGATGCTGTACTTTGTCAAATGCTTTTTCAGCATCTATGGAGAGTATCATATGGTTCTTGTTCTTTCTTTTATTAATGTGTTGTATCACATTGATTGATTTGCGGATGTTGAACCAACCTTGCAGCCCTGGAATAAATCCCACTTGGTCGTGGTGAATAATCCTTTTAATGTACTGTTGAATCCTATTGGCTAGTATTTTGGCAAGAATTTTTGCATCTGTGTTCATCAAGGATATTGGTCTGTAGTTCTCTTTTTTTTGGGACCCTTGTCTGGTTTTGGGATCAAGGTGATGCTGGCCTCATAAAATGAGTTTGGAAGTTTTCCTTCTATTTCTATTTTTTGGAACAGTTTCAGGAGAATAGGAATTAGTTCTTCTTTAAATGTTTGGTAGAATTCCCCCGGGAAGCCGTCTGGCCCTGGGCTTTTGTTTGTTTGGAGATTGTTGATGACTGTTTCAATCTCCTTACTGGTTATGGGTCTGTTGAGGCTTTCTATTTCTTCCTGGTTCAGTTGTGGTAGTTTATATGTCTCTAGGAATGCATCCATTTCTTCCAGATTGTCAAATTTGTTGGCGTAGAGTTGCTCATAGTATGTTCTTATAATTGTCTGTATTTCTTTGGTGTTCGTTGTGATCTCTCCTCTTTCATTCATGGTTTTATTTATTTGGGTCCTTTCTCTTTTCTTTTTGATAAGTCTGGCCAGGGGTTTATCAATCTTATTAATTCTTTCAAAGAACCAGCTCCTAGTTTCGTTGATTTGTTCTATTGTTTTTTTGGTTTCTATTTCATTGATTTCTTCTCTAATCTTTATGATTTCTCTTCTCCTGCTGGGTTTAGGGTTTCTTTCTTGTTCTTTCTCCAGCTCCTTTAGGTGTAGGGTTAGGTTGTGTACCTGAGACCTTTCTTGTTTCTTGAGAAAGGCTTGTACTGCTATATATTTTCCTCTCAGGACTGCCTTTGTTGTGTCCCACAGATTCTGAACTGTTGTGTTTTCATTATCATTTGTTTCCATAAATTTTTTCAATTCTTCTTTAATTTCCTGGTTGACCCATTCATTCTTTAGAAGGATGCTGTTTAGTCTCCCTGTATTTGGGTTCTTTCCAAATTTCCTCTTGTGATTGAGTTCTAGCTTTAGAGCATTGTGGTCTGAAAATATGCAGGGAATGATCCCAATCTTTTGATACCGGTTGAGACTTGATTTAGGACCAAGAAAATGTGATCTATTCTGGAGAATGTTCCATGTGCACTAGGAAGAATGTGTATTCTGTTGCTTTGGGATGAAATGTTCTGAATAGATCTGTGATGTCCATCTGGTCCAGTGTGTCATTTAAGGCCTTGATTTCCTTGTTGATCTTTTGCTTGGATGATCTGTCCATTTCAGTGAGGGGAGTGTTAAAATCCCCTACTATTACTGTATTCTTGTCGATGTGTTTCTTTGATTGTGTTATTAATTGGTTTATATACTTGGCTGCTCCCACGTTAGGGGCATAGATATTTAAAATTGTTAGATCTTCTTGTTGGACAGTTCCTTTGAGTATGATATAGTGTCCTTCCTCATCTCTTATTATAGTCTTTGGCTTAAAATCTAATTGATCTGATATAAGGATTGCCACTCCTGCTTTCTTCTGATGTCCATTAGCATGGTAAATTCTTTTCCACCCCCTCACTTTAAACCTGGAGGTGTCTTCGGGTTTAAGATGAGTTTCTTGTAGGCAACATATAGATGGGTTTTGTTTTTTTATCCATTCTGATACCCTGTGTCTTTTGATTGGGGCATTTAGCCCATTAACATTCAGGGTAAGTATTGAGAGATATGAATTTAGTGCCATTGTATTGCCTGTAAGGTGACTGTTATTGTATATTGTCTCTGTTTCTTTCTGATCTACTACTTTTAGGGTCTCTCTTTGCTTAGAGGACCCCTTTCAATATTTCCTGTAGAGCTGGTTTGGTATTTGCAAATTCTTTCAGTTTTTGTTTGTCCTGGAAGCTTTTAATCTCTCCTTCTATTTTCAATGATAGCCTAGCTGGATATAGTATTCTTGGCTGCATGTTTTTCTCATTTAGTACTCTGAATATATCATGCCAGCTCTTTCTGGCCTGCCAGGTCTCTGTGGATAAGTCTGCTGCCAATCTAATATTTTTACCATTGTACGTTACAGACTTCTTTTCCCGGGCTGCTTTCAGGATCTTCTCTTTGTCACTAAGACTTGTCAATTTTACTATTAGGTGACGGGGTGTGGACCTATTCTTATTGATATTGAGGGGGGTTCTCTGAACCCCTGGATTTTGATGCTTGTTCCCTTTGCCATATTGGGGAAATTCTCTCCAATAATTCTCTCCAATATACCTTCCGCTCCCCTCTCCGTTTCCTCTTCTTCTGGAATCCCAATTATTCTAATGTTGTTTCGTCTCATGGTGTCACTTATCTCTCGAATTCTCCCCTCGTGGTCCAGTAGCTGTTTGTCCCTCTTTTGCTCAGCTTCTTTATTCTCTGTCATTTGGTCTTCTATATCGCTAATTCTTTCTTCTGCCTCATTTATCCTAGCAGTGAGAGCCTCCATTTTTGATTGCACCTCATTAATAGCTTTTTTTCTTTTTTTAAAGATTTTATTTATTTATTTGACAGAGAGAGATCACAAATAGGCAGAGAAGCAGGCAGAGAGAGAGAGAGGAAGAAGCAGGCTCCCCACTGAGCAGAGAGCCCCATGCGGGGCCCGATCCTAGGACCCTGAGATCATGACCTGAGCCGAAGGCAGCGGCTTAACCCACTGAGCCACCCAGGTGCCCCTCATTAATAGCTTTTTTGATTTCAACTTGGTTAGATTTTAATTCTTTTATTTCTCCAGAAAGGGCTTTTATATCTCCCGAGAGGGTTTCTCTAATATCTGCCATGCCTTTTTTTTTTTTTAAAGATTTTATTTATTTGTCAGAGAGAGAGAGGAGAGAGAGCGAGCACAGGCAGACAGAATGGCAGGCAGAGGCAGAGGGAGAAGCAGGTTCCTGACGAGCAAGGAGCCCGATGTGGGACTTGATCCCAGGACGCTGGGATCATGACCTGAGCCGAAGGCAGCTGCTTAACCAACTGAGCCACCCAGGCGTCCCTGCCATGCCTTTTTTGAGCCCGGCTAGAACCTTGAGAATCATCATTCTGAACTCTAGATCTGACATATTACCAATGTCTGTATTGATTAGGTCCCTAGCCTTTGGCACTACCTCTTGTTCTTTTTTTTGTGGTGAATTTTTCTGCCTTGTCATTTTGTCCAGATAAGAGTATATGAAGGAGCAAGTAAAATACTAAAAGGGTGACAACAATCCCAGGAAAATATGCTTTAACCAAATCAGAAGATATCCCAAATCGTGAGGGGGGAGAAAGGGGATAAAAAGAGGTTCAGAAAGAAAAAAAAAAAAAAAAAAAAAGAAACAATAAAAAAAAGAAAACGAATAAAGAAAAAATATAAAAAAGAAAAAAAAATATATATATATATTAGATAAACTAGTTAAAAAAGGTTAAAAAAGAAAAGGGTAAGAGTTAAAAAAATTGGCAGAAGAAGAGAAAAAAAATTGAAAAAGAAAAAAAATTAAATTAACTGCAAGGCTAAAGAATCATGGGGAGAAAGCCATGAGTTCCGTGCTTTGCTTTCTCCTCCTCTGGAATTCCACTGCTCTCCTTGGTATTGAAACTGCACTCCTTGGTAGGGGAACTTGGTCCTGGCTGGATTTCTTGTTGATCTTCTGTGGGAGGGGCCTGTTGTAGTGATTCTCAAGTGTCTTTGCCCCAGGCGGAGTTGCACCGCCCTTACCAGGGGCCAGACTGAGTACTCAGATCGGGTTTGCTTTTGGGAGCTTTTGTTCCCTGAGCGCTTTCCGTAGAGTTCTGGAGGATGGGAATCAAAATGGCGGCCTCCCAGTCTCCGGCCGGAGGAGCCGAGAGCTCGTGTCCCCACCCCTCAGTGCGCCCTCAGAGAATAGCGCCCAATTACTCCCGTCACCCTGGCCTCCGGCCGCGCTCCGAGCTGACCGAGCCTGTGACCAGTTCAAGGTAAACCCGAGGTGTGAGCTCACTCCTCGGCTCTGTCTCTGTAGCCGGCTTCCCCGTTCTAATACCTGCAAGCTCTGTGACACTCAGAAACCCCCGATCCTTCTGTGACCCTGCGGGACCTGAGGCCACAGTGACCCTGCGTGGGCTTCACCCCGGTTTAGCCTCTGGAGCGATGTCCTTCAGTGGAACAGACTTTTAAAAGTCCTGATTTTGTGCTCCATTGCTCCGCCGCTTGCCGGGAGCCGGCCCCTCCCCCTGCGGTCTATCTTCCTGTCGCTTTGGATTCACTTCTCTGCCAGTCCTACCTTTCAGAAAGTGGTTGATTTTCTGTTTCTAGAATTGCTGTTCTTCTTCTCTTCGATCTCCCGTTGGATTTGTAGGTGTTTGCAATCTTTAGATAAGCTATCTAGCTGATTTCCTGCTACCTGAAGTAGTCTCAGCCTGCTACTTCTCTGCCATCTTGACCCCTCCCTCCAATATTTTGTTATTTTTAATTTTAATTAAAAAAATTTTTTTTAGATTTTATTTATTTATTCGTCAGAGAGAGAGCGAGTGCGAGCACATGCAGACAGAGTGGCAGGCAGAGACAGAGAGAAGCAGGCTCCCTGCTGAGCAAGGAGCCTACTGTGGGACTCGATCCCAGGACGCTGAGATCATGACCTGAGCCAAAGGCAGCCACTTAACCAACTGAGCCACCCAGACGTCCCTATTTTTTTTTAATGATGAATGTATATACCAGTGATCTGTTTTAGGTCCTACAATAAAGTTTTATGCATTTCTCCTTATGCATCTTGTTTCTTTTATATTTCTCCACAAGTGATGTTTTTGTGTTTTTGTGAAAGAGCTATAAAAATGTTATATTTTGCAACTGATTATGCAGTAAAGTCATATGTCCTCTAATCAACTTTGCTGAAGTTTTACTGGTTTTAGTTGTTTGTAGTTGTTCTTGCAGTTATAGAATTATATTTATCATATCTATAAAAATAGCATTATTAAAATATCCCTTATATCATATGTTCATTATCTAATTGATCAAATTTAGGATATCTCTTGTAATGGTGTTTCAAATGGCGATCATGGCCATTCTTATATTTTTCTCAACTTTAAAGGAACTGCTTCTCATGTTTTTCCATAGTGTGCGATGTTTGCTTTAACTCATGTTATGGCCAGGTGCCAGTTTAGAGTTCATAAACTTTTTAAACTACAAAAGCACAAGTGTCTTTCTCCTCATCTTCCACAAAATGAATATCATGTGGGCTCTTATAGCAATAGTCAGTTTTAAGTTTTAATGGATCACGATGATGGAACTCATCAAATACTAACCCACCTTTTGCTTTCTGTCTTTAAGATGATCTTTTCCCCCCAACTTATATTATAGTCAGCATAAGGATACCGTTAAGGAAATTCATGGGTTCTCTCTTTTTTTTTTTCTTTTTTTCTGGGGTGGTAGAAAGGATTATGGTCCTAAACACCTGTTGGCTGTTCATATATCTTCTTTGGAAAAATGTCTGTTCAGGTCATTTGACCATTTTTAAATTGGATTATTTGTTTTTTGCTCTTGAGTCTGAGTTCTTTATACTATATGAGTTCTTAATAATCTATTTTGGATATTAACCCCTTATCAAATAGATGATTTGCAAATATTTTTTCCCACTCTCTAGGTTGCGTTTTCATTTGTTGATCATTTCCTTTGTCATGCAGGAGTTTTAAGTTTGACATAGTCCTACATATTTTATTTTTGCTTTTGTTGCCTTTGATTTTGGTGTCAAATCCAAATGCCAAGACCAATGTCAAGGAGCTTATCCACTATGTCTTCTTTTAGGAGTTTTATGGTTTTGGATCTTACATTTAAGTCTTTAATACATTTCAAGTTAATTTTTGTGACTTGTGTATGATAGGAGCCTAGTTTCATTATTTTACATGTGAATATCCAACTTCCACAGCCCCATTTATTGAAGAGACAGTTTTTCTCCACTGAGTATTCTTGGCTCCCTTGTCAAATACTAGTTGATTTTATATAAATGGGTTTATTTCTACACTCTTGGTTCTGTTCTACTGGTCTATGTGTCTGTTTTTATGTGTTGCTATACTGGTTTGATGATAATAGCTTTATAATCCAGCTTGAAATCAGGAAGCGTGCTGCCTACTGCTTTGCTCTTCTTAGGATTGCTTTGGGGGGTTTTTGTAATTCCACATAAATTTTAGAATTGCTTTTTCTATTCCTGTAAAAAAATGCTATCAGAACCTTGATAGACATTGCATTGAATCTATAAATAGCTTTGAGTAGTATGGACATTTTAACAACCTGATTTTTCCAATCCATGAACATGGATTGGATTTCACTTATTTGTGTCACCTTCAATTTCTTTCATTAGTGTCTTATATTTTTCAGTGTAAAGATCTTTCCCCTCCCTGGTTAAATATGTTTCCAAGTATTTTATTGCTTTTGATTCTATTGTAAATAAAATCATTTTCTTCATTTTTTCAGATAATTTGTTGTTAATAGATAGAAATACTACTGATTTTCATGTATTAATTTTATATCTTGAAAGTTTAGTGAATTTGTTGATTGTTTTTTAGTGAATTTCTTGATTGTTGCTATCTTTTCTTGTGTGTGCATGTGTGTTTTTTGGGGGTGGGAGGTTTTTTTTTTTTTTTTTTTTTGGTGGATCTTTAGGATTTTCTGCATATAAAACCATGCTATCTGGAAATAAGAGACAATCTTACCTCTTCCCTTTCCAGTCCCATGACTTTCATTTCTTTTTCTTGTCTGATTGCTCTGGCAAGGACTTCCAGTGCTATGTTAAATAAGAGTGGTGAGAATAGGCACATTTGTCTTGGTCCTGAACTTAGAGGAAATGCTTTCAACCTTTCACCATTGAGTATGATGACAGCAAAGGGCTGTTACATGTGACCTTTTTCTGTGTTGAGGTATATTCATTCTGTACCCAGTTTGTTAAGAGGTTTTTTTTTTTTATCATAAATGGATGCTAAATTTGTGAAAAGCTTTTTCTGTATCTATCAAAATGATCACAAAAAAAAAAGATCACATAATTTTTTCTTTTATTCTTTTTAATACTATGTATTACAGATTTGCATGTGTTGAATCATCCTTTCATCCCTGATATAAATCCCATTTGATCGTGGTTAATAATTTATTCAAGGTGCCACTGAATTTGGCTTATTAGTATTTCATTGAGAAATATGGTAGCTATATTCATTAAGGACATTGGTCTGTAGTTTTCCTGTTTAGTAGTGTGATTTCTGGCTTTGGTATCAGGATAATGCTGCCCTCATAAAATTAGTTTGATTCGTTTGACAGTGTTACCTCCTCTTTGTGTTTTTGGAAGTTTTTGAGAAGGATTGATTTTCCTTTGAATTTTTGGTAAAATCCACCAATAAAGCCATCTGGTCCTAGGATTTTCTTTATTGGGAGATTTTTGATTACTAAATAAAGCTCCTTACTAGTAGTTATTCTGTTAATTTTTATTTCTTCCTGACTCAATCTTGGTAGGTTATAGGTTTCTAGGAATTTTTGCATTTCTTCTAGGTTTCAGTTTGTTGATGTATAGTTATAATAGCAACTTTTTATAATTCTTTGTATTTCTGTGGTATCAGTTGTCATATTTCCTCTTTTACTTAAAATTTGTTTGATTTGGGTCTTCTCTGTGTTTTCTTTGGTTGGTCTAGCTAAAGGTTTGTCAATTTTTTTTTTCAAAGAATGAACTCTGTTTTGTTTATCTTTTGTATTATTTTCTTATTCTCTATTTCATTTATTTCCCCTCTGATCTTTATTATTTCCTTCCTTCTCCTAAATTTGTGCTCAGTTTGTTCTTCTTTTTTTAGTTCTTTGAGGTATAGAGTTAGATTATTTACTTGAGATCTTTTTTTTTGTTTTAACATGGGCATTTGTTGCTATGAACTTCCCCCTTAGAACAGTTTTTGCTGCACCCCACAGATTTTGGTATGGATTGTTTTCATTTTTATTTTCATTTGTCTTGAGAATTTTATTTTTGTATCCCTTTAATTTCTTCTTGATCCATTGGTTGTTCAGGAAAATTTCATTCCTCATTCCAACTACTCATGAGTTTTCCAATTTTCCCCCCACTATTTATTGATTTTGTTTCATACCATTTGCTCAGAGAAGATACTTGATATGACTTCTAACTTCTTGAACTTGCTCAGACTTACTTGGTGATGTAACATATGTTTTATCCTATAAAATGTTTCATGTGTGCTTGAAAAGAATATTTTTTCTGCTGTTGTTGGATAGAAAGTTCTGTACATGCCTATGTTCATTTATCTATAGTATTGTTCAAATCTGTTGTTCCCATATTGATTCTCCAACTGGATGAACTATCCATTTTTGAGAGTGGGGAATTAAAGTCCCAACTATTATCATGTTTCTGTTTTTTTCTCTTTTATATATAAAATGTATATTACACAAATATGTATGTTTGTGAATATTTATGCACCCAATATAGGAGTGCCTAAATAAATAAAGCAAATATTAACAGACCTAAAGAGAGAAATAGACAGCAATATACCTCTTTATAAAAAGCAAAATAGGAGAGCATGTGTGGCTGAGTCAGTTAAGCCTCCATTTCTTGGTTTTGGCTTAGGTAACAATTTCAGGATCATGAGATCAAGCCCCACATCAGGCTCTAGGCTCAGCATAGTGTCTGCTTGAGATTCTCTGTCTCTCCCTATGCCCCCAACCTGCTCACACTCCCTCTCTCTCTAAAATAAATAAACAAAATCTTTTAAAAAGGCAAAATACATAATCTTAGATGTCATATATATTCATAAATACATATTAATATATCATATATATTTGGTTTATTCATTATTATTTATAAATGTATATAATTGTTAAAAGTATACATATTCATATGTATATAATACATACATATACACTATTACCATGGCAATATATACACAAATATTATATATGAGTATGTATATTTCCAATAATTATATAAATTTATAATTTTTAAAATATTTCTATTTTAGACACAGAAGCTGGACCCAGACACTATTTTTTTTGTATGAGCAATAACTATTTTTTTAAGATTTATTAATTTTATTTGAGAGGGAGGGAAAGCAAGCAAGAGTGGGGGAGGGGCAGAAGGGGAGGGAGAGAGAGAACCCTCAGACTCCCTGGTGAGCATGGAGCCCAACACAGGGCTCAAACCCAGGACCTTGAGATCATGACCTGAGCCAAAATCAAGAGTCAGACACTTAACCAACTGAGCTACCCAGGCGCCCCTCTATTTTTTTTTTTAATCATCATTTCTTTCATAATTCTAGTTACAACTGCAGAATGACAAAAATTTCTTAAATAATAATTCTCTATTTTAGTTGCCTCTCAATAAATTTGTACTGTTTTGTAATTCTTTTTTTTTTCTTACTTTAAGTTTATTCTGATTATGATAAAATGCAATCTTGTGTCTCTTGGATTTTAAAACATTTTGGCTTCTACTTTGTACAATTTTGCCTTTAAAATTATATTTTTCTAGCAATTCTTTTATATTGTATTTTAAAAAGTTACAGTCTGAAATGGATTAAAAAATTTTTATAAAGGACCTGGTCCTTCATCACAAATGGTTTGTGAAGTCCTAACATGGGGCATCTGCATTGGAATCAATGCTAGCTCTTCAATGCTGGGAGTACTCTGTCATGAAATATTTACAACAGATTACAGCTTCCTAGGTTTTGTATAGTTTCTTTTATGAAAACTTCCTTTATTATTGTTTTGAATAGTGACAATGTTGGCCTTCCACATGCTCCGGAGGGAGTGGAGGGGGATGAAAGATAGGAGATTGGCACAGCTATTACCTAGACATTCAACCATTCCTTCTGTTTTTCTGCCTTCTTTTTTGTTTCTGCTCACTGACCTGCCATTTCTCAGGCCCAAGACTCCTCTGAACTCCAGAGGGGAGCCTGGCTCCCTCCTATGTGCCTCCAACATTTATATTCTGGGCTCTAGCTTCCTTTGCTGCCCTATTCATCTGCTTTCTGTCTTCTGGAAATTTGTTGAAGTTTCTTGTCTACTGATATCCCTCTTCCTTGCTTTCTTTGTTGTATGAGTTCATTCCTCTTTGTTTTTCTATATTGTCACTTCATGGCTCTCAGGAGCAATGGGAGGTGAATACATGTGTTCTGTATGATCCTGAACTAAATTAGCCTGAGATTTGAATCTTGGAAGCATATGTAAATTCTTTTAATAATTACTATAAAATAGCATGGTATAACACTTCTCAAGTTGAGATATTATCCAGGTAATTGAAGAAGAATTTTACTAGTTCTATACAACAAATACATAAATATTTTAGATTAAAATTTTTCCTTGGTGAAACTATCTAGATTAACTTATTTGAGAGTCACTTGGTTGATGGAGACAACACCATTGTTCTCATCCTCATTTGAAAGAATCACAGCTGATATTTGTAATGTTGTCTTTATACATATTTCATTCATTCCACAAATATGTGTTGAGTGCATTATGGATAGGCACTGTCCTAGGTGCTGAGGATGTGACAGTGAAGAAAACAAAAAGTTCATTGTTTTCACAGAGCTTTCATTTAATAAAGGGAGAGACCACAAGTAAGTTGAGTGACTCATATAAGATTTTTCAGATAGGGAAAAGTACTATGAAGAATGATACTAAGTGATTGGTGGAAGAGGTTTGTACCATTATATAAAGAGGGGCATGAGTTTATCAGTTCAGAGAAATATTACCAGCCATTTACAATGATTTCTGTCTTGTAATGTATCCTGTAATCCCAAGGCTCAGAAATAATCTCTGTAACCTTTTTAGAATGTTCCTTATTGTCTTCAGAAAGTTATTTGCTTAGTTTATATCATATTTTATATATAGTTGTATTTCTTTGTCCTAATTAATACTATCACAGAAACAGTTTTTGATGTTATTATGAGGTCTTTATTGTCATTCATTTAAATTATGCAATTACTGTTTAATTACTGTACATTTTAAAATTTATTTGGTCAGTGTCCTATTAAGAATTTTGGTTTACAGTTTTAATGATTATATTTACTTCTATAATGAACATTGCCATGTACTTATTGGATTATTTTTTAAAAAATTTTAAAAGACTTTATTTATTTATTTAACAGAGAGAGAGATCACAAGTAGGCACAGAGGCAGGCAGAGAGAGAGGGGGAAGCAGTCTCACTGCTGAGCAGAGAGCCCAATGCAGGGCTTGATCCCAGGACCCTGAGATCATGACCTGAGCCAAAGGCAGAGGCTTAACCCACTGAGCCACTCAGGCGCCCCTTATTGGATTATTTTTAAAGAAGAGGGTATCATGCTTAGCGAAATAAGTCAATTGGACAAAGACAACTATCGTATGATCTCCCTGATATGAGGAAGTGGAGATGCAACATGGGGGGGTTAAGGGGGTAGGAGAAGAATAAATGAAACAAGATGGGATTGGGAGGGAGACAAACCATAAGTGACTCTTAATCTCAGAAAACAAACTGAGGGTTGCTGGGGGGAGGGGGGTTGGGAGAGGGGGGTGGGGTTATGGACATTGGGGAGGGTATGTGCTATGGTGAGTGCTGTGAAGTGTGTAAACCTGGCGATTCACAGACCTGTACCCCTGGGGATAAAAATACATTATATGTTTATAAAAAGTAAATAAATAAATAAAATGAAAGAGTAATATTTAAAAAAAGTTATTGTCTCAAAGTATAATAATATTGCTAAGGCTCTTAGAACAATGTTTCCATATTGTACCTCAAAAGGGTTATACAAATTTATATTTCCAGAATCCATGCATGAGAGAGAGTGTCTGCCTCATAGAAGCATTTCTTGAATCAGTTATTTGTATTTTGAAAGCTTTTAAATTTGATAGGTGAAAACTAACACTGTATATTACACTACATTTTCTTAGGCATTTATCTATTGATGGACAAGTGTCCATCAGGTTCTTCCTCGTCTTGGCTATTGTAAATGATGCAGCAATAAACATAGTGGTGCACGTGTCTTTTTGAGTTAGTGTTTTCATTTTCCCTGAATAAATACCCAACAGTGGAATTATTGGATCATATGGTATTTCTTTTTTAATAGTTTGAGGTATCTCCATACTGTTTTCCACAGTGGCTATGCCAATTTACATTCCCACCAATAAGGCATGAGGGTTCCTTTTCCTCCTCATCTTTGTCAATACTCATTGTTTCTTGTCTTCTTGATTTGAGCCATTCTAAGAGGTGTGAGCTGTATCTCATCGTGGCTTTCATGTGCATTTCCCTAATGACTAGTGATGTTGAGCATGATTTCATGAGTCTGTTGGCCATCTATATGTCTTCTTTGGAAAAATGTCTATTCAGGTCTACAGCTCATTTTTTAATTGATTTATTATTATTATTATTATTATTATTATTATTTTGATGTACTGTTGTATAAGTTCTTTATACATTTTGGATATGCCATTTGTAAATATATCCTCCCATTCAGGAGATGGTCTTTTTGTTTTCTTGGTTTCCTTTGCTGTGCCAAAGCTTTTTATTTTGATATAGTCTCAGTAGTTCATTTTTGCTTTCATTCTCTCTGCCTCAGAAGACATGTCTAGGAATATGCTGCTATAGCCAATGTCAGAGAAATTACTGCTTGTGTTCTCTTCTAGGAAGTTTATGTTTTCAGACCCAACGTTTTGGTCTTTATTCCATTTTGAGGTTATTTTTGTGTATAGTGTTAGATAGTAGTCTACTTTCATTCTTTTACATGTAGCTGTCCAGTTTTCCCAGAACAATTTATTGAAAAGACTGTTTTTCCCCCATTCTATATTATTACCTCCTTTGTCATAGATTAAGTGACCATATAATTGCAGGCTTATTTCTGATAACTTTATTCTGTTCTATGTGTTCTATTGACGTATGTGTCTATTTTTGTGCTAATACCATACTGTTTTGATTACTACAGCTTTGTAGTATATTCTGAAACCTGAAATTATGATACCTCCAGCTTTCTTCTTCTTTTTCAAGATTGCTTTGGCTACCTGGGGTCCTCTGTGGTTCCATACAAATTTTAGTTTTATTTGTTCCAATTTTGTGGAAAATGCTGTTGATATTTTGATATGGATTTCATTGAATCTGTAGATTGCTTTGGGTAATGTGGACATTTTGACAATAATAATTCTTCCATTCCATGAGCATGGAATAGCTCCTTATCTGTTTGTGTCATATTCAATTTCTTTCACCAGTGTTTGTAGTTTTTGGAGAACAGGTCTTTCATCTATTTGGTTCAATTTAGTCCTGGGTATTTTAGTCTTTTTGGTATAATTGTAAAAGAAATTTTTTAAAATTTCTCTTTCTGCAACTCACTGGTAGTGTATAGAAGTGCTACTGATTTCTGGCATTTGATCTTTTATCCTGCCAGTTTATGGAATTCGTTTATTACTTCCAGTAGTTTTTGGTGGAGTCTTTAGGATTTTCTATGTATACTATCATGTCACCTGCAAGTAGTGACTGTTCAACTTCTTCTTTACTAATATGAATACCTCTTCCCCCGCCCCCCCCGGTGTGATTGCTGTTGGCTAAGACTTCCAATACTATGTTGAATAAAAGTGGTGAGACTGGATAACCTTAACTTGTTCCTGAAGGAAAGCTCTCAGTTTTTTACCATTGAATATGATGTTAGCTGTGGGTTTTTTATATATGGTCTTTATTATGTTGAGATATGTTCCCTTTAGTATGTTTTGCTAAGAGTTTTTATCATGAATGGATGTTGAATCTGGTCAAATGCTTTTTCTGCATCTATTGAGATGATCAGATGATTTTTATCCTTCATTTTGTTGATGTGATATATCACCTTGATTGATTTGCAAATACTGAACCATCTTTGCATCTTGGAAATAAGTTCCACCTGACCATGGTGAATGATCTTCTTAATGTATTATTTCTAGTTTCATAGCATTATGGTCAGAAAAGAGCCCTGGTGTGATTTCAGTCTTCTTAAATTTATTGAGGTTTGATTTATATCTTAAGTTGTGATCTATTCTGGAGAATGTTCATGTTCACTTGAAAAGAATGTGTGTTCTTTTGGTTGGAATGTTCTGTATATATCAGTTATGTCCTTTTGGTCCAATGTGTCTTTTATAGACATTGTCTCCTTATTGATTTTCTGTTTGGTAATCTATCCATTGATATAAGTAGAGTGTTGAAGTCCCCTACGATTATTGTCTTACCATTGATTTCTCTCTTTATGTCCACTAACTTTTGCTTTATCCATTTAAGTATTACAATTTTGGGTATGTAGATATCAACAATTGTTATATCCTCTTCTTGGATCTACCCCTTTATCATTATGTGCTACCTTTGTTTTTTGTTATAGTTTTTCTCTTAAATCTATTTTGTCTGATATAAGTATTGCTACTCTAGCTTTTTTTTTTCCCACTTCTATTTGCATGGTGAATGGTTTTCCATCCCTTCACTTTTAGTCTGTATGTGTCTTTAGATCCGAAGTGAGTCTCTTGTAGGCAGCAGATAGATGGATCTTACTTTTCTATCCATTTTACCACTCTATGTCCTTTAACTAGGGCACTTAGGCAATTTACACTTAAAGTAATTATTGATAAGCATGTACTTACTGCCATTTAAAAAAATCATTTTCTGGTTATTTTCATAGTTCTTCATTGTTCCTTTCTTCTATTGCTCTTTTTGATCAATGAGTGTCTAGTGTTTTTCCTTTTTCTTTTTGTTTGTTTTGGCTTTCTTTCTCTTTATTTTTCTGTATCTACCATAGGTTTAGGGTTTGTGGTTACCATGAGGTTTATATGTAAGGTCCTAAATAAATAGCAGTTCATATTTATTTAATGGTCATTTATATTCAAACAGTTAAAAAAAAAACTAAAAGAAAAAAAAATTTCCCTTCTGTTCCTTTTTTACTCCCTTCTCCATATTTTATGTGTATGTTGTCATATTTTATGCTTTTAATTCATAGTTTTCTCATCACTAATTATAACCACTTCTTTTCCACTTAATGACATCCCTTTAAAATTACTTGTAAGACTGGTTTAGTGGTGATTAACTCCTTTATCTTTTATTTTTCTAAGAAATTCTTTATTTCTCCTTCAAATCTGAATGATAATCTTGCCAGGTAGAGTATTCTTGTTGGTAGATTTTTTTTTTTTTCCTTTCAGCACTCTGGATATATCATGCTACTTTCTTCTGGCTTTCAAAGTTTCTGCTGAAAAATTAGCTAATGAATGTAAAGGTTTTCCTTTGTAGGTAAATTTTTGTTTCTCTCTTGCTTCTTTGAAGATGCTCTCTTATATTTAAACTTTGACATTTTAATTATTATGTTCTGTGGTGTGGACATTCTTGAGTTCATCTTGTTTGGACCTCTCTGTTCTTTTGAACTTGGATGTCTATTTTTCTCTTTAGTTTAGGAAAGTATCAATTATTATTTCTTAAAATATGTTTTCTACAGCTTTCTTACACTATTCTTCTGGGACTCCTATAATTTAAATGTTTGTTGGCATGATGTTGTCCAAGAGGTTTCTTAATTTTTTCTTTTCATTTTAAAAATTCTTTTCTTTTTTTTGAAGTTCAGCTCGTGTGCTTTCCACTACTCTGTCTTCCAGATCACTGATATGTTCTTCAGAACCTTTGAATCAACTGTTGATTCCCTTTAGAGTGTTTTTTGTTTCTGTCATTGTTTTCTTCCACTGTGGTTTTTTAACTATTTTCTATCTCTTTATTGAAGATCTCACTGTGTTCTTCCACTCTTTTCTCCAGCTCAGCTAGTATTTCTACAATCATTACTTTAAATTCTAGAACAAGCATATTGTATATTGTTTATCTCTGTTTCATTTAGAAGTTTTTTTTTTTGAGGTTTTGTTTTGTTTTGTTTTTGAGCATATACCTCTGTGTCCCCATTTTGCTTGAGTTTCTGTATTTGTTTCTAGGTTAGGCAAAATGGTTACTTCTCCTAAACTTTAAAGGAATGGTTTTTGTTTATGGTGCCCACAATGCAGATTGTGTGCCTGAACTAACAGCTTATGGCATCCAGATTGTGCTCTGGTGTAGTCTTTTAAGGTGGGGTGGGTACATAAACCATGTTGTTCTCCAGTCCCTCTGACCTGAGGAGCTTTCTTGCAGTTCCTCTGCTGCTTGACAGAATTCTAATGTTGTCTCTTACATATGCTAGTTGCTCTTTTAAAGCTTGTCTTTTTTTTTTCTGTGCCCGTGGACAGAGGGATCTGTTCCCAGTCCCTCAGTACTATCCTTCCCACTGCCATTTACAGAATTGAGAGTGTGGGTTTATTTAGGTCCACTTTAATTGTCCTCATTTGCAGTTTTCAGTGCATAGGTCCGGTACTTTTTTAAAAAATTTGTTCCTAAGTAGTTGGTTATTTTTGATGAGATTTTGAAAAGAATTGCTTTCTCAATTTTATTTGTATATTATTTGCTGCCATGTAGAAAGGAACAAATATAGTCTTGTGTATTGATTCTATGACCTTGTTAAACTTGCTTACTAGGTCTAGTAGGCTTTTTGAAGATTCTTTAGGATTTTTACATAGTAGATCATATTGTCTGTAAGTACTATGCAGTTTTATGCCTCCATTCCCAGCCTGTGTGCCTTTAATTTTTGCTTTTCTTGCCTAAAGAGAAAAAAAAATCCAATTTCCTTATCGCACTGGCCAGAACTTCAGTACAATATTGAATGAAAATGGTAAGAGTAGAAATATCATTAGCTTATTCTCATTCTTAGGAGAAAGCAGTCGGTCTTTTACTATTAAGTATAATGTCAGTCGTAGGCTTTTTGTGGATGCTTTTTATCAATTTGAGGAACTGATCGAGTTTTTGAGAATGTTTATACAAGCAAATGCATGGATCTTTTACTTTGTAATTCTTTGTATGGCTTTAAACTTGTATTTTCTTTATCTTTTTTAAGCTTATGATTTTTCTTTTTTTTTTTTTTGATTGGAACATTTACCATTTGATTTGTGTGATATAATTCACAAAATATGAGCTTTAGGGTCAGATTTGGCTTGAGTCCTGTCACTTCTGCTTGCTAGCTGTGTGACCTTGCAGCATTTCTTTATATGTAAAGTGCTGTAATCATAATACTCACTTCCCTATGTAGTTGTGAAATTAGAAGGGGTCACGTATCATTTCATGGTCTGAATGACGGGGTAATGTAGCCAGCTGTCCTATCAAATGAGGGAATACTCCATAACGCACACTTTTTGAGAAAGGAATGTGTCCTCTTTTCTGAGAATCAGGTATGGGAATATAAAGAGAGAGTTAGGGGTACCTGGGTGGCTCAGTGGGTTAAGCCTCTGCCTTCGGCTCGGGTCATGATCCCAGCGTCCTGGGATCGAGCCCCACGTCGGGCTCTCTGCTCAGCAGGGAGACTGCTTCCCCCTCTCTCTCTCTCTGCCTGCCTCTCTGCCTACTTGTGATTTCTCTCTCTCTCTCTGCCAAATAAAAAAAAAAAAATCTAAAAAAAAATAAAAATATATAAAGAGAGAGTTAGTGAAAGAAATAATTTTAATTCCTAAAATACATATATGAAAGTTACTAAATTTGTATATTTATCTCTTACGTAGTTTTTAAATTAACCTTCAAAAATTAATTTTAATAATTTTCAGATGATTCACCTTGTTTCTAGGTAGAAAATCAGGTTTCTTCAAATGATTGTTATTTAGTAAACTTTCTTATTATTTATTTTTCTCTTGGCTGGAAATCCTAGAACAATGAAAATTATGATATCAACAGGCAGCTTTTTATTCCCGATTTTCACAGGCTATTGGATACTAGAAGGGAGTATATTTCATTATGATATGATGCTAAAAATGTATCTTCTATTCCTACTCTAACAGTGTTTTGGTGTTTAAATTTATTCAATACCACTGGGTATTCATTAATATTTTTCTTATTTCGTCTTTGGTGTGTACAACTAATTTACTATTATCTTTCATACTACAGCATACATTCTGTGGGGGTGGAGACCATGTTTATCTTATATACCCATTGCTTTGGTATTGGCCATTTTATATTACTCAATAAATATTATTTAAGTAATGATGCATTACAATTACAAATTTCCTAATATTAAGCTGTCTTTCAGCTCCTCAAATAAATTTTGACCTGGCCTATTCCTTTAATACACAGTTTAAATATATTTATAGTATTTTCTTTATGATTTCTATAACTACATTCATAAGAAAGATGAATTTATAGCTTAATGTCTTTGGGTGAATTTTTTTTAAGTTTTACTTTTTTGTTATTAGGACTGTTGTTGTTTCATAAAATGAACTCAATAGCTTCCTTTGTTTTTTCTGTATGGTTTAGTACAGTCTCTATAACATCTGAATTATGTATTACTGGAGAATTTAAAGAGACCTACTTGTAAAGCCACATAAGACTAGAATAGGGGTTTTCAAGTCTAACTGCATATTCAAATTACCTAACAAGCTTTAGAAAATACCAACCCGAGACTCTACCCCTAATAAACAAAATCAGGCATCAACATTTTAAAATGCAAAATAAAATGAAAGACTCAGGGGTTTATGAGATTTGTGCTAGCCCAAATATTTTCCAATTTTGTTCATAATTGGTCCAAATGTAAATACAGATTTATTTCTACTCTGTTTGGTATCAGCTAACTGGTGGAGTCCAGCAGGCATATCAAAGCAATAGTATTGCCAGCTAGTTTTTTTGCCGGTATCTTATTTTAGTCATACCCCAGACCAGTGAGGTAAAGCAGATAGTATAATCACTACTTGGAAAGCAGATGAAACAGACTTTGGAAGGTTAAGTAGCACAGCCTCTTAACTCCCATCATTTTGTTATTTCAATCAATAATAGAGTCTAAAGACCAAGCAATAAAACAATGGTTGACACACAAGAAAAGAAATACGAGCTCATTAACTAATCAGGAGGTCTTATTTCCAAAGAGTAAATCTGATTACATTGCTGCCTGTTTCAAGCCCTTCAATGGCTTCCTTATGCCTAAAGAGAAAAAAAATCCAAATTCCTTTGTGTGGCATGAGAGGTCCTTTGTGTGACACAAGATCTGGCCCCTCATTACCTCTCCAGCCGTATTTCTCAAAAGACCCTCTCGTGCTCCTTATACTCAGTCATGCAAAATGTTTTGAAATTCTCCAAATGCGCTGGCTTTTTTGTGCCCATGCTTTTGCTCAAGTTATTTGCTGTTTCTGAAAGGTCCACCTTCCAAAACGGTCTTTTCCCTTCCGCTCTCTAATTCTGTTGCCCAATTTATCTTTAAAGACTGATTCAGTTCAAAGGCTACCCCCCTGAGACCTTCCTTCCTTCCTGCTTCTAGAATTCCCTATAAAACAATGACTGCCCAAAGGGCACCAACCTTTTGTTAATCATCCCTCACTGCCTAGAACAAGGCCACAGTTGGTATTTAACAAAGGTTTGGCAAGCGGATATCAAGGACTGTCGCAGGTCTGTCAGTTGAACCCAAGATCTTACTTATTAAATGGAATCTCTGCTGCTGCCCAGGCTCCGGCCCCTGGCTTGTCGAGGGGCTCAATGTTACAGGGAGGCGGATGAAGCTGGTAGCCACGTTGTGTTGATAATTCCAGAACATACTACTTTCCTAATAGTGATCATAAAAATTTGAGAAAAGAGATATACACTACACTAGGAAAAAGTAGGGATTTCTTCTTTTGTTGGTCATTACATTTTTGATGAAGCAGAAGTTTAAACAAGACTGTGATCATAAAAACTCTAATTGCCCTTTCCTGTTAATAACCATCAAAAGGCAGCCTGATTGTGCGTGGCATGTGTGTATTGTGGATGTGAGCAGTGTGTGCATGTGGGTTAAAGTTTGCATATGTTTCCACACTTAGTCACACACCTGTAATTCTCAAAACACCTCATCTATGATTCGGCTGTACATGTGTGTTGCGGCCAATGTCCCCGCTGAGCAAGAACCCCGGGCTGCAATTTCTTCTGCGCGGATTCACATTCTGGGGTGTTCCCCTCATCCTGTTCTGTGTTATGTGGCTGCACAGCCGGCTGAGAACAGGATTCACAGTGCTAAGGAAAGTGCCTGGTTCTCGGCATAAAAGGTAGTGTCTGAGTGGAAGGTTGCCAGGAAAGATTCAAAGACAAAATGTGAGAATGTACCCAGGGATCCACGTAGGAGGCCATGAGCTCGGGAGCTGACACAGGTTTCCTGTAGCTTCCAATGTCTTCCTCACATGCAAGATTTTCTTGCTTTTTATTCAGCCTTCCACAATTGAAGCAAAACAAAAACAAACAAAAAATTTTTTTTTAAAGATCTACCAGGAAATAAGGAGCCACAGCAAAACTTGGGGCGTCAGCTTGGATCTGGATATATATTTCTCAGAAGGGAGAAGAGCCAAGAGCTGTACGGTACTTAGATATTTCTTATTCTCTTAGGCATGAATGTGATTGGGACAGGTAAGGACCACACATTCTTCCCTGCTCATCCCTCCCCACTTTGGTCTTTGGATCGGAGAATTTGACACGTAGTAGTACTTACTACTCTCTAACTGTATGGTGGGTTTAGGTTCTCTTCTCTGACAAGGTGGTATACTCATGAGAGATATTCAAGAAGAAATAGATGATCCTATTTTGTGACCTGGCTCCGTACTAGGCGCATGAGGAAGCGATATGCGGGTGTTAATTGATTAATTTATTACAGATGCTTAAAAAACTAAGTATGGGCTGTCATTGAAAAATAAGACCGAACTGTGAAGAAGTTCTCTCTTTCAGTTAACAGAGACTTTCCACAGGCTTTTTTTTTTTTTTTTTTTTTTTTTTTTGGAAGGAATGGAGAGACAGTGGGTGTGCTGTTTTCAACTGGACATTTTGCTGCCAAGAAGAGAAGCTTAGAGTATAGGAAAAAACAAAACCTGAAGCCAAACAGAGCTAATATTTTTCAAGTGCTCACTTAATTTTAAAACCACAGCATTTTTCATCGCTTTTTGCCCTAAAAGAAAGAGAGCAAGGCACATCTGCTCAAAATGCAATCCAGAAACGAGATGATGAAATCAAGCCACGTCACATATGTGCAGTGTAGACATCCTCTGTTTGTGCACTGATCCTGCCAGTGGACACCATCGCACAGCCTGCTGTCTGTGCCCAGGGTGCCTGCTCAGGGACCAGATACACAGCTGAGGAAAATCATTCATAATTTCACATCAGAGATGTTGACTTCTTGCAGACTCCTGTCTTGAACAACCTCACTTGAGTTTATGTGGAATCAGCTGTTGTCGACATTTAAGCCTGGCCTCATGCACAGTGATGCAGAATGAATCTTATCCTTCATTCTCTGCCTCCGTTCGCTGGAATCCAGTTTTTCTTCAGAGGTTTGCTCATGTGAGCCTATCCCCTGACAGGAGTACCTTCATGAACTTGTGTTTTAATATCAATTCTTATCCCCTTCAATTTGTGTGAAAACTCTCATGGAAGAGTCGTCCATCATTTCCTTACTTAAAGCCATGCTTATGAATCCTTGAATACAGCAATTCTTTTTAGATTTGATTTCTAGGGAAAAAATTATTTTTAAAAAACCCACATTCTTTCTTCAGTCTACTATTTTTTTTAAAAGATTTTATTTATTTATTTGAGAAAGAGAGAGAAAGCACAAGCAGGGGGAGCAGCAGACAAAGCGAGAAGCAGACTCCCTGCTGAGCAGGGAGCCCAATGCAGGACTCAGTCCCAGGACCTGGAGATCATGACCTGAGCCCAACGCAGACGCTTAACTGACTGCACCACCCAGATGCCCATGTCTACTGCTGTTAAACATGTCTCTTGTTTCCACTTTTGCCTCAGCCTACAGGAAGCTCAGGGCCATGTTTTATACTCCATTATAAAAATTACATTACATTTCAGTATTATGGTATTTACTATATTTTTTCCTCTTGATCTTTACTTCCCATCTCTGTTCTTCTTTTATTAAGCCTATCATATACTTTTTGTTGTAAACTATATCAAAACTATTTTGGAGGAAAGCAGGGTTTCTATAAACAATAAATATTACTGTCTCCCCCCCAATGGCATAAAGGGGATTTTATTTATTTATTTTTTAACCTGTTTATTTATTATTATTGTGTTATGTTAGTTACCATAGAGTACATCATTAGTTTTGATGTATGTTCCATGATTCATTGTTTACATACAACACCCAGTGCTCCATGCAATACATGCCCTCCTTAATACCCATCACCGGGCTCACCCATCGCCCCACCTCCCTCCCCTCTAAAACCTCAGTTTGTTTCCTGGAATCCATAGTGTCTCATGGTTCCTCTCCCACTCTGGTTTCTCCCCCTTCATTTTCCCTTTCCTTCTCCTAATGTCCTCCATGTTATTCCTTATGTTCCACAAGTAAATGAAACCATATGATAATTGACTTTCTCTGCTTGACTTATTTCACTTAGCATCTCCTCCAGTGTGGGACTGGAAAGTTGGGTATTCGTCCTTTCTGATGGCTGAGTGATAGTCCATTGTATACGTGGACCACATCTTCTTTATCCATTCGTCTGTTGAAGAGCATCTTGTCTTCATCCACAGTTTGGCTATTGTGGATATTGCTCTTGTGAACACTGGGAGGCATAGGACCTTTCTTTTCACTGTCTTTTATTGTCCCACAAATCATCTTTGTTTCAGATTCTATGCCTCTAGAAGAAACAAACTGTATCTCCTCAGAAACCCAAGGAGCAGAGACCTTGCTTCTTCTGAGGTTAGCTGTGGCTACGGTATGCACACTGAGAATGACACCTGAGGCTGGAGCAGCAGTACCTCTCATAACCAGAACATTTCTCTAACCCTTTCTCAGCACCTTTAGTCTCTCACCTGGGTCCTCTCTACCATGTTCCTCTGGAAAGGGACACAAAGTTATTATCTAAGAACAGATATTTAATAAAATTACACAGATGACACTAATGAAGTTAGAATGACATGACTAAATTGAGTAAAGGTGTAAATAAAATGAAAGTGAAAAATGGGGATGTATCTCTGAGTGTTCGACACATGCTAGCCCAGATGATCGGTCCAAGGCTCCTTCTGGCAGGGGGTTCCTTCAGCAGCCCCCAGCATTAGCCCCCATGGGCATACAGAGCTCTTTCCACATGCTGTGCTACCCAGGGAGCTGAGACTTGAAATCAACTGTGTTCCTGCCACCAACAGACACAGAAACTCAGCACTTGAACACAAGGATGGATATTATAATTCAGGACAAGACTCCGCAGCTATTCCTTGATGTTTCTTTGTCTAAGAAGACTGCTACCACCCATCATCTCTCCTGATCCTCTCCTGTCTTAGTAGGCACTTGTATTGGATCCTTGGTCAGACACTCAAGAACAGAACCATTTTTCATCAGCTGTCAGTGGAGGCAGAGGAGCTATGCATGAGTCAAAGGCAAGGTTTATGAAGCCCTCTCAGGGAGATCTCTGTGGGCATGGCTGCCAGCCACATTCAGCTCAGCTCACCCTTGGGCATCCTTTACGTTGCAGGGCTCAGCTGCAATTAGTTAAGCACCTCTGGGTTTCACGCATTCCCATGATCTGCTCTTCCTGTGTGGTGTACGCACTCATTTCTCCCATTATGTCAGAAGTTCAAGTCTAGAAACAAGGCTGACTTTTCCTTGGCAATTCTCTGCAACACACAAGGGGATCCTGTCCCCTGAGCCTTCTTGTGTGCTTTCTGAGTCGTGAGTGGCCCCCACTCAACCACTGGACCCCAGCAGGGTTATGGTCAGAGTCTCTGGAGAAGCCTGGAGTGATAAATTTGGTCACCAACCACCTGTGTACTGTAGGCAATGAAAGGCCTGGAGGTTTCTGGGATTAGTTTAATTTTTGCAAAATGAGGGGGTTGGAACAGGCTCCCGTTTTGAACAGTTTCATTTGCATTTATATTAGAACAATCTTTTGTAAAAACCAAAGCCCAACCCCACTCTCTAAACCCAAATGTGGGTTTTTTCCCAAAACCATATACTCAGCAGCACCTTTGAGATGGGGAAAAATTTTTTAATGATCCCATTGCGCCCTCCTGTGGTTGAAAGCAAAACTGTCAAGCTGGCTCCATGGAAATGTGGGCAGGCTAAAAGTGTACAGCCAATGAAACAAGATGGACCCCAGGAGAGAGACAGACGGTAAGAGACTCTTAATTTCAGGAAACAAACTGAGGGTTGCTGGAGGGGAGGGGGTGGGAGGGATGAGGTGGCTGGGTGATGGATATTGGGGAGGGTATGTGCTATGGTGAGTGTTGTGAATTGTGTAGGACTGATGATTCATAGATCTGTACCCCTGAAACAAATAATAGATTATGTTAATTAAAAAAAAAAAAGAATTCTTGCATATGGGCATTATGAAAAATAAAAAAGTGTATAGCCAAATTAACAAAGATCCGTGTATATATAAACCAGCTATTCCAGAAAGCACTGAATTGCCAAGTAGACCAGTTGCCAAGTATAACTGAGAAGCCCTAGGTGTCACGAGTCTGGGGATACTGATCCTAATACGGAGCCCTGCTTTCACCTGGATATTACGAAATGGAGTATTTGTCAGTTACTTCCCAAGAATCTCTCAGATGCACTTCTGAGAATCATATTCTCCTCCTAGTGAACCCAGCACTCAGATGACCCCTCCCCCTGTGCCAGGGGTGTTGCCTTCCCCACACAGACAACTAACAGTCTGCTGGAAAGCTTTTTAATTAAGCTCCCCCATTTCTTCATCTGGCTGTCTCTGGAGCCCTGGACTCACCTACTTGGAGGTCTGTGGTGTGCTGGAGAAAGCTAGGGCTCTCCTTCAGCAGGTGGGACTTCACGGCATAGTTAACCTCTGCGAGCTTCTGTCTTCTCAGTTGGAAGCCTGGTTTCCTGGTGAGGTTTGCTGTGACATTAAAATGAAATAACAAATGCCAAGTCCCTGGCACTCCATGAATTTTCAGTCCCCTGGTGCATCTCAAGGTGTTCTGATATATTTCTGGATACCTTGGGTAGAACCCTGAATTTACAAAGCTGGCAGAAATTGAGGCGTTTACCTAAGTCATCAAGTGGGGGGAAGAAAAGGCACATGAAGAACTAGCTTCTAGTCAAGTCTGCATAATTTCAGCAGGATATGACGTGGCAGACACTTTCCTAGACCCTGAGAAGAAAGCCAGAGCCTCTGTGTCCCTATGCCTCCTGCTAGGAGAACGAGAAAGGGTTGAAGAACCCTTTGAGTCCTTACCATTGTCATAAATGAGCATTTATTGAGCACGTACTGTGCTCACAGTGCACAGGGCACTGTGATAGATGCTGGGGAATGTTAAGGATAAGTAAGGAAAACCCATGTCCCAGGTCTTCCAAGGCAGCTGCAAGTTCAGACATTCAGTCATAGGACTCCCTCATAAGCACTTCAGTTCTGCAGCTTCTGGGACTTGGCCTTTGATTTTGAAAGATGCAACATTTAAGGCACGTTTTCTGCCTCTAAGAGATCTATATTCTAGCTAAGAAGGAAAGGACAGATATATAAAGAAAGAAGTAAGAGTCAAGATATTTTTATTTTATTTTTTATTTTTCTTTATTTTTTAAATTTTAATTCAATTAGCCAACATACAGTACATCACTAGTTTCAGATGTAGTGTTCGGTAATTCATCAGTTGTGTATAACACCCAGTGCTCATCACATCATGTGCCCTCATTAATGCCCATCACTCAGTTACCCCATCCTCCCACCTACCTCCCCTCCAGCAACCCTCAGTTTGTGTCTTATAGTTAAGAGCCTCTCATGGTTTTTCCCCCTCTCTGATGACTTCCCATTCAGTTTTCCCTCCCTTCTCCTATGATCCTCTCTGCTGTTTCTTATATTCCACATTTGAGTATAGAATATAATGGTTGCCAAGGGGAGAGGGGGTAGGGAGAGGGTGGTGGGGTTATGGACATTGGGGAAGGTATGTGCTACGGGGAGTGCTATGAAGTGTGTAAACCTGGCGATTCACAGACCTGTACCCCTGGGGCTAATAATACATTATATGTTAATAAAAAAATAAAAAAATTTAAAAAAAGAATATAATGGTCTTCCTCTGATAATTATCTTTCTCTGAGTGAAACCATAAGATAATTGTCTTTCCCTCAGCATAATACCCTCAAGTCCATCCACATCAATGTAAATGGAAAGTATTCATCCTTTCTTTTTTTTATTTTTTTTTTAATTTTTTTATTTTTTCAGCATAACAGTATTCATTATTTTTGCACCACACCCAGTGCTCCATGCAATCCGTGCCCTCTACAATACCCACCACGTGGTGCCCCCAACCTCCCACCCCCCACCCCTTCAAAATTCTCAGATCGTTTTTCAGAGTCCATAGTCTCTCATGGTTCACCTCCCCTTCCAATTTCCCTCAACTCCCTTCTCCTCTCCATCTCCCCTTGTCCTCCATGCTATTTGTTATGCTCCACAAATAAGTGAAACCATATGATAATTGACTCTCTCTGCTTGACTTATTTCACTCAGCATAATCTCTTCCAGTCCCGTCCATGTTGCTACAAAACTTGGGTATTCACATCCTTTCTGATATAATATTCCATTGTATGTATATAGACCACATCTTCTTTGTCCATTCATCTGTTGATGGACATCTTGGCTTTTTTCATGGTTTGGCTATTGTGGACCTTGCTGCTATGAACATTGGGGTGCAGGTGCCCCTTTGAATCACTACATTTATATCTTTGGGGTAAATATCTAGTAGTGCAATTGCTGGGTCATAGGGTAGTTCTATTTTGAATTTCTTGAGGAATCTCCATACTGTTTTTCAGAGTGGCTGCACTAGCTTGCGTTCCCACCAACGGTGTAGGAGGGTTCCCCTTTCTCCTCATCCTCCTCAACATCTGTCATTTCCTCTCTTGTAAATTTTAGCCATTCTGACTGGTGTGAGGTGGTATCTCATTGTGGTTTTGGTTCGTATTTCCCTGATGCCAAGGGTTGTAGAGCATTTTTTTTCATGTGTCTATTGGCCTTTTGTATGTCTTCTTTGAACAAATGTCTGTTCATGTCTTCTGCCTCTTTCTTGACTAGATTATTTATTTTTTGGGTGTTTAGTTTGATAAGTTCTTTATACATTTTGGATACTAGCCCTTTATCTGATAAAACATTTTCAAATATCATCTCCCATTCCATAAGTTGCCTTTTAGTTTTGTTGACTGTTTCCTTTACTCGGCAGAAGTCTTTTTATCTTGATGAAGTTCCAATAGTTCATTTTTGCTTTTGTTTCCCTTGCCTTTGGAGATGTGTCTAGCAAGAAGTTGCTGTGGCCGAGGTCAAAGAGATTCAAGATATCTTTTAAAACATTTTATTTTATTTATTTTTTAATGGTTTTATTTATTTATTTGAGAGAGAGAGTGAGAGAGAAAGAGAGCATGAGAGGGGAGAGGGTAGGAGGGAGAAGCAGACTCCCCATTGAGCAGGGAGCCCAATCCTGGACTCTACCCTAGGACTCTAGAATCACGAGCTGAGTTGAACCTGCTAAAATACACATAACATAACGTAACATAAAATTTTACTAACCTAATTATTTGTATGTTCAATATTGTTAAGAACATCCACAAGGTTGTACAATCGGTCTCCAAAGCACTTTTCATCTTGCAGAACTGAAATTCTGTACTCATTAGATAACAACTCCACATTGTCCTCTTCTTCCAGCTCCTGGTAATATTCTACTTAGTTTTGTAAGGGGAGAAATTTCCTTTTTTCTACTCCCCTCCTATAGCTGGGACCCAAGGGTGCAGGAGCACCAACAGACCCGGCACGGCCACTCACCGCTGACGAAATCCAAAACCAGAGACACAAGTGGTAGTGAAACAAGAAGGGTTTATTTCCGTGAGGCCAACACTGGGACACTCGACTAATTATCCCGAAACTGTCTCCGAAGAGCCAGAAATACTTCCAGGTTTATGTTAGGAAAATGTGCCCAAACGTTGGTGAGTATGGTCAGGTGGGCAGTGAAGGTCAAGTCATCATTGTCTTGGGGTCAGTCATGGGTGGGATCTTGCTGGCTCAGGCAGTCCTTATTGCTTGAGAGGCTAGTTTCAGTTCCCATTGGGGATACTTTGCCCACAGAGTCTTTGCCTGAGTTGAGAGATAAGCTGGATCGTGCCTGGGTGGCTCAGTGGGTTAAGCCGCTGCCTTCGGCTTAGGTCATGATCCCAGAGTCCTGGGATCAAGTCCCACATCGGGCTCTCTGCTCAGCAGGGGGCCTGCTTCTCTTCCTCCCCCTCCACCCCGCCCCTCTACCTGCCTCTCTGCCTACTTGTGATCTCTGTTTGTCAAATAAATAAATAAAATCTTAAAAAAAAAAAAGCTGGAAAGAAGAACCAAATCACTTAGAAAGTTTGAGCTCAAAATGGAGGTGGTTGAAGTCCACTCTCATTCCTACATTTTCCAATGGAAATAGCCCATTTTCCAATGCGGTCTTATAAAACACCAGTCAAAGACAGATGAACAAGAGAAAAACAAACACAAGTTTATTGACACATGTATTACACATGGACACATGGGAACCCCCAGCAATGAGTAACCAAAACAGTAGTTTTAATGAAGTCTTTGAATATAAGTGAGGGTCGGTGGGGTGAGGTCCAGAGCTGATGACCCGGAAAGAATTCTTGAGACATCTTTGGTGCAAAATGGCAGTTTATTAAAGCATGGGACAGGACCCATGGGCAGAAAGAGCCGCTGCCCCGGGGTTGTGAGGAGTGGTCCATTATATGCTTGCAAGTTGGGGAGGGGGTTAGAGATGGCGCAAGTCTCTAAGGAATTTTGGAAGCAAGGTTTCCAGGACTTTGAGGAGCTAGCTATAGTTGGGAAAAAGGTTATTCATTAATGGTAATAAAACCTTTTCGTGAGACCCTTTAGATGTGTATCCGTGGGCCATATGCTTGGGAATGTCTGTCAACATGTATCTTGGAAGGTTTAGAGAGAAAGTTTCCGAAGGAACTGTTCAAGTAGACTTACAGGATCCTGGTTGGGGGTAGGGGTCAGTCAGGCTACCATCGCCCTTTGCCCTCAGCAAAGTGTTAAGGTGGAGGCAGTTGAGTCCCTAGAGGAACGTCACTCTGCCTGTTTCAAGGGCTTATCAGGGAGTAAGGAAATTTAATAATTTTTCTTCTGCCTGTTTCCCACATCAGTTTGAGCTTGGGCTTCCATCCCACTGTAGGCTAAGCAACGGGAAACCGGAAGAGGCAAGTTATGGTAAGGTAGCCCAGAAGCCTGGTAAAGAAGGATTGTTTAGTATGGTTTGTTATGCAGATTTTCCTTTCTCCTTTGATAAGATTTGTTAACAGTTTTCCTCTTCCCTGTGTGGGAAATTTGGATACTTCTTACAAATGGAAATTTCCTTTAGAAATGCAAATTTCCTTTACAGGAGGAAAATTGGCCTTCTGTTTTTTGGAGCTTTCCTTGCATCTGCTGGTTCTCAGTGGCTTTTAAGCTCAGAAGGTCCCATTGCCAGAGAAGCATATTTTGGGGTGGTATATTCTGGTACCTCAGTGTCTCTGAATGTGACGACTCAAGGAACTCCATATAAGGAATCATATAACATTTGTGCTTTTGTGGCTGATTTATTTCATTTAGCATGATATCCTCAAGATTCGTCCACTCTGCAGCCTGCCTGCCTTCTCATGGCTGAATTCAGTTCTGTACATCCCATTTTGTTGATCCACTCAGGCATCAGTGGACACTTGGGTTGCTTTCCCCTTTTGGCTCTTGTGAATAACGCTGCAATGAATGCGAGTGTACAAAAATCCATTTGAGTTTCTGCTTACAGTTCTTCGGGGTGTATACCCAGAAGTGGAATCGTGGGATGGTCTGGAAGTCTATATTTGAGTTGTTGAGGAACTACCATCTCAATTTCCACAGCGGTTGTGCCACTGTGCATTTCCATCAGCTGCGCACAAGGGTTCCCAAACTAATGTTTTCAGTCTTTAAAAAAAAAAAAAAAAATTAAAATCTTTTGAAGAGCTCTGAGAAGAATATAAAGAATGTGCCTATTTCCTTGACCCACATTCCCCGTGGTTAGTATTTTGTTGTACCCGAGTTTTCGTGTCTGAGAGACCACCAAGGAGCCGACACCGATGCAATCACATGAGGGTTTATTCGACAAGCTTAAGCTTGGGCCCAAGTATACCCAACACAGCGGAGTAGGGACTTGGACCCAAGCTTAACTAAGGCAGGGGTATTTATGGGTTTCTGTTACTAAAGCAGGGTGGGGGTTTCTGGAACCAAAGCAGAGTGGGGCTTCCTGATACTAAAGTAGGGTGGGGGGTCTCTGGAACTAAAGCAGGGTGGGGCTTCCTGTTACCAAATCAGGGTGGGGTTTCTTAGAACTAAAGTAAAGTAGGGGAAAGTTTAGCCCTTGGGCACAGGGGTCTGAGATGGCTGCCGGAGCTAAGATGGCTGTACTTATGCTAAGGCTAAACCTGAGGTGGGATGGCCTTAATTTTTCTCGGCCTCCACAATTTTACCACATTTACTCTGCCACTCTTTTTATTTATTTTTTTTAAGATTTTATCTTATTTATTTGACAGAGCGACACAGGGAAAGAGGGAACACAAGCAGGGGGAGTGGGAGAGGGAGAAGCAGGCTTCCTGCCAAGCAGGGAGCCCGACTAGATGGAGCTCTTCTTGGGGCTCCATCCCAAGACCCTGGGATCATGACCTGAGCTGAAGGCAGATGCTTGACGACTGAGCCACCCAGGCACCCCTCTCTTTCTCTTTATTTTCGGACCTATATGTGTTCCCACCTGGTGCCCTTCATCCCTAAATACTTCTACTGGCCGGGCGTACTCCTCCCTAAAGCTAGAGCACTCTCCCACCTGACCAGGCACAGCCCTCCCAACCAGGAAATCGGCATCCTTGCAACATTGTCTGGGCCTCATACACTGTTCTCATCTCAAGTGCATTCCTTTTTATCTTTTTCTGGTCCAGAATCAGGATCTCATCTTGCACTGAACTGTCACATGTCCTTAGTTTCCTTCCATCTGGAACAGCCTCAGTTTTTCCCTCTCTTGACCATGTTAGTTTTCTAGCACCATTCATCACTAGCATCATAACTAAGTATAACAGCTGGTCGGCTTTGAACAACAATGTATATCCTCACAATTTCAGAAGCCAGAAATCTGAAATCAAGGTGTTGGCAGAGTGGGTTTCTTCCCAGACCTTTCCCTTTGGGGTACAGGTGGTCATCTACTCCCCATGCTTCCTCCCGATGAGTCTGTGTCCTGGTCTCCTCTTCTTATAAGGACCTCAGTCAGGATGGAAGAGGACCCACCCTAATAACATCATTTTTGCCCCATTAGCTCTTTGAAGACCCTGTCTTCAAACCCAATCACATTTTGTGATACTGGAGGTGAGGACGTCAATATGAATTTTGGGGGGGATGCAATTCAGCCCCTAACGGTGTCCTTGAGCGGCATAAAAAGTACAGGCTTGAAGTAAATCTTAAAAGTTCTTATCACAAGAAAAAAAAACTGTAATGATGTGACATGATAGAAAGGAACTAAACTTATCATAGGAATCATGATGCAATATATACATATATCAAATCAATATGTTGTATACCTTAAACTAAAACAATGTTATATGCCAATTATGTCTCCATTGTAATAATCATTAAAAAAAACTATGCATTCTTAGTGTAGGATGATGCTCATTTGGTTCTCTCTGATGTTTTTGCCTGGTTAGACTCTGCCTAGGAGTTCTGGGTGGAAATTCCAGAAATTATGCTGTGTTCTTCTTAGAGGTCACCTGGATCCACTTGTATGATGCTAATATGTATGAAATGGCCAAGTTGGTGTCTGCCAGTTCCTCCATGGTAAAGTCACTGTTTTGTATCTTGTATTTGATGAGGGTTTGGGGAGAGATATTTAATATTATGTAAACATCCTATTGTTTATCAACTCTCTGTGGACCTTCCTCAGCAGCCAGTTAGACTCCTGCTTCAGTGAAGAGAAGGGAGGAAAAGGGTAGAGAAAGGAGGTGGGAGGGGAAATGAAGTGAAGAGCAATTTTTAAAAAAATTTCTTTTCAGTGTAACAGAATTCATTGTTTATGCACCATACCCAGTGCTCCATGCAGTATGTGCCCTCCATAATACCCACCACCTGGCTCCCCCAACCTCCCACCCCCCGCCCCTTCAAAACCCTCAGATTGGGGACACCTGGGTGGCACAGTTGGTTACGTGGCTGCCTTCAGTTCACGTCATGATCCCAGCGTCCTGGGATTGAGTCCCACATTGGGTTCCTTGCTCGGCAGGGAGCCTGCTTCTCCCTCTGCCTGTGCCTGCCACTCTGTCTGCCTGTGTTCGCTCTCTCTCTCTGACAAATAAATAAATAAAATCTTAAAAAAAAAAAAAACAACCCTCAGATTGTTTTTCAGAGTCCATAGTCTCTCATGGTTCATCTCCCCTTCCGATTTCCCTCAACTCCCTTCTCCAGTGAAGAGCAATTTAAGGAACCTGACCAGGACGAGTTATAGGTAGGGATCAATGTCTTCCATTTCCACAATCTTACGCGTCTTCTAGCATTGCCTTAGGTTGCTGTGGTAATGCTTATACAGATTTTTAAAAAGTGTATGCCAAAGACACATTTAATACAATCTTACTAGCAATGATAATTCCAACTGATTTTTTTTTTTTTTTGAGAGTTTTCTATGTGTTGAGTTTTCCCTAGGCATTGGCACATCAATCTTCACTGCCATTGGATGTGGTGGCACTGTTGTGATGTCCGATGTCCGTCTTACAGATAAGGAAACAAGTCCAGATGGGTTGAACAGCTCATTCTAGGTCCCACAGCTAGTAAGCCATCTTGGGATTTTTAGGACTTAACCCTGTGATGGTAATCTTGACCTCTCCTGGTATTTGATTGGAAGGCAGCCACTCAGAATCTAGCATAGCTGACTTCTACAGTGCCACATGCCAAAATGGTGAGCTCAGTTCTAAACTTAGAGTTGAATAATGGCGGGGGTTCCGAAATTGGAGAAAGAGTTTTTCCATCTCCTATCATAGTTAGAATTCTTGAAATGTTTTTTTTCTTGCTGTTGCTTTTCACTTTCCCAATTTTGTTTTTCAGTCACTCAGCTAGCTCAAAAAGAGGATCACATTTTCTTTTTTGGAATGAAGAGTGAGCTGAATAGTCAGAATAAAACTCAGCAGTGGCAAGAGAAAGAAGGAACATCATGAGCACAAAACGCAGTCTACAGCAAGGGGGTCTGGGCATGAGTGCAGAGTCAAGCACGTGCAAAGACCACAGGATCAGCATGTCACACCAGCCTCATTTTCTACCTAAAAAAAGGAAGAGAGCAAACATCTCTTGAAGCCAGCTCAGGCTGAGCTAGGGACTTTGCACACTCGCAAAAACCACATGAAGTCAGCATTTTAGTCCTCATTTCCCTGGTGAGAAAACCAGGACTCGGAGAGCTCAAATAGGTGGCGTCAGATTTTACGGGCAGCGAGGGCTGGAGCTCATATCTCAACCCACATCTGTCTGGCCTTCTCCAAACACTGTGTTCTTTTATTTTATTTCATGATAACTACTTTTAGCTGAGTAATATCCCACTAAGATCTAAGAAATGTTATTTCTCAACTCCCCAAAACCCATTGTGATCTGATCATAAAGTGGAGGGTTAGGGACCAAGAGACTATAAAGGGAAATACCTATGAGTGAGGACCCTGAAATCCTCCCCTGGGGTGGGAATCGAGGCTTTACTCCCAGCAGTATGACTTTGGGAGTGCTCCTTGACACATGGGTTCATCAGTGTCTTCATCGTAAAACAGGATGACAGTAGCTGCGTTTCAGAGTGCAGAGGATTCAATGAGGTGATACATATCAAGTGGCTCAGTTGTTTAAGTGTCTGCCTTCTGCTCAGGTCATGATCCCGGGGTCCTGAAATCAAGCCCAGAGTTGAGTCAGGCTCCCTGCTCAGCGGGGAGTCTGCTTCTCCTTCTCCCTCTACTCCTCCCCCCCCTACTTGTGTGCTCTCTCTCAAATAAAATCTTTTAAAAAATGCTTAAGACATGCAAATGGTAAGTGTTCAATAAGAGTGAGTTATTGAGGGCGCCTGGGTGGCTCAGTGGGTTAAGCCGCTGCCTTCGGCTCAGGTCATGATCTCAGGGTCTTGGGATCGAGTCCCGCATCGGGCTCTCTGCTCAGCAGGGAGCCTGCTTCCCTCTCTCTCTCTGCCTGCCTCTCTGTCTACTTGTGATCTCTGTCTGTCAAATAAATAAATAAAATCTTTAAAAAAAAAAAGAGTGAGTTATTGATATGTATTATAAAAATAAAGGGTCTGCCCAAAGAATGTGGATTAAATTATCAGTATGAACCTGGAATGTTCTTTTTAGAAGGCTACAGAATTCTATTCTAAACCGTACACAATTCAAAAGTGTAAAAGTGACCCTCGGTGTGAACGATGTACATACTCAAATTTAGGGTGAAAGCTTCCTAGCTAGGAGGAGTAGCAAATACACTGGGTGAGAGTTAGACCCCAAAAGCCTGGACAGTAAATGGTTAGGGGCATTAAGAAACCACCACAACTCAGGGGCTTAAACTAACACTCACTTTTTGACAGCTCGAGGCTGGGGTCTTTGGACTGGGGCAGCTGTGCTCCACGTGTCTCTCATTCTCTTGGGACCAACAGCTACCTGGACATAGCCACCTCACGGTGATGGCAGAAGCAGGAGCCTGGTCACGGGAAAACTTTGTAAGACACTCTTGTTCTCATATCCTGATAATATTCCATTGACCACAGCAAATCGCAAGGCTAAGCTGAGGCTCAGAGAATGACACCAAGCCCCCAAGGTAAGGGTCCTGCAAAGCTGTGTGGTAAAAGGTACAAAGAGCACTAAAGAACTGGGACCATTCGTGCCATCTAATATAGGTTGGATCTGATGAAATGAAATGTGTCATGGATAAATTTAAGTTTCTTACCTTGGATCCCAGGAAGACAAGCCTAAACAATAGCATCTGTAGGAAAGATGTAGTTGCCACCACGTTTCATATAGGTAAGGTGACAATACAATTATTTGCCCAAAGTGGGGCAGTTAAGAGTAAAAAGGAGCATTATTAATAATTTATTCAGGACAATAAACAGAATCTGGGACTGTCCTGGATGAAACAGGGCCCATGATCTTACACGTTTAATTTAACATACTGATACGGAAGTCAAAAAATACTGAGATACACTTACCAGATGTATGATACTCAGAGAGATGAAGAAGATAGCTCTGCTCTCCTTTGTGCTAAATATAACACTCCAGAGTATTATATTTAGATCTGAACATTAACTGTTGTATTGGTTGGATTTCTCCAGAGAAACCGAACCAATAAGATGGATATGGATATTTATTTATTACAGGAATCAGCTGATTGGATTATAGAGGCTGAAAAGTTCTACTATCTGCAGTTGAGAAACTAGAGAATCAGGAAAACCACTGGTGTAATTAATTCTGAGTCTGAGAGCCTCTGGAGCAAGAGACCCATGGGGTAAGTCCAGGCATTAGACCAAGGGCTTGAGAACCAAGAGCACGAATGTCTGATGGCAAGAGAAAATGAATGTCTACAGAGAGCAAATTCGACCTTCCCCTGTTTTTATTCTCTTCAGGCCCTGAAAGGATTGGATGATGCCCATCCAGATTGGTGAGGTCATCTTCTTTACTCAGACTACCAGTTCAAATGCTCATGTCTTCTAGAAACACTTTCACGCCCCCTCAGAAATAATGTTTTACCAGCTTATCTGGGCATCCCTCAGCCAGGTCAAATGGACACATAAAGTGGACACAGAGAAATGAGAATGAGGAGGACCGTAGAAACCTTATCAAATGAATCTTGATTGAAGGAAAGGGGGCTATTTGCCTAGAAACAGTGGTAGACCTCATATCTGTGTTCAAATATATGAAAGTGTATTACAGAAAAGACAAATCAGATGTACAGTATTATTTCATAGGCTAGACCTTAGACCAATGGTTCTGTGGAAAGAATATTGACATCTGAAACAGGAAACCACCTCTTGCCACTACTTAGCAGTTCTGTGACTTTGGCTAAGCCATGCAACTTCTCTGAGCCTCAGTTTCCTCCTTTATAAAGAAGCAATAAAATCAATAATAACCCAGTCCTGCAGAGGATTAATGAGAGTTTATTTGTGATTGTACTTTGCAGATTCTACTGCTTTACAGCTTTGGTGTGATAATAGGGGCATCAGATTTCTGTTCAATTTAGGAGGAGGGTCTCATGAGTCAGAATAGATGTCTTTGGAGGTGATGAGACCCTCTAAGCTGGTTGCAGGTCGTTGGAAATCTCCAGCAAGGATGTTGTAGGGGGGGTTTCAAGCAATGGATGAATCCTGAACCAGATCATCATGAAGGCTCCTCTCATTCCAGGCAGACTATGATTTTGTTGAAGAGAAAGCATTGTGTACACACTGATCTAATCTGTGGCCTGGCATGGAGATCAGGACATTAGAGTGAATAGTTTTAAAAAGGGCTGTAATTTTATCATCCTCGCAACCTTTTGTGTTATTAGACAGTGTCAATACCCCTCTTATGAAGGCCTGCGTTATGGCGGAAAAACACCCATCGGCCTGCTCTTCCACCTGAAACGTTACTTCATTTCCAAGATGCATCTCAGGCACTAAATGTAAGTGAGAGAAGTAGGTTGGATGAACATTGTGGTGAAGTGAAGCCAACGCAACCCATTTAAAGAGGCGCACTTGCTTCCCAACCCGCAGTACGGGTCGACCACTGCCCATTTGAGAATATGGGTCATGTGTTCTCAGGTCTTCCAGTTGTCAAGAGAAGCCAGAATTCTGGACTGTAACTGAAATCTTCCAACTTTTAAGCACTGACAATTTTTTTTTTTAATGTTGAAATTATTTATTAAATGCTTTGCTGGCCAAAAATATGAAGGCCAAATGGAACTAGGGAAATAGTAGAAAGGACACATTTAACCTAGATAAAATACATAATGTGTCAGGAATACCATATTGCAGATGAGGAGACCAAAATGCAGAGCAGTGAGGAACTTGCTCAGGGTCAGGGAGAAAGGATCTGAACCCAAACTGTGTGATTCCAGTCTGTTCTGTTCACTTGAACCTTTTCCTTCCTTGACCTTCCAACAAAAGGAGATAATTTTATTTGTAAATTGCTTTATTAAAATATACTTAAATGCCTTTACACATTGTATCTCACATTTTCTCAGAACTGACCTTTGAGTTGTGTGGACTCACGATGATTTCTAAACAATACTAGATAAACACTAAAATTTGAAATCTCTTACCTCACCGGTGGTCTAGCTACATCATAGCACCATCCATTCCCCGAAAAACGAAAAGGCAAAGCACTCATAGGAAGGTTACTTCACATTCAGACATACCCTTGTTTTTAAAATTATACCTGAGGGTTTTCTCTTTTGTATGTATTTGGTAATATTGGTGTCATTATGTGGGATGATTGATGTAAGGTTAGGGGTTCAGAGCTAGAAAGACAAACTGTCCTATTATGTTGAGAAAGGAGAGCTATAGAAGATTTGGGAAGTTACCATGTGGATAAAACTTGTGTGAGGAAAGGTGATAAACTTTCTTTTCCCAAATAATTTCCAAACGTACAAAGAGCAGCATTTATTATATTTTGAAACAGAGGAGAGAGCCTGGATTCTTCACAGCTTGTCCAACTGTTTACTCTGTGTCTATGTCAATTTATAAGCTGATACCATTTCAGTTCTTCTTGTAAAAGACAATTGTGTCCTGTTATATTCTTTCAGTCTTTCTATTAAAAAGAAAATGTATATATAGGGTTTAGTTGCATGTGTTGTTTCTGCATGCCTAACATGCTTATCTTCATCTGGTCTTCACAAAGGTCTTTATTCCAGAATTTCTTGTCCCATGACTAAGACAGATTAGAGTGGGGCTATGTCTGCATTATTCTGTGTTACAATAGCGTGGGGAATCTGAAAACACCCACTGTGCCCTCACAGAAACATGTGTAATGAGTTCAGTTAGGAAAACAGTATTCAATGGATTTTCAGAGGCAGGCTAGATTTCTCCATGCTAAATTCTACTAACTAAGCTGGTATGTACATGTGTGTTGCCACTCTAGAAGGTAAAAAGATTCTTAAAAGAATATTGGAACTCTTACAGAATCATTTGGGCAGCAACAGCGTGGTTTTCATAGCAGCTATGGAATGATTTTAATAGTGTCATCAGTCAACTTCCTTGTCACTCAGGTTTCTTACACAATGTATCCATTCAATGAAAAGTGATTGAGCCATTAAAAACTATATATTTAAAGCATATGTAATAACTTGAAGAAATATTTTAGAATAGTCAATACAAAAATGTCAAATAAAATTTAAATTGTTTGAGTCTGGTGTCTTTGTTTGCCAGTATCATTGACCTATCATTGACCTAACCCTAACTCAGATAAAAGGGACTTTACGTATGTTCCAGAAACGTTAAGGGGATCAAAACACAGGAATCAAGGACAGATAGATCTCTTGGAAACTGAATCTGCAAGATCACTGAGCACAAGTCTCCTTTCTTATGCTACTGGATTCTCCTCTTGAGCCTTCTCCTTGCATGCCTGTTCTATTTCTCTATCATGCCAACCTCCTCTCCTTAAAGATGGCTTTTGTTGTCTTAGGACTTTAGTGTGCACATCACCCAAAGTGTTTTTATTAGCTTCTATTATATCTCATATTTGTTCATCTCAGCTTCATTACTCACTGGCTTTAGCTCTTGGTCTCCCAATTTCAAATCCCTAGACTAATTGGCTCAGCTTGTCTTTTCGAGTGAGACCACAGTTTATAGGTCTTTAGTCAGTCTAAGAACAGGCTACTTTGAAATCTAGTAGCCAGAGAGCTCAGATCACTTTGGCATAAGGTATATCCACTTAGGCTAGAGGGCGTCTTAGGGGGGAAGCATCATAACTGTGTCTAGAACTTAAACGCTATGTCAAAATATGTATGGCTAGAAAGTAGAGTTAGGGAAAGAAACCAAAATATGAACAGTAGGTGTTTCTGGAAAGTGATTTTACAAAGATGCCTTTTCCTTAATTTTGAAGGTGGCCTTTTTTAAAGGGCAGTAATAGGTTAACATACTGATTCTTAAGATTATGATCAACGAGAATACCAAAAAGATACTAGAGAAAGTGCCATGGAAAGTTAGATTTCAAGACAAAGACAACAAGAAAGAGTCCTCAAAGAGTGACACATAAAAAAACATATAGTTATGTTCCCACTGTGCTATGGAAGAATCCTCCTCTCTCAGCTTGCCTGTAAATACCTGTTACTGATACCTTAATGTGACTTAGTTTATTCATCATTAGTTTAGTGGGGTTTTTTTTTTTAAGATTTTATTTATTTATTTGACAGACAGATCACAAGTAGGCAGAGAGGCAGGCAGAGAGAGAGGGGGAAGCAGGCTTTTCACAGAGCAGAATGGCTGATGCGGGGCTTGATCCCAGGACCCTGGGATCATGACCTGAGCCAAAGGCAGAGGCTTTAATCCACTGAGCCACCCAGGCGCCTCTAGTTTAGTGTTGTTGTTGTTGTTGTTTTTTTTTTTTTTTATTAAGGAAAGTAGTAGAAAGTCCTGGAATACTCTAACTTGGCATAGACCAAATTTGGTTGGAAGAAGAAAATAATCAACCACTTGACCTGGAATACAGAGCTTGACCAGCATTTGCAAGCCTGACCAGAGTACCGCCAACCATACAGTAGTCCTCTTACCCATGGGGGGCATGTTCCAAGACCCCCAGCATGTGCTTGAAACCATGGATGATACCGAACCCTAGATATACTATTTTTTTCTTATACATAGATGCCCATGATAAAATTTACTTTGGAAACCAGACATTGTAAAAAATTAATAATGTTAACTAATAACAAAATAAACAATCATTGGGGAGCCCAGGTGGCTCAGTCAGTTAACTGGCTGCCTTCAGCTCAGGTCATGATTCCCAGCATCCTGGGATTGAGTCCCGCCTCAGGCTCCCTGCTCAATAGGAAGTCTGCTTCTCTCTCTCCCTCTGGAGCTCCCCCTGCTTCTGCTCCCCCCCTCACACTCTCTCTCAAATAAATAAATAAAATCTTTTAAAAAAAATAGAACAATTGTAACAGTATAGTGTAATACAAGTTACGTGAATTCGGTCTTATTGTAGTGTATTCACCCTTCTTCTTGTGATGATGATAGATGATAAAAGGTCTACATGGTGAGATGAAGTGAAGTGGATGACACGCATTGTGACATAGTGTTAGACTACCATATATCACAGGAGGATCGTCTGCTTCCAGACTGTGGTTGACTGTGGGGGACTGAAACCATGGAATGCTAAGGTATGGATAAGAGGGGAGCCTACTGTGCGCTGGAAGTGTTCAACAACTAGCTTCCTGAAGTCTATTGTTTGGAACATCTGCCTATTTTCATGGAGTAAACACCCACACTATGGCTGATTTCAAGCTACCGATGTGGTGTCACTGGACACAGGACAGGGAGGAGATGTGTCTGGCTACCTCCAGCATCGCACGGGACCACCACAGTGGGGCCCTGGATGACATACGGACAGCAAGAAGGCACAAGGCACAGAACAACGCTGTGAGGAGGTTCCTTTAAAGGCAGGCCTGGTGCCTCTCCATCCACAAAACCTTCTTAGTGTTTGTTATTCTATCTTAACCAATTAGGAAATCAGACACAAAATCTAATTAGGTCATGTAGCATCCTGATTGATAGTCATAGAATTTTCATGAGCGATTGAAATAATTAGGTAATGGGATGAGTCCAATGTAGGTCCAAGAATGTGGGCTTCCTGAACACCCTTTCTATGAGCCGTCGAGTCCTTCTTTGTCTGGCTCAGCTTGGTAGTCAAGGTCATAGAAAGAAGGGCCTGGATGTGTGAGGCCTCTGAGCTAAGGCTCAGCTCATATCTCCTTTGCTACCCTCAGCAAGCAAAAGAGTTACCCCCAAAATGATTAGATTGCCTTCTTGGTGGGTGAGCATCTTTTAATCCTGAGAAAGCTGTGCAGGAGACACAGAAATAGTTAAGGGGATGGAATCCACCAACCATGCAGTATTTATAGTTGAGTGTTGGCAAATAAAACATGTATGTTTGACATTTCCAGGATTTGGAATGTTTAAAAAAATTGGTGTTTTGAAGCAACAGATTAACTTTATGATTCTATTAAAAATGTATTACTGTCTAGTTCACTTTGGCTTGCTGTTTTACACTGAAGTCTTACTACAATGATATACATTTAGGACACCTGAAGAATCACTACATTTGTAAGTTTATTAGATTTATAGGAGCTATTGAAGTACTCAAGGAGACTGTGTTTATTAAGTTGTAGCACTTGAAAAAGTGAAGATTTCACATTTATAAATAAGTTTGAGCTCAGTAATCTCAGTAAATTGTCAGAGCTGTGCTATTCATGGTTGTAGAATAAGATTTGGAAGTTGGGTTCGAAACTAAAGGAGAATTAACTTTTAAAATTTGTAATGTTATGATATAAATACTATTTAGGGTGAAAATTGCACTTGGGTATTATTTGGGGGCACAAAAGCCACTCTGCAGAATTTCACACAATCTTTCATTGGCCCCTGAGTCCCAGAGGCAGAGTTAGGGTCTCCTTCTGGTTCCCATTCCCTCAGCACTCGGTGACGCCCCCAGGTGTGCACACATGGTGTATAAGCTCCTGCTGAGGGCAGGGGTCTATGCTCCTCTGGGGCAGGGACTGCTCTTACTTCTCTTTCTACCCCCAGAACCCACTGTAGCCTCAGCACTAGGGGACACGTCTTAGTCAGCTGGGCCGCTATGACAAATGCCACATGCTGGAGGCTTCAACAACAGAGACGTATTTCCCACAGTTGTGGAGGGAAGTCTGGGATCAGGATGCCGGGTCAGTTCCTGTTTGGGGGGATGGCAGCCTTCATGCTGTGTTCTTTTGTGGCTGAGAGAGACCATTTTTGTAGTATCTCTTCTTACAAGGGCGCTAACCCTGTCACAAGAATGGAGCTCTCCTGACCTAACCACTTCTTGAAGCTACCTCCCACCAAATCCCATCCCATGGGGGATGAGGGCTTCGATGTGTGAGTTTTGTGAGACACAAACCTTCAGTCCATAGCAGGGGCCCTCCAGAAATGTTCCCTGAAGAGATAAATAGACAGGAGAATGCTGAGCGGGGGGCAGGACACAGCCCGGAATGAACTCGGGGCCTGCTGTGGAAGGGAGCAGGGGTCGGCCTCATGCTGGCTTTGCAGGCCTCTCCCACGCTGCTCTCAGGCAGTTCGTGTGTTCTAGAGCTGCGCTCCGTGTTTTGGTCCATTGCTGTTCTCCACATTCTGGACACCCATTCCCGGTGAGATTTTACCAGCACTTGCCCCACCGTCACCTGTGGAGGGATTCACTGAATTCTGTCCCATTTACCCATGAGTGGAGGCAGCGGCTCCTGGGCCTTCGGAAGTCCCTGTCTTCCAGACAAGGTGGCCTCTGGGGAGCCACAGCCGCCGTCTCCATTGTGGCAGAGGGAGCCCGGCCAGGCATCAATCTCTCGGCAGAGGCGATTTCTTTTTATCAACCAATGGATTTGTCCTGGCCAAAAAGGGGGCTAGAAGGATAAAAGAACTCTAGAGTCTTGAGAAGCTGTGTCTTTTTCTTCTCTGATTCCACCTGGAAGCACAGCACCTGGAACCTTACCGATGTGTGATTAAATGTTTAACCAGGTGTGAAGATGAATGAACGAGAGAGAGAAGTGTTCCCTGAGGGGAGGCGTTGTACTCTGTAGAAATGTTTCTGTGGAAGCCGGCAGCAAGCGTCGTAACAGATGAGCCCTCTACCTGTGTGCAAGAGGGCCCCTGTTTCACGGAGCTCCTTTCTCTCAGGTTTAAGTGAGAGCTCTCTCCTTCTTCAAATCCCAGGTCCTGTCCACGGATTGGCCGGACCAACCCAGGAGCCAGGTGGGGAGTGTCGCTCTCATTCCACGCTTCCTGTGAAGAGAATTGGCCTGGTCAAAGAAAGGAACAGAGATAAAGGACAAAGAGAGTCCTTGCGGCCTGTCATGCTCCTCTTTGTGTACTCCCGAAGCCAGAATTGTCCCTTTTTGCCTAAACTAATTTGAATTAGTTTCCTGAAAAGCAACAGAATGACGTCACTGCTAATAAATAATGATAATAAAATGCAGAGAGTTCTTTCTGCATTGCTAGGTACTTTTCTAATCCCGAAAATTGTTAGCCCACTTTGAGTTCACAAAAAATCTTACAAAGGAAGTTTTATTATAGTTGAATTTTTCAGATGAGGCATCAGGACGAGCTAGTTCACATGTTCAAGTTCACGCAGCCGGGAAGAGGCAGAGTCTGGAGTCGGCTTCGGAGATTGGCTGGAAAGCAAGCTCCTCCCAAGGGACCCGAACTACCTCTCTGTAAGCTTACCAGTGGTGGTGGGCGAGGGGTTGCTGGGAAGACCATCAGTCATCAAGCCGGAGAAGCGGGGGATGTGCCCAGCATACACTGGCCTTGATGTTTGTATTAATTGTTGTTTGTTGCTGAAGTTGGAGCCATTCTTGGGTTGGCGGCGGCGGGCGGGGGGGTGTTTCTTGGTCACGGCCGGGTGTTCATATAGGTTAGGCTAGGTCTGGAGAGGAGGGAGAACAGTCTGGAATGACAGTCTGGAATGCCCCCAAAGACATGGGGGCATCAGCAGCGTCCCAGGCCTGGCAGAGTGCAGGTGCTCGTGGCCCCTCACATTTGTACACTGCTTCACAGCTGACAAGTACATTTTGTTTCACTTCATAATCACTACTGTCATCATACGAAAAGGTTGGTTAGGGGCGCCTGGGTGGCTCAGTGGGTTGAGCCGCTGCCTTCGGCTCAGGTCATGATCTCAGGGTCCTGGGATTGAGTCCCGCATCGGGCTCTCTGCTCAGCGGGGAGCCTGCTTCCCTCTCTCTCTCTCTGCCTGCCTCTCTGTCTACTTGCTACTTGTGATCTCTCTCTGTCAAATAAATAAATAAAATCTTTAAAAAAAAAAAAAGACAGATATGTGACTTGCAAATATTTAAAAAAAAAAAGGTTGGTTAATATCTGAATGCCTTGTACGTATGCTATACTTAATATAGCACAAAGTATATTAGAGACATAAAAAAACCCGTACATACTCTTGAATACACTGAAAATCAGCCGAGAGATTTTCCCATACTTGGGAACTTGGGCGTTTTAGCATCTTGTAGCTTACAGATGTGATTAAACCACATTCCCTGGCAACGGGCATTTTATTGATTGATTCAGCGGGAGGAAAGGGACAGAGTGAGAGGAAAAAGAGAGAGAATCTTAGGCGGGCTCTGCGCTCAGCGCTGAGCCTAACATGGGGCTGGACATGGGGCTCAATCTCATGACCCTAAGAACATGACCTGAGCTGAAATCAAGAGTCGGAGGTTTAACTGAGCCACCCAGGTGTACTCCCCAGCAACGTGCATTTTAGACAAAGAATTATGGAGTTGAAGAGACATGCCATTCTGTTTGTGTAATTGTTTAAGTGGAAACGGAATTTTAGTACAAATTATAAAAAGCTGCTGTTACTCCTACTTGTTGAATGCTTAGGATCAATCTGTCCTGGCCACAGCAGAGTGGTCCCTAAAGCCATTCCTGAGGGCTAGGGCAGGAAAGAGAGGGCTGGGTCACTGAGGAGATAAGGAAGAAGAGAGAGAAGGGCACCCATCCATGGTCTTGGCAGAGCTAGAGATGATTTCCTGGACCAAGAGTCTCCAGGGACCCACTTGTTCCTGTGGGGGTTGATGCGTGGCCTCTAGGTGAGACCAAGATGGGGTAAGAGGGGAGTGTAAGGAGGAGGGCAGATGTGAGACAATGTGCTTAAGAAAGCCTAGGCAGGACATTTGGGTCAGTGTGGCAAGATGTAGGCAAGAGAGAGTGTTGGAGAGGCACGACTAACAGCGTGCAGGGCTGGAATTTTACACAGGTGAAAAGGAAAATGCATCATCTGTCCCTCAAGAGTCTGTAGACACATTCATGTAGACCCTTTAGTGGGTTATAACTACCCTGCTGATGGCTTTCAGCCCCTCACACGGAGTGAGGTCCCTGCCTATACTCCCATGGCAGGCACCCCAAGGTCCCTCTAGCATATATATCATTATCACCTTCTGAGCTTTTGCGTGCCTGTCTCACCTATGAGACGGTAATCCTTTCAAGGTAGCAATGCGTCTCTTCTCTCACTAAACCCAAGACTTGGTACAGCACCTGGCATGTTGAAGGCCGTACAGTTGGGTGAATGTTGCTGTTGAAGCATTGTTTCTGCTAAGTAGTATTAACAGTGTGTTGTTTGTATTTAAAAACACTACCCATCATCTTGGCCATAAACTTTATAATGCATCAACATCTCTGAGCCTTGGTTTATTTTCTTGGAAAAAATAGATTAAAGAAATCCCCGTATCAGAGTTCTGTGAGCTTTCTAACCATAGTGACTCTTTATGGCTTATCTTAGAATTTTAACTGCTTATTCATGTACTCAATGCTTTTGTTTTGGCTCAGAGGTCCCAAATGCTCCTATGGAATAGGGTAATTTTCTAAATGAAATAAATTGCTTCAATAAAGTTTCAAACTCCAACCCTGGCCATATGTGAAAACACTTTATTCAACTTACAGTAAGTCTTATTATTATAAAATAAAATAAAGTATTATTATAAAATAATTATTTAAAATTATAAAATAATTCATACAAAATGAATAAACAATGCCTAGAGAACCCATAATAGCTTTACCTAGAGAATCCAATTAATAAATCAGACCACTTAATTTCTGCAATTAATTGGATAATTGATATTCATCAATTGATAATTGATCATTGAACTGGATAATTAACTGGAAAATATTATGGTAGTATGGAAAGATTTTCTTCGTCTTGGGAAATGGCTAACAAATAGTCCTCAGCCTGGTTTCAAACATGGAGATCTGTTGCTATTTTGTTTCCAAAATTACTCTATCAGAGAAAAAAAATGGTATTTAAGCATGAATGATTTTACAATAAACAGTACAAGCTAGAGAAGAAGTAAATTATGGAAGCAAGGTTGACAAGAACACTGGCTTGCTAGTGTTCTAAATGGAACTGACCTTGGTTGCTTATGCTAGAAGTTTGAATCTTCGTAAGTGGGAAGTATAACTGGAGAGATAAGAACTTCCTTGATTTTGGTCAATAATATAGAGTCAACAGTAATGGTAAGAACAACAATGTATATAACAATAATGGTAAACAGTGCCCCAAGAATATTAAAAGCAGCTCACACAAGTGATGTGATAAGGGGAGAGGAGTCATGTAGATACATATTTGAAATCTGGTATGGCCCCTCAGTGGTCAATACCTTGGGTAGATTACTTAAATTCTCTGTGCAATGGTTTTTCTTGCTTGTAAAATGATACCTGTATTCAAGAGTTGTACTAAGGAATAAGATTTAAATGAAAGGGACAAAAACACTGGCTCATAGGAAACTAATAGGTATTGTTAGTAGCTGTTACGTTCAAAATGTTGCTGTGGGGAGTAATATATTCCATAGCTTTGTTGATATCCTGGAGAGGTGCATGGCTGAATCATCAGGGTACCTTGGGACAAGTGTGTGCACTGGGCAGGGGAGAAGATGGGTTCCTGGGCTAGCCCGACTGTCTTGCGAAGAAATGTGTACTCTTGGTCTTAGTCTACAAGACAGTACGCTTTCAGGAGTCTGGGAAATCAGAAAGAAAGAAGAGATATGTTTTAAGGAGGACAGTGCAGCAAGTCATAGTGTTGGAGGCAGGCAGGCTCTAATCATAATAAGACAGGGAATGAGAAGAACCTCTTCAGGGCACTGGTGGTGAGGAGCCATGCTAGGCTCTCATCAAATACAGGGAGCAACAAGGGCCTGGTTAGTAACAACTAACCCATAATGGCCATACAAAGCACCAGCGTTGTTCTGCATGCTTTATAGGCATTCAGTTGCTTGATGTTCATACTGGCCTTAGAGGTGGGAACCTTCAATATCACCCTGTTTCATTTGTACTCAGGGCTTCATTTATAGAGGTGACCAAGTGAAAACAGAGAGATGGATGCCACTGAAAGACGTTTCATACCCCCAGTTTCTAAGAGGAGAGTCATGTGACACCACATAGGGCCACATAGAGAAGTACCAGCATCAAGAGGCAGGGTGTGAAGGAGGAAGCAAGTCCCAGAGCCTTAGTGTGGTTTCTATGAGAATAAGAAGGAATGGGTAAGGGAGTGTAGTCAAGATTAAGCAGATTCAGGACTGGATGCCGTGAATAATTCTTGTGGGCTTCGTTCTATAGATGTGATCTCCAATTGTCCAGGACCAGCCCTTGGGTGATATGGGGCTTGGGAAAGGGGGAACTGGCTTGGTGTGAAGGATCAGATAAGGAAGTGCTTGGGAATATGGGCTTTGGACTGGTCCATTTGCATATGGAAGACATGCTTTCAAGCAAGTTGCTTGCTAACTCTAGGAATTAGCTAGCCCTGGAAGGGGCAGTCACTCCCCTGACCAGCAAGGACCCCATGATGTGAACACATCATAAAATACATAGAGTAAAAAAAAAAAAAACATGATTAATATCCCCTTTGACAGAGGAGGAAATTCTGACAGAGAGAAGGTAAGTAACTTGCAAAAGACCAGACAGCTCTGTGATGAAGTTGGACATTCAATCGAGGAGCAGTCTCTGTGCTTAACCACTATGACAACTCTCTCCACTTAATGTTGATATTTCTAGAAGTGGTGAAGTGAAAGAATTTGCTTATTATGGCAAATAATTATTTACAAACCAGTAAAGGTTTGGGGGAGGGTTTTTGAGATGTTTTATTTATTTTATTTTTTAACCGAAGTCTAATGGACATACAATATCCTATTATTTTCAGGCACCCATCATAGTGATTCAATATTTTCACATACTGTGAAATGATTCCCAAAATACGTCAAGTTATCATCGCACCACACAAAATTATTAGAATATTAACTCTAGTCTTTGTGCTGTATATTACATCCCTATGACTTATTTATTTTATGAGTGGAAGTTCAGTCTTCTTCTTAAGCCTCTTCACCTGTTTTGCCTTCTCCCTTTATAATGGTATTACAGAGAATGGGGGCAATTTTCTGAGGTTGACATGGAGTCATTATGTGCTATTGCAACTTGACTAAATACAGTTCACTTTCATGATCCAAGGAAAAATGCCGTCATCGTGCATCAGAATGTGTTCCAGAACTTAAGAGGGCACGTTTGACTCCAGATGTCATCCTGATTAATGGGGAGCAGGTGGCATGATGGGCCAGGCAAGCGCTCATCTCCCAAGGGTGGTTTAGATTTTGGCTGGCCCAATGCCGAGAGATGATCTTTGATGACCTTCCAAGGTTCACTAGGAGCATAACATAATTTATTTCTATATCCCATGCATAGATCCATAACTTCCTTCTGGTCCACATGAAGTGAGGCAACAAATGAGCTGGTATAAGGAACTTTTGCCTTTTCCCAGTTAGATGGGCTAGCGTAACCTTGTGAATATATCCTCGACTTGCAAAATCTTTCAAAATCTGCCATTACGTGGAAATGTATATTTATATGCAAATTGGAAATTCACAAACAATAATAATCTCTCCTCTTTGTGAAAAATAAAATTTACTATTGTTTTCCTGAATCAAAAAATCTAAGTATTTTGATTTCCTATGCTTTTTAAAAATTTACTCTCATAAGGAAAAGACAAACTAACCTCACAAGTAAGCTCTTTGCTTTATGCGTGTTATGGCATCACTGAGGACAAATAAGCACAGCTTTCTTGGGCAGCTGTCTTGTGCTGAGCACTGTAACAAAAGGCCTTATTTTATTGTCTTGTTTATAGATTCATTAGCTCCTTTAATTCACATAATAACCTTCTGAGGCAGGCAGGACAGACCTTGTGGTAAATGTTGTTTTTGTCTCATCAGTCGCATTTCTTTTTCTGCAAATAAGAGGAAACTCATAGAAATTGGTGTGTCCCCACGAGATCTCAGTGTTTTTCCCATATAAGCAGAGGTCTGGGGGTAGACAGTGGGGGGCACTGCTCTGGCCACTCAGAGACACCATTTGGGGCCTGGCTGTCTCCAGTCTTCTGCTCTGCCTTCCTCACTGGTTAGGCTCTTGTCACCAGCCTAATGGCTGCCAAAATGCAACTTCTTGTCTAAATTCTACACAGAGAACCCTGGCAGAAGTCGACTCTGCCTGACCCCTTCCTCCTGGCAACAGCTTTTTATTTTTAGCTCTGAAAATAAAAATGTTATGTTGTCCACGGATCCAGGGTATCAGTCACAGAAGACTGTTCTCCCCGTGAGGTGGAAGTGAGAGTGGAAAAATGATCTTTTCATTTTTTTAGTTGAAAAGTCTTCTCTAGTGGGAGGTGCAAAGAACCAGAAGATCATTTCTACCTTCACTTTTCAATTCATCGCTTTGTCAGATGTTTCTTGACACACCGTCTCTATCCTGAACTCTGTTTTGCTCTGGATCAGATTCTAGGTCTGCTGCTATGCAGCTGATGAGTGACAAGGTCATGGTCAGAACTGGTGGTGGGAGCAGTCACTTCTGGACTAGGAAATGTGGGACCAGCTTGAGGGTGCACACTTCCAGCATAGCAGTCCATGAAGTATTAGCTCAGGGACTGGCGGTTTTGTCTATGTATCAATGTGGAGATGCTATCATCCCGATATTCAACCAAACGCCAACCTAGGTGATGCTCAGGGCATTTTGTAAATGTGATAAAAGTCCAAAGTCAGCTGATGTTAAGTAAGGACTATTGTCCTAGGTAATCTGGGTGGGCCTGATTGCTCAGTGAAAAGGCCGTAAGAGATGAGCCCAGGAAGAAGAAGTCAACCTGAGGACAGCCATGTCCACGTGTGCCAAGGGCTCCAGCCTGCCCTCCATGTTTCAGACTGTTCTAGCCAGCCCCTACGATTGCACAAGCCAGTTCCTTCCAACACATCTCATTATCTCCTATGGGACTGGTTGAATCCTGATACAGATGGTATTACTCAATGTCTTGAAAGCTCTGCTAGCCTACATTTTGGAACCTGACTGTGTTTGTTCTTATGAGGTGTATTCCTTTCCTAGGGCCGCCCTTATAAATTACCCCAGATTTGGTGACTTAAAGTGACAGACATTCATTTTCTCATGTGGAGGCCTTGTGAAAGCCACAAGTTCCATATCCCGGTTTTGGCAGAGATGGGCCCCTCCAAAGGCTCTAGGGGAATCCTTCCTTGCCTTTTCTAGCTGCTGGTGGCTCCAGCTGTTCCTTGTAGATCATCACACCCATCTTTGCCTTTGTCTTCCTCTGCTTTTCCTCTGTGTCTGTGTCACCTCCTCTTCTGTCTCTTTAAGGATACTTGGCATTGGATTTAGGGTCCACTCAAGTAATCCAGGGTGAACTCATCTCAAGATACTAAATTATATCTGCAAGGTCCCATTTCCAAGTAAGTTTGCATTCACAGGTTCTGGAGAATGCAGCTTCTTTTCCAAATGAAAGGGGGGCTATCACTCAACTCACTTCATGCAATTTTCAGTTTGGCATAATTTCCGGGTGGGTCTGCAATCATAAAAGAATGGAATCTGATATCTGTGACTTAATCAACCTAATTTTAACTTCATTCTGTTCTTCCCAATTACAAATTCTTCCCTGTACTTCCGTGGGTCCCAGCTCACTTCACCAGTGTCATAGGGTGACTGTTGATTGTGATCTGCAGTCTTTACTTGTCTCTTGGGGTCCCTTTGTGTCCTGCTGTGACCCCACAGGCCTCCACCCATGAGGATAAGCAGGGCAGACCTCTCCTTCCATTTCAGTCCTGACCCACTTCCCTCCATAGCAGTTCAGTGAGTCGGTGTATATTGGACATTCCCTCTTCCCTCTCCTCATTCATTTTATCTTCTTCTCCAATGAAGTTACAGTGTCAAGAGCTGATGGTAAGTTAACATACTCCAAATATACCTGGAGTGCCTTCAGGATCATCTCTACTTGCTGATGTGCTTAAATGAAATTCTAATATGACCTCTAAGCCTTCAAAGTCAAATATGACTTCAAAGAACTTCAAAGAAAAATGTAGAATATTACTGTAGGGTTTATTTTTTATTTTTATTTTTATTTTTTTTGAAGTAATTGCCACAGTGCATCCAATAGAAGAACATCCATAAAATCGATCACTCCCTTTGGAGCCTGCTCAAAACCTCACCTCTTGTCTCCACCACCTTATATTCCAGGACCCCTCCAATGTCCTCTGTCTTTTTTTTCCCTTCCTCATTCTCCAGGTGGGGTTGCATCCTACAACTTGGTAATACGAGTGTCCACATAATGTCATCAAGTACTGCTGTAACTGACTCCCTGACTCACCTATTTGTTCACTCAGCAAGAATTGGTTGGGTGTCTACTGTGTCCAAGCACTGTTACCAGCTCCTGAAGATATAAAACCATATCTTGTTTTTCCATTCATGTGTGGATGGATACTTGGGCTGCTTCCATATCTTGGTTATTGCAAATAATGGTGCTGTAAATATAGGGTGTATATATTTTTTTGAATTACTGGTTTTATTTTCTTTAGGTAAATAAATAACCAGTAGTGGAATTGCTGGATCATAGGGCAGTTCTATTTTTAATTTTTTGAGGAACCTCCATTTTGTTCTCCACAGTGACTGTACCAGTTTGCATTCCCACCAACAGTGCACAAGAATTCCTTTTTCTCCACATCCTTGTCAACAGTTGGTATTTCCAGTCTACTTGATTCTACCATTCTGACAGGTTAAAGTAATATCTCACTGGGGTTTTGATTTGCATTTCTCTGGTTAGTGATATTGAGCATCTATTCAGTGTGGTATAAATGGAATAGTGCTCAGCCATAAAAGAAGAAAGAAATTTTGCCATTGGCAACAACATAGTTGGAGCTAGAAGTTATAAGTCAGAGAAAGAGGGAAACATCACAGAAAGAGAAATATATTATTTCACTCATATGTGCAATGTAAAAAATAAAACATGAACGAAGGAAAAAGAGACAGACAAAAAACATACTTAAAAAAAAAAGATTTTATTTATTTGTCAGACAGAGAGAGAGAGAGAAAGAGAAAGAGAGAATGAAAGAGCACAAGCAGGGTGAGGGGCAGAGGGAGAAGGAGGCTCCCCAAGAGCAGGGAACACAGGACCCCTGAGAACATGATCTGAGCCGAAGGCAGACACTTAACTAACTGAGCCACTCAGGCATCCCAAAAAGCAGACTCTTAAGTACAGGGAAAAAACTGATGGTTACTAGAAAGGAGAGGGGGCTGGGAGGATGGATGAAATAGGTGAAGGGGATTAAGAGTACACTTATCATGGTGAACACTGAGTAATGTATAGGATTGTTGAATCACTATATTGTATACCAGAAACCAATATAACACTGTATGTTAACTGTACTTCAAATAAAAAAAGAGAAAAGAAAAAGATCTGCATTTGAGTTGATAGTACAGTACCAATGATAGTGATGTCATGTTCCTTGATTTTGAGCGTGTGTTACACTTGTGCAGATGTTATCATTAGGGAAGCTGGTAAAATATACACAGGAATTCTCTCTACTATTTTTTTTTTTTGCAGCTTCTTGCGATTCATAAGTGAGTTCAACATAAAAAGTTATTTTTCAAAAGATATAAAACTGATAAGACTGTCTTTTATAGAGCTGGCATTCAGATGGATCCATGCACAACATACAAGTAAACAAACATATAAACAAGGTCTAGCGGTAAGTTTGTTGAGGCATTTCATTGCCCTTGGTTCTCTGGTGGGGTTCTGAGTAGACTATTTTGCTGGGGCTTCAATATACTTGTATTTGTCAAGAGCATGTACCAAGCAAGACCAGCCGAGTCTGACTGACAGGCAGAAAATAAAATTATGAGAAGACACTGGGTAGGTAGCTCATTGCACTGTCAGGAAGACACAGAAAATAGGCAGGCACCAAGAACAGCTGGGTTGGGGGGAGGAGAGCCGGGCTTTCATTACAGGAAACCACTTCCTCAACAATCCCCCAAGTCTGTGAAACACTCCATCAAGGCTCAAAACCCAGAGCATAGATTTGAGTGGCCAGGGTTTAGGTGATGGGCTGTGTCCTAGCTGCCAGGGTCCAGGATGGAAGTCTTCCCCACAGTGAGTGCATTCCCAGGTAGGCATGTTGGAGAGATGCTGGGTGGATAAAGAGAAAGAAAGCATGTCCAGATCACATACTGTGCAGTGGTTTTGAAATACATGCACAACTCTTGGACCTGCCTCCCTTATATGGTGAGCCATTCTTCTTAATGTGGCCTGTACTTAGTGGCTTCTGTCTAACGAATAGAATGGTCATGATGGTGTATCCCTTCTGAGATTAGGACACAAAAGGCATGGTGGCTTCCTCCTTGTTCTCTTTCTTGGGTTGCTTGTTCTGGGAGAAGCCAGCTGCATGCACTGAGGGACCCCCAAAAAGCCTATGGAGAGATCCATGTGGGCAGGACCCGAGACTCCAGCCAGCGGGTGTGAAAGAGTGTGCCTGGAGGCTCCGTGTTTAGTTTGCAAAAAGAAACATTTTCTCCTTCTATAATGTTACTATTGGTCATACCACCAGAATGACAGCTTTTGTAAAGGGAGACAAACCAAACTCTAACATATCCACTCAGAACCAGGTCCCGTATGTCTGGCTGATATACTTTCTTTTGTAAGTTCTCTTAAACTCCTTTTATGACTTGCAGTTTGTGGGTTTAATTGTAAGGTCCTTTACTACCAACATCCTATGTGTTCTTACTAAATATGGGTAGAGGTGAGAGTCCCTGTTTCTGCTACTGGTCCCGAGGCTCTCACTTGCATTTAAGAGTTTCCTTCTTTGCTGCTTATTAAAGATCCCTTTGTCTTTAGCCAGCACCTCCTCCACAACTGGGGTTCTTTCCTCCTTTGAGTTATTCAAACCTTTGTTTTTGAGGGATCTGAGCCCACATGTGTAGGATAAGAATCTTTCCTTACCCTTTATGGTTTTGCAATCAATGGAAAGAGATGCCCTCAGGGATCACTAGGTTTTACCCGTTAGTTTCCTTTCATCTCCCCCACTCCCACCCCCACCCCAAAAGCAGGGACACCGTTTTCCTGAAAAATGGAGAAAGGGATGTATTTTATCCATTTCTTAGAGCAGATAGATAGTCTATTGCTGACATCCATCTTAAAGCTGACACGTTGAGAAACAGACATTTAGGCATGCCATTTTAGGTTGTAAAGAGAAACCCTTATATAATTAAAGGCAGAAAATAGCCAAATTTTCAGAATGCTTGGTAGGAGAAAAACAAGGACCTTATTGGAAAAGATGAAAATCAACAATGAACAAGTGAAAAGTAACAACGTAAAAACAAAACACCTAGTTCTGCCTCTAGGACAGCAGTTGGTGCTCCTTCCCCTGTTTATGTTCTGCAGCCCCAAAGCTTGCCCCGTATCATTACTGTGTCATCAGTGACCACTTGCTTAGAAGTGGGTTTCTAGGCTCATTTGTCATTCTTGGTCTTTTACTTTATCCAAACTACCAGAATATAACATAACTAGAAACAAGTCAAGGGGATAAACAAGGATACAGAGAAAAATTTTTTAAATATGGGAACTGTTTTTGCAAAACTGTATGCAACTGCATTTGGAAACTTTCATGACTGGAAGCGTTAGGTCTGTTTAAACACAACAGCAAAAGGAAAGCTATAGTGTGTTTGAGGTAAATCTGGGTACTAGAGGTTACAGTAAATACCTAACATTGTCTATTTCACTACATGAAGTGTGGTTTGTGTGGGGGTGGGGTGGGTGGGGGAGAGGTGTGCATCCCGGCGGAATAAAAGAAAAATGTCATCGATTAGGAATCACAAGGTAGGTTCCAATTAGAGGTCCTTGGATACTTATTATTTGGATCTTATTAACTGAGTTACCCTTAGGAAGTCACTCTACCTCTCTGTGCCTCATAATATTAAAAGATTTGTGATCCTGTGATTCTACAATAGTGAGCCTGAAGAAACCTAAAGTGAAATATGTAAAGATTACTCAAAAACATGCGGTAGAAAGTTATCCTGTTTCTGAGTCAGCAGTTTCTTAATGAAAGGTGAAAAATCCAGTTTATATGACTGCAGACCTAACTAGGGATTAAGTGGGAAGTGTTTATGATGTGGCTGTGAAATCTGGAAGTGGCCTCCAAGAATAGCCAACTAGTTTTACTGGGGAGGTCCACCCACACACCAGATGAGAGGATGTGGAAGAGCGAGGCCCGGAAGGAGTCAGTTGGTCATGATGGCCATTTAGCTGGTAGGGACTCAGTTCAGTCAGCTGGACGGGTGTCAGCAGTGGGAAGGCAGACAGCCTGAACAGATCCTGAATGTCTCACTTCGGTGGGATGCCACTGCAGGGAATATTCCATAAGCAACCATTAGGGAAGGGCTTGGGGCTCTGATGGATGATGCAGTGTCCAAAATCCATGGGCAGAGATGATGACTGATTTTGGTAGATGTAGTTTGCCCAGACGAGGGTCTGAGCTTGGGCTCTGTGTGTTCTTGAAAATCGGACGAGGTTGTTAACACTTCTGAAGGAACAGAACAGTGAGCACACTGTCAGCTGTTAGGAAGCAGCTGGGCTGAGGCCACACATTTGGTTGTGTTGCGTTCACCTTGTGAAATGTCCTGTGGTAAAAATTAAATTGCCTTCGAAGTCCAGATCAGGCTCCAGCTGTGTAGTTATCGGCAGTTCCTATTTTTTTCAGGCTCTTAAAGCATGGAATGGCAAACATCTGAGGAGAAAGCCATCGCACAGAATGCTCTGAGGAAGGCTGGTCTGGTCTGAAATACTGACCCCACTCACCCTGTAGTGAAGACTTTGTTCAGTGAACCCCCAGGGGACTAGCTTGGCTGCCTGGCAAAGATATGTGCCCCCACAGTCTCACACATGACTCAGTCTTGTTTGATGACCCTCCCAACAGACCATGTGTTTGGTTTTCCTCCCTGGCTCCGCTCTTCTTGGGAACTATTCTGGGTAAGTGGCCAGACGGGCTTCTATGCCCCGTTCAACGTCCTGGAAATGGCAGCAGATCTGCACATAAGCTCACCTGACCCTTCACCATACTCTACTGATTAGTTCTGTTCCCCTGCAGATGCCACAGGGGCAAAGCTCTGTGGTGAGCATAGAGGCTCAGAGAAGCCTGGACACAGGTGGTACAAGGCCCAGAACCGCGTGAGACTCATAGGAGCACTTGACGACCCCACGCCAGGAGGGTCAGGACCAGGACTTAGATATTTTCTTGAGATATTAAGTTTATATCTTATAAATCAGCTCTGTTGATTTTATAGTTTGTGCCTAACCATTCTCAACCAATTTTTGATTGTTGTATTATTGGACCTGAGTGAAAAGAATCCTTTAGGTAGCACATTTCAGATAGGAACCTGGACCAGGTAGGCTTCTGGTGACCAAGACAGCTCAGTACAATAATGGTCACAAACATGGCAGCCATATGCGGAATGGCACCGGCATGCCATCTCTTCCTGGGACCCCAGGTTACACTGCGCTGACCCGAGTGGGGATGGCAGAGCAACTGTCAGAGGAGGCATACAGTGCTACATAGGCTGTGTATCTCATAGTTCATTATCCTCTTTCTATAGATATGAGTTCTTTAGCCTATCTGCTTTATTTAAAAAACAAAACAAAACAAAACAAAAAAACTCTTTTTATCCCCCAAATTAAATAGTGAAAATATTAAGGAAGAATTTTCTCCCTAACCTTACCACCTTAACAACTATTTTGATTATTTGGAGTTAATTCCCAAACTTTCTGCATGTGCTTATATGTTCTATGTAATTACAATTGTGGTGCATTTGCTTCATGTATTTTGTTTTCTGTGTAATATATTGTAAATATTTTCTGTGTTTTTATCAAGGTCAGCTTCATGAAGTCTCACTGGATCCCATGCCCAGAAGCATCCTGGACCTGGTTTAATGACCAGTGGTCAATATCTCGAAATTCTTACTAGTTTTTAGCAAGATGACCAATTTTTTTTTTCTTTCATTTATTTGGTTGGTTGTTTGTTTTTTGGTAGTGGGAACTGCAAGTTACATAGCTCGTCCTAGGTCCTCTTTTTATTTTATTTTGATGACTATATCATTCCATAACTTACTCTATGTTCATTTAAGTTGTACCAAATACAGATAATGCTGCAAAAATATCTTTATGTCTCTGGAGTTTTGTTTTGTTGAATTAATCAGGATGAATTCTAGCTGCAGGTTTTAGGGACCACAACAACTCATCTTCATGCTCATGTTACTATATTCTGATATGATATCTACATTTCTCCATTTTCTTTATTAAAAAAGAACTACACATACTACCTCTTTTAAGCCACTAAGAGGATTTCTCAGGTTTAAGCCTCTTGAAGAGAGCCCTGCCCTTGTCTTTCTTCTCCCCCAGCCCTGGGTGTGACAGAAGATGCCAGCATGTTGCTCCTTACTGAGAATGGGGGTGGCAGTTACAGAGACCTGGGTGTGAATCACTCTAGACATCAGTCTTCATCTAGCTGGGGAGTAATACCTACCCCAAAGGACTATTTTTGTGAAGACCAAGCATTAGGGTGACCGACGTAGTGCCTGGAACCCTGCAGATGCAAAATAATTTGAGATTCCGTTCCCGCTTAAAATTAGTTTCCACCACTTACTGGTTCAGGTACCCAGGAAACCAGAGGTCGGGAGTTTCAAGCTCCCCACCCCATTTTTTTGTCTTTTCCAAACATTTATAGATACCCTTTGCAAAAAGCAGCTCTGGCTCCTTCTCTTTAGTATTCTTTGTAGTTTGTACTTTGTTACACTTTCTGCTTTTGGTCCTTTATCTGAAGGCTCTATAGCTGTTTAAATGAAAAGTTTCCTTACTCATAACTTAGAATGTACAAGCCTTTAAGTAAAAGTATACACTTATATATCTATATAAAAGCTACTCCAAGCAAGACCAATGATCGTGAAATGGAAAGTGAGAAAAGTAACAGAATGAGAAAGAAATCAATGTACTAAATCAATAGACCAATACTATTAGTATTATCATAACAGAGCATTAGATTTTGCTTTGAACTTCCCAAGAACAAAGGCAAGAAGGCAAACGCATGTGTGTATATAATTGCTATTGTTCACAAGAGACAGTGCTTCTTGTAGTGGATAGTCTTCCTAATAAATTCTCGAGTAGATTTGTCACACGGGCAAGGATACTTATTTAACCCTGTTTGGTTCATAGGAATTACTCAATAAGCATGTTGAACAAATGAATATTGGACTTTATATTGCTGGCATTGGACACCATGGAAAGCAGAAAGCTATGATAATTTCTTGCTAATATTTATGAGCCAGCGGAATCAGGTGTTGTGCTAAAAGCTTTGTATACATAGGCTCATTTACTGCACACAAACACCCAGTAGGATGTTATTAACATTCCTATTTTACATTCGAAGAAGCTGAGGCATGAAGACGTCAAGTCGTGTTTCTAGGGCCCACAGTGGCCAGTGGGAAGCCAGGATTTGACCACAGATGGCACATTCACTCGCCCATTCCGCCACATTGCCCCATATTGTGGTGTGGGGCCCGTCCATACGTCCATTGTGGGCAGTTCAGTTCAGTGCAAGTATTTTGATTGTCTTATCATTTGTTTATCATCTGTTCCTCCCTATAGAAGTCTTTCCTTTTCCACGGGGTCAAGCCTGTTAATCTTCTTTCTTACAGTTTCATAGTTTTCTGTCACGTGTAGAAAAGCTTCCCTTACTCCTGCATTCTGCACAGTTATCAGTTCAGTTCATGAACAATTCTTATCTTATCCATCCACTGTCCCGCCAGCCACCTGGCCTTTCAATGCCCGGCACAACTCTCCAGCCCCAATGCAGAGCTCGGCCCCCTGGAGTCCCAGGGCCTGCCTGAACCGGGAAGCTGCTGGGCACCCAGCCTTGGCCTCAAGCTCTTCTCTGCCCTACGGTCACCTGGGGAGCTGCGGCCTGGATGGCATCCTGGATGCCCTGTAAGTCCTAATGGGTCCTCAGGAAAGCGTCGTCTAGGGTGACAAAGCCATCCCGTGTGCGCCACACTTGGGAGCAGACAGCAGTGGTCTTCAGCTCCAGGCCGATCTCAGAACCTTCATAAAGTCCTTCGTGACTTCCAGTACCGTGTAAATCCTGACAGACACCTGGGATGTTCGCCAAACATACCTGTGGTTACTCTAACCGCCTGCTGGTGGGAATGGCAACTGGTGAAGTCTTCCAGAGGACAATTTGGCCTAAGATGCTTAAAACCTGCCATCCTCTTTGGCCCAGTATTAACTTCAAAGAATGTGACGTAAAGAAATCATCCCAAATGCATACAAAGATTATAACTGCAATTGGACATATCTGAAATATCCAATGGTAGGGACATTGATTAAAAATTAGTTTAGGGGCACCTGGGTGGCTCAGTGGGTTAAGCCTCTGCCTTCAGCTCTGGTCATGATCCCAGGGTCCTGGGATCGAGCCCCACATCTGACTCTCTGCTCAGCAGGGAGCCTGCTTCCTCCTCTCTCTCTGCCTGCCTCTCTGCCTGCTTGTGATCTCTGTCAACTAAATAAATAAAATCTTTAAAAAAAATTAGTTTAATGCAGATAGTTTAATGAGATAGAATAATACACCTCCACTAAAAATTGTATTTTAAAAAGGCACTTGAATGTATAGAAAAATGTTCATGGTGTTTTGATATGTGGGAGAAAATATGGTCTTAAACAGTAAGTATATTGTGGTTCTAATTTTGCAAAGAGTACACATCTGGTGGAGGTTTAAACAAATACAAGCACTTTAATTTTTTATTTAAAGATTTTGTTTGAGCAAGAGAGGGAGAGAGAGTGTGCACATGAGCAGGGGAGGGCCAGAGAGAGGAAGAGGGAGAAGCAGATTTCCTGCTGAGCAGGGAGCGCAGGGGTTTGATCCCAGGACCCTGAGATCATGACCTGAGCTAAAGGCAGATGCTTAACTAACTGAGTCACTCAGGTGCCCCTGATATAAGCACTTTAATGCTAGAACCATTAGACAGTATATATTAAAATTTAGGGGTGCCTGGGTGACTCGGCGGGTTAAGCAATAACTCTTGATTTTGGCTCAGGTCATGAACTCAGGGTCATGAGATCAAGTCCTGAGTTGGGCTCCATGCTGGGAGTGGAGCCTGCTTAAAATTCTCTCTCTCCCCCTGGCCACCTTTCCCTCCTCCCCATTATACTCTTCCTCTCTCTTTTTAAAATAACTGACCAAGTAAATAAATAAATAAAATTTAAATTCTATGATGCAGCAATTCCACTCCATCTCACCTGCCCAAGTCCCATGGACATAAAGAGGCAAGTACAGCTTTATTTTTTAATAATGTAAATTGGAAGTCATTTTAATATCTATCAAAATGGAAGAGTTATATACACTGTGATGTGTCCTAACTATGGAATAGCATTTGTTAGTTAGAAATAATTAGGTACTGGCATGGAAACATAAGAATATTTACGGATAGATTATTAGGTGCAGAAAGCAAGTTGCAGGAAGGAAAGTATAATTTATGTTCTTTTGAAGATTCAATATAATATGTCTGTATGAGTATGCATTATTGAAAGATTTATTCTGGAAGGAGACATATGATAACAGTTACTTATCCTGAGACGAGAAATGGAGGATGGGCTGGTTATAATGGAAAATTCATCTTAGGGACAGTGTTAAGATCATGTTCAAGAAGAATGCAATTATATGTGACTTGGGCAATTAAAAATAAACTAACTGTGAGTATTGAAGAAAAATATATGAAAATGTTGAGTGGCTGTCTTTTTCCTGATTTTTTCTTTAGTTATTATTGATTTTAATCTTATTAAATTAAGAATTGTAGTTCTGGTTCTGAACCTGAAAATTCTGTATTTCCTAACTCTGGTTAGGGTTATATAATGCGTGTCTGGTAGATAACTTTTAAAGTAGCACGTCTCTAGGGTGCCTGGGTGGCTCATTTGGATAAACACCTGCCTTCAGCTTGGGTTGTGGTCCTGCGGTCCTGGGAACAAGCTCCTCATTGAGGTCCTTGATCAGAGGGGGTAGTCTGCTTTTCCCTCGCCTTCTGCCCCCCAACTTGTGCACACTCTTGCTTTCTCTCAAGTAAATAAATAAACGCTTAAAAAAATAAAGTAGCACCTCTCCAACACCATTACTACTTTCCTCCTGTACTTAATTTCCTTGGTAACATTTATTTTACCGCTTGGCATATACATGTTTGTTTGTGTCTATTTTGTCTCTCTCCACTGCAGTGAAAGGTCCTCATGGAAGGGCCCCTGCCTGTTTGGTTTTCTGCCACTTACTTAGTGTAGCAGGTGGAAAGGCTTTGTATATAGAAGCCACATGATAAATTAATAAATTGTTGTTGATGCACACATAAGCCTAGGAAATAATGTGGAATAATTTATACCCACTAAAATACCAACAATGGTTTTGTTCTGTCTTTGTGAGTTGGTTTTCAAGGCTTCCTTTTTTCTTTTTTTTTTTTTAAGATTTCATTTATTTATTTCAGAGAGAGAGAGAGTGAGCATGAATGGGGGAGGGGCAGAGGGAGAGGGAGAGGGAGAAGCAGCCACCCTGCTCAGCAGGGAGCCTGATGGATGCAGGGCTCTATTCCAGGACCCTCAGATCATGACCTGAGCCAAAGGCAGATACTTAACTGATTGGGCTACCCGGGCACTCCCAAGGTTTTTGTTTTTGTTTTAAAGATTTTATTTATTTGTCAGAGAGAGAGAAAGAAAGAGCACAAGTAGGGGGAGTGGTAGGCACAGGGAGAAGCAGGCGCCCTGCTGAGCAGAGAGCCCCATGCTGGACTCATCCTCAAACCCTGGGATTATGATCTGAGCCAAGGGCAGATTCTTAATGGACTGAGCCACCCAGGTGTCTCTTTTTCAAATGTGGGAGCAGGAAGGCTCATCGGAGGCAACTCCTACTTGTTTAGACTCTGTTTTGTGGTCTCAGTGAGGTTTGGGTTATTGATGACAGTATTCCTTTTATAGTGAGTTGATGATCCTGTAAATTGGTGTGCAACTTTTTTTCTTTGGTGACCAGGATGACTTTAAGCATTACCTTAAAAATTGATTGTTGTTTTGCCTACACTGCATCCTGTGGCGGAATTGGGTACCTTGTAATTAAGATGCACCAAGTCTGCAATGCTTCATTGCAATATCGTTACATGTGAAGCAAAGACAGAGGAACACCACCTCGCCTTTGTACAAAAAGCTACTTGCAAGCAAGCTATGCAGTGTGATGTTAGTTTACATGTCTGTGCAACTGTGCCCTAGCAAGCCTGTTTTTTCTGGAACAGGGAATGTTGTCAGAGCTAAGCTCTAGGGACTGACCTCTTAGAAAATAGTTCAGAGAACCAGTGGCAAGTCTATAACTGTAGGCAAGGAAAAGGAAACCCTTTCCTTCTATCCTTCTATGTTCTGCAGAAAGGCCTCTGGAAATTGAACTGACAAAAGACAGATAAACAAGAGAAAAGCACACACATTTTAATAATGTGTGCAACGTGCATTAATACCAGAGAAACTCAACGATGAGGAGTAATCAAAGGGGTGGTTAGAACTTGGGGCTCCATATCGGGTCTTCACAAAGAACAATATGTTTGTAGAGATGGGACAAGACAAAGGAGAAGGGATTTAGGTTTTCAGGGGTGGCGAACTGTGGGAACTCTAGGGGAACACTAATGGCAGGTAAGAGTGGTTTTAGCAAGATATAGCATATCTGTGTTCCTCTCTGATGATTCAGAGGAAGATAAAGAGCTTTTTTCCTTCTATTTCTCAACTGTTCTCAACGCAAAATAATCCTTAAGCCAAAATAGCATATTTTAGGGTGGCATATTCTGGTCCCTTAAATATGACAGTGGGATGTGAAAACAAGATTGGCCCAAGAAAGGAGTGGGGCTCAGCCTTTAGTTTTCTATTAGGTAGCATTGGTCACACAAGTGCTATATGCCCACACTGGACTAGACGCTGTGGGGGATTTAAAAAAAAATTCTGCAACATGGCAGATGCCTTTACTTGCCTATTTGGTTGTACTGAGGAACCATAATTCTTATGAGGTCTTAGTTCCATTAGTTGTTCCCTGATGCCTTCCATGTTTTCATAGCTCAGAGTTTACATGTCCTTCTTAGGCCATGTCATGGGATCATACTGCTGCTGTGACTTAGAAATGTAGCTGGGTAGGCGCCTGGGTTAAGCCGCTGCCTTTGGCTCAGGTCATGATCTCAGGGTCCTGGGATCGAGTCCGGCATCGGGCTCTCTCCTTGGCAGGGAGTCTGCTTCCCTCTCCCTCTCTCTGCCTGCCTCTCTGCCTACTTGTGATCTTTCTCTGTCAAATAAATAAATAAAATCTTTTAAAAAAAAAAGAAATGTAGCTGGGGATTTTCTGAAAGTCTTGAGGTTATATAGGTAGCATTTAAGGGCAAGTGTCTGGCTCTCACCTTCAAAATTATACTTCTCAAATGGGGAAAGTGACTTAAAATGGAAAGAATATTATAAAAAATGAGTAACTTCTATAATTTGGTTATCTATTATATGCCAAGAACTGTGAATTCCCATATTGGGAGGTAATATCGCCATTTCACAGAAGGAGAAACTGAAGGTCAAAAACACTTCTGCCCAGATATTTACTGGTTCATAGGGATTGAATCCGTGGCTGCTGAATGAAATGGCTGAAAGCAGTTATTGTGATTGAGAGAGTTCTGGCATTATCCACAGGTGAGTTAACAGAAACTGTGATGAGGATATTAAGGCTAAGACTCTAGAATTATGAGTACATGCTGAGATTGAGCTGACGTTGTCCCAGATGAACAATGGCCATTTCTGAGTTGATAAACACCTGACACTCATACAGCTTTATGGAAAAGGGCCCAAAGGCTACATGGACTCCAGGCTACATGATGTGGCTGGAGAGCAAGTGTGGGCCACGGCAAAAGCCATGGCTGGGAGTCATCCAGGAAAAGAAGCCAGAGAGTTGGTGGCACCAGCTCTTTAAAATCTCTAGAAAAGTGGCTAAGTCTTCATAGTTCTGGGCAGGTGAGGTACTGGATAATACTCTCTCACACCATTTGCCAGGGTCAGCTTAAGGTGAGGAACGACATGCTGATCTCTAAACTGTGTACCTCAACAGTCAGTCTTTGACCAAAACATGGAAGATTTGTGATTCACTGATTATCTAGAAATCTTTGGCTCCTGGCCATTTTTAGTATGAGGTCTAAATCTCTTGACAACAGTGTTCAAAACCATAAATAGTACCACAGATTGAAGTGCCCCATCCAGCTTCTCGAGTGTGCTATGTGTCTGGACAGTGGCTAGGCCAAGGGCTGTGCTTCACAGGGAATCACATGCACACACGTGCAGATCCTTGCGTCAGCACAAAGGCAGGCCATGTGCCCTGATCAGGAAGGAACTGACATGTTAACCTGTGTACCTTTTGGCCATTTCTACAGAACCAGTATGTCACTGGGCACTTTTATGCAGTGTGAGTAGGTGGGCAAAGTGATGTAACCTCTCTGAAAATAATAGATATCAATCAATCTAAAGGACCAGTAGGGAGTTTGTTGACTCCACTACAGTGTAACAGTATGAAGGGTTTTCATGAAGGCATTAAAAAGTAGGTCTTCAACAACCAGATGGCCAACAGACACATGAAAAAGTGCTCCACATCACTCGGCATCAGGGAAATACAAATCAAAACCACAATGAGATACCACCTCACACCAGTCAGAATGGCTAAAATTAGCAAGTCAGGAAATGACAGATGCTGGTGAGGATGCGGAGAAAGGGGAACCCTCCTCCTACACTGTTGGTGGAATGCAAGCTGGTGCAACCACTCTGGAAAACAGCATGGAGGTTCCTCAAAAAGTTGAAAATAGAACTACCCTATGACCCATCAATGGCATTACTGGGTATTTACCCTACAGATACAAATGTCGTGATCTGAAGGGGCACGTGCACCCGAATGTTTATAGCAGCAATGTCTACCATAGCCAAACTATGGAAAGAACCTAGATGTCCATCAACAGACGAATGGATAAAGAAGATGTGGTATATATATACAATGGAATACTATGCAGCCATCAAAAGAAATGAAATCTTGCCATTTGCAATGACGTGGATGGAACTAAGGGGTATTATGCTTAGCGAAATAAGTCAATCGGACAAAGACAACTATCGTATGATCTCCCTGATATGAGGAAGTGAGATGCAACGTGGGGGGCTTGGGGGGTAGGAAAAGAATAAGTGAAACAAGATGGGATCGGGAGGGAGACAAACCATAAGAGACTCTTAATGTCACAAAACAAACTGAGGGTTGCCGGGAGGAGGGGGGCAGGGAGAGGGTGGTGAGGTTATGGACATTGGGGAGGGTATGTGCTATGGTGAGTGCTGTGAAGTACATAAACTTGGTGATTCACAGACCTGTACCCCTGGGGCTAATAATACATTATATGTTAATTAAAAAAAAAGGTAGGTCTTCAAAGGATGAAGAAGGAAACTGTTTTCAATATAACGTTAAGTGGGAAAACCAGATATAAAACTTAAATATGATATAGCTATCTTATGTACATATGCAAATAGCAACTATCAAAAGATAAAAAACAGCTATTTCAGATGGTAGGATGACAGATTCTATTTCTCATATTTTCTAAAATAAACACACATTGTCTTTCTAATTAGCATAAAACAATACTGTCATTATTGTTCAGTTTCTGCTGTCTGCATCCCAGCACAGCTACACTGAACAAAACAAAATGATCTCATTAGGGACCCATTTTCCTTGGAAGGTGGAAGAATGGGGAATTACAAATACTTACAGTTTATAACATCTGCACCCCTGGGAGGCTAATAGTTCAAGGTTGTAAGTATGTAAACAATCATGTTGTGTAAAGAAGAGACTGAAGAATAGTCTCACAGTCCCCTGTGCCTAGCTGAGTGCCAGTGCTCCCATCATTTGATGACGACCCGAGTGGTGCTGTTAGAATTGAGGCACCTCAGGAGGGGCAAAACTCACCCCCATGGGCACACGTCACTGAGGGTCAAACTGCCGGTGGCTTCCCCTTGGTGAGGATCAGATAGAAGGTCCTCAGGACACTCCTTCTCCCTTGTTGTTATACTGTAATTTTTATCAGAATAAAACATTTCCCTACTATTTCCTAGTACACACACACACACACACACACACACACACAATATGTAAACATTATGTATATATGTACATATACAATATGTATATATATTATGTATATATGTATATATACATATGTATATTCAGATATCTATATATATCTGAATCCATGAGTCTAAGACATAAAGGAAATTAGATCTGGTGTCTTAAGTGGCAGCCCCAGGGAGGCCCACGCTGCAGAGAGGCCGGTGTAGGCTTCTGGAGTGGTTGCTAACATTTTGGGCCCACGTTGGTCTTCCCAGGAGAAATCGGTTTAGCCTTTTTAGGTCTGGAGTTGGCAGAGCTAAGTTAGGTATTTTGCTCAGTTCTAAAGGAACTAGGAGCTTCAAGTTCTAGAAGCAGTTCTAGATAAGACTCTGTTCTAGGTTTCTGTTGGGGTAGGCAGGTCTACCAGGAGGCTATGAGGAATATCGTGCACCAAGGGCAGCAGGGGAAGAGCTATTTACAAAACCAGCCTCTCTTGGTATTTCACATCCCCCATGTATAGGAAGCAAGAAGACAGAACTCTATTTAATTTATTGTTACAATACTTTTATTACTAAACTGTCCATAACGAAACTTAGAACATTCTACAGCTGTACAATATTTCACAACTTACAAAACATTTTGGGTAAATGCTTTTCATTTCAACCTTTGGAACTTCATACCCAAATCCAAATAAAATACACAAAGGGCTTGGTGAACTATATAACCTGCATAGTTGTGTTGCTGTATTTTATCAGTGAGTATGTGGCTGATGTCTTTGCATTTAGTTGTAGTAAATGATAGGATTTGCTGACTGAGCATTGCTCAGTCACAACTCCTCCTTTTCCATGAACTAAATGAGAGCCACCAGTGACTTGACTAAGGTCACACAGCCGGTGCTTAACAGAGCCAGTCTTGCTGAAATTAATCTTTGCAATTAGGTGAGAATGGAAACTGCACATGCGGTCATTTTGCACCCCCAGCTTGAGCAACCACGCTGCGTTCTGCAGCGTTATTAAAACCTAAGGTTGATGACGGTTCTATCTCTTTAAAAAAAAAAAAAAAAAAGGCTGCTGGAGGGGGTTGGGGGGGAGGTGTTGCTGCTGACTGCGGCATAGGCATCCAGTCCGCCAGACTCGGTGCGGCTGCTGCGGTGGCAGTCACGCTGGAGCCTGCTGATGTGACAAAAGGAAAACAAAGGCGCCCAGACGGACGCTGCCAGCTACCGGTAAGTATCTGAGGATCCAGCTAGGTAACCAATGGGATGGGGAAAACGAAGACGCTTATGGAACTCTGAGAGCTGGGCTGGAACCAGGTCGCTCGGTCACTGCAGTTTGCGGAGATCATTGACCACTTTCCTAAGAGACCCGCCTTCCATAGACGATACAGAATCTTCTGTAACGTGCCCTGCCCCTGTGAGTAATGGGTTCTTCTACAAAATGTGCAGTTTGGGCTGGCAGCGTGTGGGTTTGTGGGTGAGGCGCTGGCTGCAGTGTTACTAGAGAGATCCCCGGTGGTCGAGATGCTCACGCCGCCCGGCTTTGTCATTGTAATTTCCATCCTGGGAGGCAGGGTTTGGTCACAATGAGTCTATTGCTGTAAGACCCCGTGTGGGGTGAAGAGCCCTGTTGAATAAGAAAGTGGGATTCTCCTAGTGGCTTCTAGTTTAAGGTATGGTGATTGTCCTCATTTCAAAAAGCACTCCCTGAAATGAGTCCACATATTATAGTTATCTTATACAGTGATATTTGAAAATCCTGCTTTTAGTTTAAAGCCTTTTACTTCGTTATTCAATTTTATTCTAATAAGTGATCGTTACATTCTTAGAAAGAGTATTCCAGTTTTAACAACGAGAATCTCTGTCTTGTTCTTTTTCTTAAAACAAGGTTAAAACATCAGTCAAGACTGCTGAATTGGTTTCTAACATCCTTATTGTTTTTTTTTTTTTAAAGATTTTATTTATTTGACAGAGAGAGAGATCACAAGTAGGCAGAGAGGCAGGCAGAGAGAGGGGGGAAGCACGCTCCCTGCTGAGCAGAGAGCCTGATATGGGGCTTGATCCCAGGACCCTGAGATCATGACCTAAGCCAAAGGCAGAGGCTTAACCCTCTGAGCTACCCAGGTGCCCCCATCCTTATTGTTTTGGTTTTAATTTTATCCTGCTCTGTAAGTAAAAGTGAATGCAGGTTAATTCCATGTGTTTCCTAAGCATTAGCTGCCCTGAAGTTACATGGAAGGGAAGCTCTTTATTTCTCTACTAATGCAAATGAAAGTAATTGACATTTACATTTTATTTGTCATGTGGGAAGTGACTCTCCTATACCGTTTTTTAAAACTACTCATTGATAACCAGGTACATAGCAGGTTAATGCACGATTATACTGTCCCAGTGGTTTTGCTTATGACTAACCAGCTTTCTTTCCTTAACACTGATGCAAAGTCTTACTTCACCCTTTCCTTGTCTTCTCTGGCTTTTGGGCTGGTCAATTTCCCCCTTCCTTTCTCTGGAGATTAAGTCTCCTTCTGTCTCCCTTTCAAACATACCAAGCCGGATGTTCCATATCCCCATCTTTTCCTTACTTGGTTTGTAAGATCCTTTCCATGATTAAGATGTTTTCTGTTCTTCCCATGGTAGGAAGAAAAGCCCAATCATAGCTTTTTGAGACCAAGGTTTGCTTACATCAGAAACATCTAGTGTAATGTTGCTTGATGCTGGATTTGAGAAGCTTTAGGTTCTCATCTCACTTAGCTCTGCCACATCTTAGTCTGCAACCACTGAAAACTCAGTTTGACTTCTGTGAGTCTCAGTTGCTTCCTCTGCTAGAGATGTTGGCAGTTACTGCCATGGGGTTGGAATGGTGCAGATGAGGGCACCAGCCCAGACCTTGGCACAATGTTGCTGTTTAGCAGGAGTTTGGATTTTCCCATTGGGTCTCCCCACCTTCCTATGTCCCCATCCATGGCGAAGAAGGTTAAAGTGGTTTCTCATACCAGGAATTCTGAAACGATCATTTGACCAAGTGCATCTTAACCAGCTCTGATTAAACATAAAACATATATTCAGTACTTGCTAAGGCTCTCTTACATATAAAAGTAACGCCGTTTCCATGTTGCCACAAGAATGCTCTATTGGAGAAGGGAAAGCCAACTCTCTGCACAGCTCCTACTAAATCCTTTGTGATGGCACAAGCGATGATATTGACTGTCCTACCATGAGTTCAAGCGAGGACCGCTAAATGTAATTGATGCAAAGGGTGCCAAATTGGAAACCAGGACAATTCCCATTGCTATTCTGATCTTGGACGACCTGGGGGAGCAATTTGCTTTTTGTACTGCCAATCCTGTTACTATTTTAATTTCTATTTTATGTGCTTTTCTCCTTTCTCCTCGCCACATTTTCTTTCCTTAGATTCTACACTTAGCACATCGTGTCTGACTTTAACACTTAGCAGGGAGCCACTGTGCCAGTGCTTAAGGGGGAACATGATGAAATTGGAAGAAGCACTGGGTGGGAATTGAGGGTGTGGCGTTAGCTCCGCCTTGGCTTCTCTTTGCGCTAACTGGAAAGTCACTAACTTCCTCTCTGAGTAAGAGGTATGAGGTAGATACTCCTTAAGTTTCCTTTGAGTGCTGGGTACACAATTAATATAGCCCGTCTCTGGGGTACCCTTGGTTTATAAAATTATTTTGTCAAATAATGCGCTTTCAAACCCGTCGTCTGTTGTCATTTCCCACAACAGTCTCGCGGAATAGGCGACGCCATTTTGCAGATTATAAAATGTAAAATTAAGAAATTTTAAATTTTAAATTTTAAATTTAAGAAATGTCAAATTAAGAAAGAGGAAGCACCAGCTATTTCTTATTCGTAAGAAGGGGAGGTTGAGTAGATGATATCCAAGTTCGTTTTTCTTGCTGAACATCAGTGAGTCCTCAGACTGAACACCCTGAGCTCTGGTCCCTGTGCCTCAGTGTCCTCTCTCATGGTGCTTAGATTTTATGGTGAGAAAAAACCCACGCCACCCCGGTTCTTGCTCTTGGAAGAGGGCATCTATGGTCTAGCTAAAGTAATGTTGCACCCAGACAAATGTTTGATTTAAATATTCTGCTCTGGATTAGAAAATTAGAAAATGTGGGCTCTGTAATCTGCATATCTCTTTTCATGTGTCCTAAAACTATAACTTTTTTTTTTTAAGTCAGACACCCAAATAATATTATGGGTGATCACTTGAACTTAATTTCATTTAGGTAGTAAGTGCTAGAGAGGCATATGTATTTGAGTTTCTCAGGTATCTGTAATTTGGGCACTAATTTACATAGTAGTAAAGGTTTAGCCCTTTCTCCTTGTTTTTAATGCAACAACAAATTTAATCACTAAAAAAAGTTGTGATAAGGTTACCAGATAAATTACAGGAAATATTGCATAAAATAAACATATACTAATAAATTTTTGTTATTTATTTGAAATTCAAACTTAGCTAGGCATATTTTTATTTGCTAAATCTAGCAACACTATATAAACAGAACCTTAATTGATAAATTAGATAATTATTTACTTTGAGCATGAAGATAATAATTTGTTAGGTTTTTAAGCTTAAAACATAAACTAAATCCAACTTTTATCAGTTTTTCATCATAGACAAACATCTCCCTAGTGTTATATATCGATGCTTTTATTAATTTATTAAATGTTTAAGCTAAGTGAGCATTTTAAGAAAATCCTGACCCTGAAGATTGTATTATGTCCAACACATCTCATTATTCCCCAGAGGCTTTGCTAATGAAAGAAAAAAAATACCGAAGATTTTAAGTGTATTTGTGTGGAGTCAGATAAACTTGGTTTTAAAAACTGACTGTACATCATACTAGCCCTGATTCTTTACCTCTTGGAAACTTAGTTTTTTCCTTCTTAAATGCGACTGATCATAGGTTAATAATCCCCACCTCAGAGAGCAGATGACAGGTAAGTAAAGACTCTACACGGCTTCCTATGGCAGGTTCCTCAACGAAAAGGTGGTTTTTAAGTGAATGAGTGAATATTCTTTTTCCCTTCAAAAAGCCAGATTATAATGTTAGACAGGTAATATGAAATGAGATGTATTTCAATCATATGATCTATTTCTCATCTGTTATTCTTTTTTGAGATTTATAGTTCATATACCATATAATTCATCTATGGGTCTCTCATTTTTGTGTAAAGTGTAATCTTTGAAGCAAAATTGAGCTTTTAAAGGTCAACCCAAGACTCCGAGGAGCTCCTATTCCAGTTCTAGCCCTCCCCAAGCCTGGGCCGTAGACAGGGAGTTCTGGTAGTTGACAAGACTGAAAGCAGAGGCTCCATCAATTCGATCCAAGATATGCTATAGAAGTATGTTTCTTTTTATTACCTGGAAATTGGCCAAGGTGACTCAATTATTCAATCTTTATTGAATAGCTTCTGTATCCATGGCTCTGAATCTGACCGAGTAGGAGAGTCAAAGATGAGTTAGACAATGCTGAAGGGTGTTCAGCAAAGTAGAGGAGGTAGATTTGTGTAACACAGAGGAGATTTGGAATACTGAGGGAATATTGTATTTTATTAAATCTGAAATATAATATCTTCTACATTTTTACGTGGAAATCTTTAATTGAACACGTAAGTACACATGCACACGTGTACAGCCAACCCGTTAAGTATCACTCATCTTCAACTTTATTTTCGATGCTGTACAAAGTGCATTTATGTGCCCCTTCAATTACAGGGGTGCATAGTTGGGGTCAAATAAGGGTGTAGTGATCATGACCTTTTCTACAACAGATTGTGCCAATACAGTTGTCATTATCAACATTCGCAATTCTTGCTATGTCTTAGAGTCTTAATTTTGCTTTATTGATTTATAGGGTGAATTAATCTGACTTCTCCATTTTAAGGTCTTTGCTGACTCATGTTCTGTTCTGACATTAAAGAGGGCAAGACAATTTTTCTGAGGGTAATTCCAGTGGAGGCTTTCTGTGGGCCCAAAATCTGTCTGTACTTGGCTCCCTGTTGTCATAATGTTAGGGACTTTCAAGGGTAAATTTTACTACATGACAAAGGATTTAGCTACCTATGAGAAAGTAATGTTGATTTTTAAATCCCATTTGTAGACGAATGTGTCTACCATATTCAGGAGATTGCTACAGGCAATTTGGGCTTGATTCAAACAAAAGCTATGAGGATGGGCAAAGCTGCAGAGGCTGGTGTCTGAGCATCCTGCCATCACGGAGAACAGTGGAAGGGGGGAGAGGTCACCCATGACATCCTTGCTCCCCCCAGGCCACAGGCCCCTTCCTCCCCCGCTATGAGGAGGGGTTTTACTACTTTTAAGTCTCTGCAGAAAGCATGTAGTTCTGCAATTTAATGGACACACAAACCAAAGAAAAGGGATGCCATATTGAACATAACATATTAGGGGGAGCTCCTGATTATATTTTTATCTCAACTCCGCAGGAAAGACCTTTCTTTTCACTCCCTGTGTGGGCGGGCAGGTGTGTGTTCTAGTTCCTGGGACATTTCTTCTGTCCTCTTTCTTTCTGGTGAAGTCTATTTTCTTCCGCTTTAGAGATCCCTTCATCTTCCCATGCTCCTCCCTGCCTACCTACAGAAGGACTGCTTTTGGCGGAGGGGACACCACAGCTTATTTACACAAGCATCTTGGTTGACACCCTGAGTCTCCGGACTGTTTCTGTTTCAAGTACCGTAACTCAAAGAGAGTTTCAGCTCAGTGAGTAAGTGGAGCTGGCACATTTCTTTCCTACTCCTTAAATGAGATCATATTTGGTGCCAAATTTACCCGCTGTGGGGAAAACCCAGGTTGCCAAAATAGGGTATTTTTGCTGGGCTGGCAAAGAGGTCATTGAATGGCACACTGTGCCTATATTAGCCACGGGCAGCGGCTTCAGGGTTCCAAGCCAAATGAACGGATTCCACCGCAGGCTGGGATGGATATCCAAAGCCCGTTCTGGGATCGCCAGTATAGAGCACTGATTGTTTGGGCTCCCTGTGCCTGGGCAGGGACCTGAATAAGTGGGCAGAGAGGATCACGAATGAGTTTCATGTCACTTCATGTATTAAAGAATATTATGTGAACATGATGAGTGATATTGAATGTTTGCAAAAATATCTGCGGTTTATTAAGTACTTGTAGACATTGTTCGTGGTGGTCTTTATGATGAATCCACATACAGATGAGGCAGGCTAGCCTTGTTTCACAGATGAGGCTGGAGACCTTATGTGACTCTCCAATCGTGGTCTTCATCGTGTCACACTGCCCTGGACGTGATATGGTGGAAGCAGCTTTCTTCCCTTTGGGGGGAGGTATTGGGAGAGAAGGAAATAATATTTGAGCGCCTATGTTGTGTTAGGTGAAGAAGGCAAGAGATAGAAGTCAAAGAACCTAGGTTTAAGTCTCTGCATGGGATGTCACTTGATTTTCTGAACCCCGATTTCCTTATTCATGAAACAAGATTATCCATTTCCTACCGAATTACCAGGCTGAACTAATATAATGTCTATGGAATCACTTGAACAAATTAAAAATACTGAAACTCTACAAGATAACCCAACTATATTGCTTTATAATTTTATTATCACTAACATTTCAACTGTATACAAAATTTAGGATATACTGATTTTCTTGGCTATGTTAATGAACTACATTAACAAAACATTATCATAAAAGCAGTAAAAAATACCAGACTTTATCATATCATGATTAATCTGGTTGTCTTGAGGAACTGACTTAAATGTATTTGTATAGATAGTTTGCTCACATTTTTTATATTTTAAATTGCATTAGACTGCTGTTCAATCTTGATTAATGCCACAAAAAAGACTACTAGCTTTTCTCATCCCTGCAGTGTCCTCGTTGAGGATTTATAAAAGTAAATATGTGATATACTGAAGCACTCAAAAAATGGATGCATTATCAGATTAAGATTTCTGTTCAAGAGAAGCATTAAACATATGAGGTAAAAAATCCTATATAATGTTAATCTTACAATCAGTAAGGAACAAAAAGAATTTCTGTAGTTTAAAATAATGAATGTGAAATAGAACTAAATATATAATTAATTACAAGCACAGATGGGTTCATATAGCTGCATATTTAAAATGTGAAATTTTGGCACACCAAGAAATAGATATTTGTTGAATTGAATAAAGATGTGTGTGTGCGTGTGTTGTGTGTGTGTGTATGTGCTCATGCATGCACAGTCATAAATTGGGAATAAAAAAGACACTTTTTAAAAAAGATTTTATTTATTTGAGGGAGAGTGAGAGAGAGCACACAAGTGGGGGAAGAGCAAAGGGAGAGGGAAAAGCAGACCCCCGACCTTCCCCCCACCCCCACCGCCATGCCAACCCCATGAGAAGGGAGCCCAATGCAGGACTGGATCCCAGGACTCCAGGATCATGACCTGCCTGAAGCAGACATTTAACCAACATTTTGGGACACTCAGGTGTCCCAAAAAAAGACATTTTAATATTTCTTTTGCCTGTATATTTTGATCTTGGATTATACAAAGTCATCAGGAGAATAAAGAAAAGAATATGAGATAAATGCTTTGTGAATGCTCGTGGGCTCCATACATTTCAATGTCATTATATGAGAAGCAGTCTGGTTTATTGGAGAGACCACTTCAGGTGGCCTCTCCACCTGTGTCAGGGCTTGTGGCAGAACTGTGTCACTTACTCACTGTGACCTTGTCTCACCCCAGTGTCCCCAAGAGACACTGTGAAGGTATGCACAGTCTCTCCCGTTCAACATTGCCAGGGCAGAGCTATATATTACAAAGATTAATGTCTTTGTAAACTAACATTTACAATGTTTGCCATAGAGCAGCCCTGGGGACTTTCTTCACCTTGTGCCCTTCTACATCCCCTTGTGGCTTGGGCACATACTATAGCTTTTTTGAGCTTCAATCTTTTAGTTTGTAAAATGGAGAAACTATATCTTTTTTTTTTTTAAGATTTTATTTACTTATTTATTTATTTGAGAGAGAACATGAATGGGGGAGAGTCAGAGGGAGAAGCAGACTCCCTGCTGAGCAGGAAGCCCAGTGCAGGGCTTGACCACAGGACTCCAGGAGCATGACCTGAGCAGAAGACAGTCGCTTAGCCCACTAAGCCACCCAGGCGCCCTGGCCTACCTCTTTTATCAAGTGGTCTTGAGGATAACATGACACCATATATGGAATTGTAAAGGACTACAGAAATATAAGGAACTATCATTTAAATACCACACGCATGATTTCTGATTGACTAAGAAGGGCTTAAAGGTACCATGTGGATCCTTGCAACCCTGAGGAATACTTTGGAATGCTTGGGGAGTTGGTTGTCGCAGTGTTTCACAAGGTGGAGGACACATGCCCTGAAAACAGAGGGGATGGTTGGTGTTTAGGAAAGGAGAAGATGCTACCCCTCCCCCCCCACAAAAAAAGAGATTGTGTAGTGAGGATATGACCCCTTTTAAAAATCCTTTCTCTACTTGTCTCGTCTCCCTCCTCTTCTCTTCTTCTCCCTCCCTCCTTTTGTAAAAAAAACCTCATTACCTAGACTTTATTTTTCCCTCTGTACCTCATTTTTAATGAGTAGCTGTTATAATAATAAATGAAAGCAATGAAAGACTATTTTAAGCAAGAATGTCATTATATACTCTTCATTTTATAAACTTATTTTCAATATTATCCCAGGTCTGAGACACAATTTATAAGTACAAATTTAATTTTTATTATTTTCAAATGGAAATACTGTGCATACAAAAGAAAAATATAAATTAGAACCCTTTGCCTACATTTTTAAAGGGTTTTTAAAAAATTTTTCAAGAGTTTTTTATGTATTCTGGACATAAACTTTTGTCAATTATATGTGTGGCAAATATGTTCTCCTGATTTTTGTAGCTTGTCTTAGGTGAGCAGAAGCTCTTAATTTTAATGTGGTTTGACTGTAATCATCTTTTGTTTTATGATTAGTGGCTTCTATTTGTTCTTTAATGAATTTTTTACTCTGAGGTCATAAAGATACTGTGTTATGCTTCTTTCTAAAAACCTTAAGGTTTGCTTTTCTCACTTATGTCTGCCTTGGATATTTGTGCACTTTGGGAGGTACAGATCCATTTGGTTTCTATGTAGATGACTTCTTGTCCCAGTAGCATTTTCTGAATGGTCCGCTTTCCCCACTGAATTCTACAAACACCTCTGTCACGCATCAAGTTTCTATGAATGTACCGCTCTGTTGCTAAGCTTTTTATTCTGATTGTTCATGTGTGAATGCCCTACTAACTTAGTTATAATAGTTTTACATTAAGATTCAATATCTAGGAAAGCAAGTCTTTCTACTTGCTGTTCTGAAAGAGTGTCTTTTTAAAGAAATTCTTGTTCCTTTGTTCTTCCATAAAATTCTAAGCATCGACCTGTCAAGTTTTATTTTAAAAACTCCCTGGGAGTTCTTTTGAATGAGAAGATCAGTTTGAGGAGAGTTGCCATTTCATTGATATGGAGGCTTCCTTTTCACCATGTTCATTATCTCTGTTTTTAAAAAGAACCTTTTTAATGATTTTTGTTCAAGTTTATAGATTTTTCTTCCTAAACGTTATATACAAGTTTTTTCTTTATAACTATTCCAAGGTAACTCATATTCTTTCCAGCTATTATAAATGGCTATCATTTAAAAGAGCACCTTTAAAAAAAAATTCTTGCTAGTATGTAGAAATGCAATTGAACTTGTATCAGTAATCTTGATACACTTTATTATGAAGTCTAACTTTTTTTAATATTTCATCTGTGAATAGTGACATTTTGTTCCTCTCTTGCTCCCCTCACTCCTTATCCTTCTCCCCCTTTTACTGTCTTGCACTGGCTGGCGTCTCCAGTAAAACATGGACTGGAAATGAAGATAGGAAAATATGTCTGCCCTTTAGTGAAGTTATCAACTTTGCATCGACTAAAAGTTTTTTGTTTCCTTTTCCTTTAAAAAATTTTTTTTTGTCGGGGCGCCTGGGTGGCTCAGTGGGTTAAAGCCTCTGCCTTCGGCTCAGGTCATGATCCCGGAGTCCTGGGATCAAGCCCCACATTGGGCTCTCTGCTCCGTGGAGAGCCTGCTTCCCCCCCCCCCTCTCTGTCTGCCTCTGCCTACTTGTGATCTCTGTCTGTCAAATAAATAAAATCTTAAAAAAAAATTTTTTTTTGTCATTAATGGGTATAGAATTTTGTCCTCTGATAAATCCAATCAATTTGATCATAAGTTATTATGTTTATTACACACTGCTGGATGCAGTTTGCTAATTATGTATTTTGAATTTTTGCATCCATGATCATGAGTGAGACTGGCCAGGAATTTTGCTTTTTCATATTGTCCCAATTTGGTGTCGATCATTTAATTTGGAAATATTATCAGCCTCATGAAATTACTTGGACATACTGTCTGTTTTTATGTTCTCTGGGAGAATCTGTAAGATCTTAAGGTTAGTTGTTTAATGGACATTTGGTATAGCTCACCAGTGAAACTGGCCAGCCTTGTGCTTTCTCTGTGAGGGGATTTTCAATATCAGTGATTCAATCTGTTTAATGGGACAGACTTAGTTTTTGAATTAATTTTTGTACTTTATATTTTTCCAGGAATTTGTCCATTTCCAAAATTTTAGCATTCATTACCTGAAAGGCTTTATAATCTCTTATCTTTTTAATTTCTGATGCATCTAATGTTTCACTTCCAGCATTCTCCTTGTGTGGGTAATTTTGCTTTTATCTTGATGAGCCTTGCCAGGAATTTGCCATTGTGTCTTTTTAAAGAGCTCTGCTGGGGCAGCTGGGTGGCTTAGTAGGTTAAGTGTCTGTCTTTAGCTCAGGTCATGATCCCAGTGTCCCGCATGGGGCTCCCTCCTCATTGGGGAGTCTGCTTCTCCCTCTTCCTCTGCCCCTCCCCACTGCTCGTGGTTTCTTGGGTTCTCTCTCAAATAAATAAAATCTTAAAAAAAAATAAAGAACTCTGCTGATAATTACCTCTCTGTCTTTGCTTTCCATTTCATTAATTCTGCTCTCATCATTATTTCCTATTTTTGGGGGGTTTATCCCGTTACCTTTTTCCTAAATTCTTGAAGTGGATACTTAATTTTCAATCTTCCATCTTTCTAAATGAAATCATTAAAGGCTATAAGTGTCCTCAAACATTTCCTAACCCTCTTTTTCATGGAAAGCGAGCAGGTCAAAGACTCAGTGATTCTGTAGGCACTTGGATCTGACCAGAATTTCTTTTTTTTTTTTTAATTTTATTTTTTATAAACATATAATATATTTTTATCCCCAGGGGTACAGGTCTGTGAATCGCCAGGTTTACACACTTCACAGCACTCACCATAGCACATACCCTCCCCAATGTCCATAATCCCACTCCCCCCCTCCCAACCCTCCTCCCCCCATCAACCCTCAGTTTGTTTTGTGAGATTAAGAGTCACTTATGGTTTGTCTTCCTCCCAATCCCATCTTGTTTCATTTACTCTTCTCCTACCCCCTTAACCCCCCATGTTGCATCTCCTCTCTCTCATATCAGGGAGATCATATGATAGTTGTCTTTCTCCGATTGACTTATTTCGCTAAGCATGATACCCTCTAGTTCCATCCACGTCGTCGCAAATGGCAAGATTTCATTTCTTTTGATGGCTGCATAGTATTCCATTGTGTATATATACCACCTCTTCTTTATCCATTCGTCTGTTGATGGACATCTAGGTTCTTTCCATAGTTTGGCTATTGTAGACATTGCTGCTATAAACATTCGGGTGCATGTGCCCCTTCGGATCACTACGTTTGTATCTTTAGGGTAAATACCCAGCAGTGCAATTGCTGGGTCATAGGGTAGTTCTATTTTCAACATTTTGAGGAGCCTCCATGCTGTTTTCCAGAGTGGTTGCACCAGCTTGCATTCCCACCCAACAGTGTAGGAGGGTTCCCCTTTCTCCGCATCCTCGCCAGCATCTGTCATTTCCTGACTTGTTAATTTTAGCCATTCTGACTGGTGTGAGGTGATATCTCATTGTGGTTTTGATTTGTATTTCCCTGATGCCGAGTGATGTGGAGCACTTTTTCATGTGTCTGTTGGCCATCTGGATGTCGTCTTTGCAGAAATGTCTGTTCATGTCTTCTGCCCATTTCTTGATTGGATTATTTGTTCTTTGGGTGTTGAGTTTGCTAAGTTCTTTATAGATTTTGGACACTAGCCCTTTATCTGATATGTAATTTGCAAATATCTTCTCCCATTCTGTCAGTTGTCTTTTGGTTTTGTTAACTGTTTCCTTTGCTGTGCAAAAGCTTTTGATCTTGATAAAATCCCAATAGTTCATTTTTGCCCTTGCTTCCGTTGCCTTTGGCGATGTTCCTAGGAAGATGTTGCTGCGGCTGAGGTCGAAGAGGTTGCTGCCTGTGTTCTCCTCAAGGATTTTGAAGGATTCCTTTCTCACATTGAGATCCTTCATCCATTTTGAGTCTATTTTCGTGTGTGGTGTAAGGAAATGATCCAATTTCATTTTTCTGCATGTGGCTGTCCAATTTTCCCAACACCATTTATTGAAGAGGCTGTCTTTTTTCCATTGGACATTCTTTCCTGCTTTGTCGAAGATTAGTTGACCATAGAATTTCTAAAGATTCTTTTTACTCATTTTATTTATCTTTAGAGTTACCCTCTATTTGTGGCCCTTGTTATTGTGTTTCCATTTATGTTGTGAATAGAGAGTTTCCTTTCATAGTACATTTATTTAAGGTAGAGAATTAAGGAAAAATATTAAGTAATGATCAAATAGGTGGTACACAAATAGGCCAAAGATTCCCAAAGCAGTGTGTTGTATCTCAAATATGAACAAAATCAAGATGGTGACTCATCAGTGACTGGTGTTGAGGAAACTGGTGTTCCAGGCAGCATACTGTCTTCTTTCATCCTTGCACGTATACAATGGTTAATCACGGCAGTAAGTTCTTTTTTTCTCTTTTTATTAATTTTAAAATTTGGGTATAGTTGACACACAATATTTTATTAGTTTCAGGTGTAGAACATAGTGATTCAACAAGTCTAGACATTGTGCTCTGTTCACCACAAATAGAGCTCCCATCTGCCATCCTATGATGCTGTTACAGTATCATCAAGCATATTACCTATGCTGTACCTTTTCCCAGGGGGAAATTTCAGAACAGTTGGAGAAGAAGACAAGTCCTGGGAAGATGCACATGCCTCCCAGGGACAAAGGGAGAGGGAGAAGCAGATTCCCTGTTGAACATGTACAAATGTTCCAGTGTCCAAAAGGGAATAATAGTTTTTAGAATTCTAAATTGTGGGTTAGATGTTAATTATAGAAGTGATATTAAAACTGAAGATTGTATTACTAGAGAGAATTAAGGAGCTGTTAGAGAAGGTCACAGTTATCCTTAGGACCCAGCATGGGATCATTAAGAATATGTCATGTCATATTAATACACTTTCCCCTTTGACAAAATTTTTAGACCAACAGCTCCATGGAGGGATCAGGAGAAAACTATATCTTGGCCTTGGTGATATATTGGGCAAAGTCATTATATCCTGTTAACACTGAGAGACATATATATGTTTGATGATAGCACTTCCATTAGGGCTCAGAGTTATGTAGGAAAAACTATTCAAAGATTGTTTTTGTGATGAATGTATCATTGTCCATCTAGGAAGGTCGTAATAGTTTGCCACAGGTTTCTACGTTGCAGCAATTTTATTAAACATGCCAGGTGATGTAAAGCTAATTAATGGTATAGATTTCAGAGTCCAATTTTTAAAAGATATTGGCAAACTGGAATTAGAGATGGAAACTCATTGAGTGAAGTTAATAAGCATGAACGTGCAGTGTTCCCCTGAAATCAATCCTTCTGTTTCTCTCTAATGCTCCCACAGAAGCAGAATATCATGAGCAGAGAAACTGTGCAGGCTGAAGGCAAAGCCTGGACGGTCTCCATTCAAGTGTAACTAATTCCAGATTTTCCTTGGAATTTCACCTTTTATCATAAATGTTTATGTAAAACCTGTGTCTGTTGTATGATACATTTATGTTTTATGGTTATACTTAAAACAACATTTTAATTGACAAAATATTTTTTATTTAAGACATTGGATTAATTCCTACTCTCAGAATTGTTATTTATTTATTTATTTATTTATAAATATATATAAAATAAATATAAACATATTTATTTATTTATTTATTTGACACACACACACACACACACACACACACACACACAGCACAATCAGGGGGAGGGGCAGAAGGAGAGGGAGAAGCAGACACCCTACTGAGCAGGGAGCCGATGTGGGGCTAGATCCCAGGATCCTGGGATCATGACCACGCTTAAAGGCAGATGCTTAACCGACTGAGTCACCCAGGCACCCCCTACCTTCAGAACTGCTTATGAGTTAGATCACAGAATGAATCATAGAATTTTAAAAGTGTTGCTTGTCTGGAATCATAGAATTTTTCAGGTGTTAGTAACTTATATTCCAACCCCTTTTTTATAGATAAAGAAATTGATTCTAATCTTCTATTTAATACACATAACTTCTCTTAATCTGAACATTTCAAATTGAAGAGTCTAATTTTTGAAATCCATTGTCATATATAAGGCTTTCATCTTCATGCTATATAATTTCTTATTTTAATTTTAATGTTTTAATCATAAATTTAAATCTAGAATTTAATTCCTGATACATGGCAATCAAATTTCATTATATATGATTTTATATGAAAGAATAATTAAGATTTTGGATTGGTTTGTTTCAATTAATCTCACTGCTGATGTCTGGTAATATTTTTATTTTAGCAGGTTACTGGGGAAGTGTTTTCAGGGAATAGTTTACAGTGAGTTTTGAGTTATTTTTCCAGGTTTTCATGAAGTCAAGAATCTCTAGTGTTATAAGTCTAGCTTAGATTACCATCTCTAAATTACGTTTGTCAGCAGGGAAGTATTGTGGGCTAACACAAGGAGAATAGAAATTCAGCAGCTGGTTTTGAATTTTCCAGTTTTTCATTTCCTTGTTGAGTGAGCTTGAACATAGTTCCTCACCTTCCTGCATCCAAGTGTTAAGTTTCTTTAACATACTAGCAATTCTGCCTCTCTTGTTCTGTCCACTTTAAAGAACCATTTAAGTGTGGTGCTAAGAGAATACCTTGAAAATTATCAAGTATTTATACACATGAGAGTTGTATGAATGGATAGAAAATTCAATCTCATGTGTCCCTCTGGCTTATCACTGTTGCCAAAGTTTATCCTTTATCTTCCTAGTTTTTTCTTAAAATGTTAGACTGTTGGCAATCACCAGTGATTACTGGGAATATTACTTAGAAAAAAAAAAGAAGAAGAAAAAGACTTTCACAATCAGAGAAAGACAATTATCATATGATCTCCCTGATTTGAGGAAGTTGAGAGGCAACATGGGGGGTTTGGGGGGTAGGAAAAGAATAAATGAAACAAGATGGGATTGGGAGGGAGACAAACCATAAGAGACTCTTAATCTCACAAAAAAACTGAGGGTTGCTGGGGGCGGGGGGAAGGGGGTGGGGAGAGGATGGTGGGGGTTATGGACATTGGGCTGGTGTGTGCTATGGTGAGTGCTGTGAAGTATGTAAACCTGGTGATTCACAGACCTGTACCCCTGGGCCTAATAATACATTATATGTTAATAAAAAAAGGAAAAAAAAAGACTTTCAGATAGACACATTTTCTTTTCTTTTTCATTTTTTCATTTTCTTTTCATTTTTTCATTTTCTTTTCTTTTTCTGGTATAGATGTTTTGCTTTCTAATGAGTTAGATCATATGTAAAGTTGTACCTTTGGATTTAAAGGTATTGTTTCTGAAAAAAGGCACATCATGTGAAGTACGTATTTCACTTGAAAGAAGCCAGGGAAATAGAGAAATGAGAAGAAATGCATGGGGATTGAGAACATGAAACTAAATTAAGTAGACATGTTTTTTATTTATAGTGTCCGCCATGTGTAGTTATACATGTGCGCTTGTTGGTTGTGAGGTAAAGGATAAATGCCACGCCATTTGGCAGGGCTGTAGTGCAACCAGCAGTTTATAATTAGAAAATCGCTGGAAGTAAGAACCATGGCTGCCTTCCACGAGAAATTACATTTTTAGTACATTTACTCTGAGTACTTCTCCCGACTCCTTCCCTGAACCTTCCTTGATTTTTCTTTCAGGATCCAAAAGTGATGTGGCAATGCACGTATCACCAGAGCAAGAAGAAAGGCTCTTGCCAGTGAATGTTTTACATCCACTGAGATGAGGGTGAGAAACACGGAGCCCAAGAGCTTCTACAACATTTCTCCTCACCACCTTCAAAAAGAAGTACAGGAGATTCTCAGATGAAAATAGCTTTTTTTCTGCTGTGGAGGAAAACCCCAAACCATTATCTTCTCAATACTATTTTACCTTAAAAACTTCTGTGGGTGTCCAGATCGGAAGGCATAACCCAGGGAGGCAACCACTTTTAGACTGGAGAGTCTTACCTGAAGGAACACAACAAAACACAGCAATGCTTCTGGGCATCAGATGATGAATGGACACTGAGGGAAATAAAGGCTTCTCACCTGCCAGGCAGAGCTCAGTGTGGAGTACACGTTTAAAGGAAACACAAATGAAAGACTTTGAAGACAGAAAAATAGTTTCATGATTTTCACAGACACATATGCCAGAAGTGATGATGGAGACCAAGGATAATAGGTAAATGGGTTAATGTTTTAAATTACAACAATTTGCATTGATTTTTTTTTTAAGGCTTATTGGGTTTTCCCAAATGAAACATACATAGGCAAAAACAGATGAAAACTTTCTAGAGATAAAAGTGAGTCAACTGTAGATACTTCAGCTGTAACCTGGAATTATGTCTGTAACAATTCAAGCCAAGGGTTGAAAATCATTCCTTATCTTTGTCCAGATGGTTTTTGGATTTTTTGTCTTCTGGTGTGGGTGCTGTAATGGGCAGTTGATTAGATGTACCTCATTTTCTCTTTCCTCAAGTGTATATGTAGTGCCTCTTACTGGCCATGTGATTATTTGGAAAATATTAAATCAAAAACTGTGAAATACCTAAAATTGTATCAAATAGCTTGGGAAAGGAGAGAGATAGAGAGAGCAGTCTGCATTTACTTTGTCAACTTTGGTAAAAACAAAGTTCACTCCTTCCCTCAAATTTAGTTGCTATTTTATAAGGACATATACACGCTTGAGGACTTATGTAAAAATAGAACATTTACAATTACCCCTTAGATTTCTATGTGTTCTTTTTTTCTTAAGGATCTAACAAAACACTCTTCCATTGATTTGGAATGCTGCATTCAAACAGTACTCTTAATAAATAAAATTTTAGTACCATTAAAGACCAGATAAGCCTTCTCATCTTGTAACCTAATGATATCAACAGATGAAAAGACTTTTCAAATTTGGCTTTCAAATTGAAAAAAAAAAAAAAGTATTTGTTTTTCTCTTCCAAAAATTTCCAAAATAAAAATTTTAAAATGTTTTATTCATTAGCTAGTGGATATAAGTGTAACTTTTTCAGTGGAACTTGCTTCCTAGCAAATGAGGATTACTTTAGTGATTGCTTCTTATTTAAATACGTGAATGCATGTAAATGTTGAGACTACTTAGAGGATTTGGTCTTTATTGGCCAATTAGAATAATTGACCATTTTCTGTATTTTCTAATATAATAAGAAGGCATGTAAGGTATCTAAGATAACATTATTGATGCTAAATTGTTTAAATATGTGAAGAACATCCTTAGGTAGCACCATACCTGCCATCTGACAGTGTTTCTGAAGATTTTTCTTTTTTTCCTGTTTAAAGTGCTTCAATATAATGCCTTCTCAGTTGTGAAAGTAGATGTTTTTCAAACTAACGGTGAATTCATTTTCATACAACTTGGCAGTTGACTGATTTGTTAGACATATTACCGTTTATAAGTTTATTTTAAAGAGCAGTGTTTATGTAGTTGAATCAATGGTGTCAGTAAATATAACTCTTCAACAATCAGGATTGATGTTAAGCATCCAACAGATGTTGAAAAAAACCAACGGATTCTATTGCCTTTGCAATCACCGGCTGATAAATTCTATTTATAGCTAAAAAAAAAAAGTATATTAACTTTGGGTGTATCTTTGCAGATTATGTAGGCTTTGGTACTGTAGAATTTTCTCAGAACTGATGTGTTTATTTTACTTAAAGCTTATTTACTCATTTACTTAAAACCAGAATGTCAGTGACTGGATATACCAAGTGTATGACTACACAGAGTGGAGTACATGGGCTGAGGGTCAAAATATCCATCTTAACACCAGTTTTGTAAGTACACACTTTTAGTAAGGCTTTTAAAACCTGTCTTATTAGGACCACAAATCTATAAAACTTGATTGCCTTCTTGTTCCTGGGGCAAGATGATAATTTTTAAAGCTGAAAAAGATCCAGTCTGGGCTTTTTGAGCTTTGGGGCATTGCATCCCGAGTTCCTGGGGGTGCATGCGTGTGGTGGGGGCTCATGCAGTCGCGGCATCAACAACTCAGGCCCTTCCTAGGGTACTGACTTTATGTAAATGTTTTGCCAAAGGAAGTTAGATTGTCTATCTAATAAACAATATCAAGTGTTATGCTCATGTAAAGGGAAATGTATTATTGGATATACCATCTGGATATTTAAACTAAAAGTTGAGACTTAATCTCACCTGTTGAAGGCTGCTGAGGGATTGGTTCTCTCTCCTTGGCCATCAGGAAGAGTCTGGAGCTTCATATGTGCCAGTGTAGAAGCAGAATCCAGGATATGGGAGGGTTTGGGGAAATTGTCCCGTACGATGCCTAGGAAACAGTTCTAGTTAGAGTGTGCTAAGGAGCTTCGCAGATCTGGTATTGATTCAGGCTGGTGGTGATGCCTGAGATAATTTCTTACGGGTTTTGTTTGACAGATAAGAAAACTAAAAGTATGTGACTCGCTCAAACTCATAGGGCTAGTTAAAGAAAAAATTTTTCTGGCACTTGTTAAAATGGTAAGCAAGACTTCCTTCAGGACCTTTGCAAGAGGTGTCGAGAGCATTGCAACAGGGGAGAGAGATTGGGCTCAAATCTGAATACAGCAAAGGCAACTGGGGGTTTATAGCCTATGAGCAGAGGGAGGGGAAAATTAGTAAGAGGAGATATCCAGTGTAAGGGCATTCTGGCTAACCTAACTTGACAGAATTCTTCCTGAAGGCAGTCCAGGGTGATCAGGTATCAGGGTATTTGGTTAAAATATTGAAGGTAATCAGATATTAAGGGTACAGAGATTTTTTACTAAACCGATTTAGCAGTTTTCTTGTTAAGAGACAGAGCCCAAGGGCAAGGCCTCACGGAAAAGAGGGCTCAGAGGCGCCTTCTAAAGTTTAGTCATGGAGAGAGTCCAGGTTCAAGCTAGTTCAAGCCTAGTGTGACAGGACTTGCCTCTCCCATCCTCCTCCAGGGTCTCCCCAATGTGTCTGGCTCTGCATCTAAGCTGGGGATTACAGGGGAGCACTTTTAGTTAGGATCCTCCAAATAAACCTCTGCTCTTAAAATCATGCACATCTTAAAAAGATGTATTGAGACTTATTATGTGCCGGGTACTGGGAATAACATCAGGGAATGAAACAGATTTAGATACTGACTTTTGTGAATCAAAAGGGAAAAACAGAAAACAAATAATAAATGTAATACATAATTGAATTATATGGTATCTTACATGATGGAACCAAAGGAATGGTGGGCCAAGAAAAGGAGGTGGGAGTCTAACGGGGTTGTACAGAACGTGTGTCACAATTTTAAATAGGAAGGTCAGGACAGACTTCACAGAGAAGATGAAATCTGAGCAAACACTTGAAGGAGGGGAAGGAATAGTCATAATCATATAGGGGAAGAATGTTCCAGACAGGGGAACCCATGCAAAGCTCCTAGGTGGGAGTTGCCTGGCGTGTTTCAAGAATAAGGAGGTGATAGGCATGCTGGAGTGAAGTGAGTAAAGGCAGAGTTGATGGTGATGAATGTCAACAACCTCATTAGGATGGGTGTTGTGCCATTTTCCCAAAAACAATCAATTCCCTAATTCTCCAGCTGACACTAACTGCCAAGAATTAGCACAGACCCTAGAAGTTAAGGGCTTAGTCCTGCAAGACTGCCCCACTTGAGGGGCCAGACATAGATGGGATCTCCAGGCAACCTAACTACAAATTCAGGGATTCCCATGATCCCTTTCCTCAGGTTCAATAATTCACTTGAACAACTCAGAACTCAGATAGTGCTTTACTCACGATTACAGTTTATTGTAAATGATATGATTCATAACAGACATTTAGAAGAGATGCATGGGGCAAGACTTGGGGGCAGTGAGTGTGCAGAATTTCCATGCCCTCTTATCGCTTTGATGTGTTCACCAATGGGGTGAACTTAGCCTTGTTGTTTCAGAGTTTTTATTGAAGTTTGATTCTGTAGGCACACTTGATTAAATCATCAGTGATTGAACTCAATCTCCAGCCCTTCTCCCTTCCCTGGAGTCAGGGGGTACAGCTGAAAGCTCCAAACCTCTAATTGCATGATTGGTTCCTCCACCTCTAACCACTGATCTTGAAGCAACTTGGGAGCCCTGCCCTGAGTTATTTCATCAGTATACAAAAGATGCCACTGTCCTCAGGAAATTTAAAAGCTCTGTGCCAGGCCTAGAAGATAAAGACCAAATATGTATTTTCTATGACAGCCCACTAGGAATAAGAAAGATTCAGATGGGAAAGCAAAGTCCAGTCTTTAGGAGAGCAGGCAAATAAGCTGAGTTCAAGTGTATGAAACTAAGCACAGACAGGGAAGATCAAGTAGGCAGTAGAGGGCCAGGAAAACAAGCCAGAACTTGTACTTCTCATGAGGCGCAGGAGTGGATTCAGGCTTCAAGCCATGGGTCTAATGGCAGTGACCCAGAACCAGAGCCAGGGCGATTGGTGTCCAAAGAAAGAACAAGTGGATTAACAATTATTCCACACCTCCTTAGTTTCAGTAGTTCATGAGTATAAATAAGGTCAGTTAATATTTACATCTGTATCTCCATGGCTCTAAGCCTTCACCTGCTGGACAAGACCTTAACCCCCAAGCCCCACTAGGCTGCTTAAATTCTTCCCCAGCTATTTCTGGGACTCCTCAAGGTGGTGACATCTTATATGGGCTCAGGGATGAATTTGTACATGTTCTTTCCTCTTGAGCCTCTCAGTCAAGGGGACTTGTCAAGTCCTGTGCAGCTGGGGTTTCTGTAAGACATTATTCCCTGCACCCAGTGGACACCTTGAACCCCAAAACAACTCTGAAACCTGGGGAGAGGACAGTAAGGGGAGATGAATGGCTTTGCCCGAATCCTGTGCTGAGTTTGTTTTTTTAGGAGGGAAGCAGTACTTCACGGACTTAGTCTTATTCCTTGTTTCATAAACATTGTGCCTGAGTTTCTGTCCTCATAGGCTTAAAACCAGTCCCTTATATATGGGCAGAGAGGGGAGGATGAGTCCTGTCCTACCTCTTCTGCACTGTCTCTCTCTCTCCTCACTTCTCCTTAGATACCTCTGCATCCAAACAAAACAAACTCAGAACAAATATCTTTCCACCTCCTTTCACGGAAAACAAATTGTGTAATGGAAAGAGTAGCAACATTTGAGCCAGATATATTTGGTTTGAATCTCAGCTTCGCTATTTACTAGTTATGTGGCCTTGAATATGTTACTTTTTCTTAATATGGGGATCATAATGCCTACAGTAATGTTGGGTTAGAGATCATGAATGTAAAACACTTTGCATAGTAGTTGACCCAGAATGCCTAAGAAAAGGTAACACTGGTTATGATGACTTCTGTTAAGCAGTAAAAATTCAACTGAGTAATTTAAAAATTCAAATTGGCTTTGTTGAATGATTCATGAGTTAGGCAACATCCCTTCCAGCAAATAGAAAGGAGGTCCATTAGGCTGTATGAAAGGAAAGGTTTTTAAAGGCAGAGAGGGAGTGGAAAAAAAGGAAATTATTAGCTAAGAATATATTGTCTGAGGCAAGGTCACTCTCCTAAGGGGAACAGAAAGGGTTTATCAGTATATTTCCTAGTTCTGACCAGGAAATTCCATGTTGACTGGTTAAAGGTTACATTCTGGGGGAGAGTGAAACTGCAGTTGGGTTAGGTATTACGTCTTGGTTTGTGATGTGATGCCCTTAACATAAGTGACTCCATTTTGGGCTTGATGTTTTCTTTTCAACAGTCTCTTATCCAAAAACTAGCACTAAGTCTAGCCATCTGTAATGGCTTCCACCACCACTCAGGTGTTACAAGGATGGTGCTGCCTACCACCATCCCAGCTAACGAGCAGCTGTAAACCAGACTGTCTTACTCCTCTTGGTTGGTTATGGGGATTTTGCTTCCTACCACTATCATCCCCTGAATGTGTCCACGTGTGCCAGTATCTGGCCATCCAATAGGAAGCACAAGGTACAAAGGGAGCAGCTGGGGGGAATCCTGGTGAACACCACATCGTATCATTAGGGAAAGAAGCATCAAAAGGCAGCAGGGTGATTTGGAACAGTTGGTGGTTCTCACCAAGTGGTAGTGAAAAGGCCAACTTGGTTTCCCACCGTGGGCTCTGCAGCAATGTCCATTTTCCTGGTTCCTGAGGGAGGGAAAACTCAGTCTGCATGTGTGATTCTAAGCCCTTCAGTGGAGTATTCACAGCCTAGGGTCTGGTCTGCAGCAGGTGACTCACCATTGCTGTCAGCTTCATAGCAGTCAGAAATCCATCTTCAGTGACCAAGGGAAGGGATTTGGTGAGGGAAGGAGGATGAATGCTTTGGGTTATTTGTCGGCCAATCAGGCATGCTGCTGCTTTTCAGAGTAGCAAATCTGATTTATTTTCTCTTTCATGCACTGAACTGGCAGCCGTGCTGTGGTGAGTGGTCTATAGACAGGGTCCCCTCAGCTACTTAGGATAAGCCAAGGGCTTACATGCAAAGGCGAAAAGGGATGAGAAATTGCTGAGGAACCTGGCAGCTAAGGCACTGTTACCTCCCAAGACCTGAGGGACCAGGGTAGAAATGATTGCTGAATCTTGAAGGACAAAGCATCATATCTTGGAGCAACATCTCTTGGAAAGGGTAGTGACCTTTGGTTGAAAGACAGTCAGACCGTTGGTGTTGGGGGAACAAATTCTTTGACATCGCTCTCATCCCTCACTTCCACCCTCTGTTGGGTCTCCCATTGGTCAACTCAGCCTACAGTAAAAGCACCCTGAGGCCCCATTGATGCAGTCTGAGGTAAGCAAGGTGGAGAGAGGACGTAAGGGGCGGAGCAATATTTAGTATATGTGGAGAGAAGCCTGGGCTTTCACCTTCTTCACCCATGATTGGCAGAAATCCTATGCCTGGCCTTGGTGCCGCTTCACCTCCTTTAAAAATATATTATCACGAAAACTTTTAGGCATGCATAGAAGTAGAAGAAACCATTACAATGACTACCCATAAAATTAAATACTTATTGAAATTCTGATGAATTTGCTCATACCCCTCTTTCTCTTTACTTCAGCATGTTGAAGCAAATCCTACACTATTTTGTGGTGGTCATGGTGGCCCTGGGGGGGTTTGCTGTGCGGTGGCATTTTTCCAACTGCTGAGGTCACCCTGAAGGAGCCCTGAAGGCTTCTCCACTCCCAACAGGTGTGTGTTGAAGGAGGGAGCTCTGTGTGTGGGACCAGAGGAAGTTCATTGCCATCACCCAAAGCTATTGAAAGGGAGGAGGGGGAGCGGTAACACAGTAGTAATACATTCATTATTTAACATTTATAGGTACTGGAATCATTACCCCTTAAACACTCATTGGGAAGGTCCTCTTCACTGAAAAACCAGCTGATAGGTTTTTCTTGAGAAGAATGTAAAGTTACTTTATTACCCAGTATGAAACATTAGGGTTTTAGATGATCTCATTTACTGACTCTCCCAAAAGGGAAAACAATTCCATATAGAAATGATAACTTGAGTCAAATTGACATAAGATATATATATATATATATATATATATATATATATATTTAAATTAAGCAGTAGGAAAAATGCCTTATATATGAATCCTTAGTATAAATTATTCTAATTTCTAATTTGTTATGATTGAAAGCCACAACCATAAGAAAGACAGTACAGAAACAAAACATGAATTCTTTTCAGAGCGGAACACAATTTGAAGCCTACAGCAGCTCCTAGACCAAGTAAATAGGTTCTATTTAAAATCCCTCATAGAGGGGCGCCTGGGTGGCTCAGTGGGTTGAGCCTCTGCCTTCGGCTCAGGTCATGATCCCAGAGTCCTGGGATTGAGCCCCGAGTCTGGCTCTCTGCTCAGTGGGGAGCCTGCTTACCTCTCTCTCTCTGCCTGCCGCTCTGCCTACTTGTGATCTCTGTCTGTCAAATGAATAAATAAAATCTTTAAAAAAATAAAAATTAAAAAAAAAAAACCCTCATAGAATGAATAGAAAAAAAAAATCCCCTGGAAAATCTTTGAAAATGTAAAAAACAGGAAAGCTGTAAAAAAATGCTTGTGTATTATTGTGACCCCTGGCATAGGTGGGTACAGCCAAACAGTTGGACATTTTGACATAAATTCACTTGCTCCCTCCTCCCCAAAAGGAAAAACAAAAACAACAGAAGAAAGGAATGGCCCCTTCTCATGTTACAAGAAAAGGCTGGCTAAATGCAGAGTCCAAGGAACAGATTTCAGACACTGTAATTTATTCTTTCTTTTAATCTGCAAGGAGAAGAAAGGAAGAAAACATGTTCTTCCAAGAGAATGCACTACAGAGCCTTTGTATACGTTTACTGCCCTTTTTCCTTTTTTTAATTAGGGAAGGCTTAGCTCAAAACTTCAGTTGAGTTACAGAGAGAGGACAGGTTTCCAAGGAGAACATGTGCTTTGAATACATCCTATTAAGTGCAGAGGCAACTGATTGTTTCTCTCTGCCCACTGACCAGACACTGAAAAAGGCAAACATGTCTACATTTTGCTGCTGAATGGTACCTTATCCTCATATTCTTTGGATCCATAGGCGGTGTCACGGTAAGAGCTTATTAAAAACCCTTTCTTTCCTATTTTGGAACAGGTAATTATCAGTTTGCGTTTTGGAAGTAAGTGCCATGGGTGTTACCAATTTACTTAAACTTACTTAGTGAAGACTGCTCTCAGGGTTAAGTTAAGGACCTTTAGCCCATGCCTTTCATTGGGAAACTGGATTCTCCATGAATTAAGTTGCCTTCTGAACCTCCTGTGTCCAGGCAGCTGACCTATGAAGCCATGCTTAGCTGTTGGTGGTTTGTTTCCACCTTAAGGTCTTTAAAATGGAATAACGAACATTTTTTAAGTTAATATCTTTCTCACGGGTATAGATTACAAGATGTTAGTTTTAGGGGCGCCCGGGTGGCTCAGTGGGTTAAAGCCTCTGCTTTCGGCTCAGGTCATGATCCCAGGGTCCTGGGATCGAGCCCCACCCACATTGGGCTCTCTGCTCAGCAGGGACCTGCTTTCTCTCTCTGCCTGCCTCTCTGCCTACTTGTGATCTCTGTCAAATAAATAAATAAAATCTTTTAAAAAAAAGATGTTAGTTTTAAAATTCATTATTCTCACAATTAAAAAGAATTTTTAAGCTTAAGGAATTTTAAATTTAAGGAACAAATTCAGTTGCAAGTACCTGATCGGGAAGAACACACTTGAGCTGCTTGTCAAGGGTCTTCTGCTCCAGAGTCTCCCCAGCAGCTGCTTCATCAGATCTCAAACGAACATCCTACCTGTATGAATGGTAGGTGCTTGTACAGGTAAATGGTTTGAGATCACCCACATATTAAGAGAAAAAAGAAATGCATAGGGGTTCCTGGCGGGCTCAGTCGGTAGAACATATGACTCTTGATCTTGGGGTCATAAGTTTGAGCCCCACACTGAGTACAGAGATTACTTAAAAAAGTGTACAGGAGAGCAGAGAAACCAGCTGACGTGTAGGGGTCTTTCAGCAACCAAAGGCCTTAGAACGGTAAATGCTAACAATATTGACCAAAAAATTTCTTTAGATTCTGCATAAGTGCCAATCACTTCTTCATCCTCTGATCTTCTGTAGGTAGACTCCCAACCTCCTTTTGGCCCTGTTGCCTTTTTTTTTTTTTTTTTTTTTAACTATTGCTTTTCCCAGACTTAGGTGCTTAGGTGTTGTGAAGGAGTGCTCTTCTTCCCAAGGTGTGAAAAATTATTTTGGAGTTTGTGATGAAAGGCTAGACCAGCTCACGGTTTTTTCTAATGCCATTTTATTAATATCTGTCCATTAAGAGAATTATTACAGTAAAGAAAAAAAGATAATAAGGACTCACTTTTCTTCTAATTCTTACTTTCCACACAGGATACAAAGTGTTCGTAGGGAATGGTCATCAGAAGCCAAGGATGTGAAGTCCACACCATTCTCATTTTCAGCAGTGAATATTGTGGGACATAGAATTACATATGAGAGATTATAAGCATATAAGTTTACATGTAAAGTAGTTTATAAATAAAGAAAATTCATGCCTTCTTCCATCACTCGTCAGTGAAGGTTAAGTGCTAAAGATGCTCAGGAAGACAGAGGTCTCGTCTCATTGGCTTGGCTGGCGGCAGCCTTCTGCTCTTTTGGCCGAACACTGATTCAGGGGTAGAATCTCAGCAGCATCATTTATCAGGTTCTTCCGATCTCCGGGGTGTTTTGTATCTATCTCCTGAAATGTGAAGGAGTGTTTCCAACTTCCCATTCATGCATTTAACAACTGAAACATAAGATTAGTGCTTCCTGCATGTAAGATCCAAGTCTGAGGATCTAGTTTTTCACCAGCTCTTCAGAGGACGAGATCTTGTAATTACCTTGCTTCCCTATCTCAGTCCTTATGCACTCCATAAGCACTGACCAGGTGTGTGCCAGGTCTCGGGGGGTATGGAAGAGGGATATTGAGACCTGTTTTCTGTTCTTAAAAGGTCCCCGGTCTCCATAGGGGGATGCAGTCATGTAAATAACTGCTTTATGTAATGTGGGAAGACCTGGGATAGATGGACATGCAGAGTATTATGAGAGAATATGGAAGGGCACATAAGGTTTATTTGTCATGGACCTATTTCCATTTTTCCATAAACAGTGTTGGGTAGAGAGGGAAGGTTTCACAACTGAAGAGGCATTTGAGCTGGGCCACCAAGGATAGGTAATGCATTTAACATGTAAGGAGGAGGCAGATGCTGCAGGAGAAAACAGAATGTGTGAGGAATGTGCAAAAAAAAAAAAGTGCGAAGACATGCTTCAGCACTCTGGGGGAATATTTGGGAAGGAGAGGAGGGGACAAGGCTGGGAAAATGAAAATGTCTTTGAAGCATTTGAACTTTATCATGTGGGTAACTTAAGTACTGAATATTGTAATGATGGGCAGAGGTTTAGTCATACTCCATTGGAGGATAAGATTGTTATCATCTGTATTATCTTATTATATTATATTGCTATCTATATTATCTATGCTTTCCTTATTTAAAAATTTTGTGTTTCTTAAGAAATATTCATTTTTAGGGGCGCCTGGGTGGCTCAGTGGGTTAAAGCCTCTGCCTTTGGCTCAGGTCATGATCCCAGGGTCCTGGGATCGAGCCCCACATTGGGCTCTCTGCTCAGCAGGGAGCCTGCTTCCCTTCCTCTCTCTCTGACTGCCTCTTTGCCTACTTGTGATCTTTGTCTGTCAAAAAAATAAATAAAATCTTAAAAAAAAATATTCATTTTTAGAAGCAGTGAGTAAATAGACAGGAAAGGAATAGAAAGGAAATCTTCCTTTTTAACTTATAACTATTTCATTTATCCAATGAGATCAAGAAAAAATTTGAAATGGTTTGAGAAATGAGCAAAATGTAGAATTTTAACAGATTAAGTTCTATTTAATTGCAGTACTCATGTAAAGTCCAGTTGTTTTGTTTTTTAATGGATTCATTCTCAATTTTCCTTAAATGACTCCCCTGACCTATTTCTATCTAGTGTTTTCTTTGTGTGTCCCCTCCAGTGGAGGTTGCCTGCCAACTACTATAATTGTTCCCTAAGATAGCATGTGAGTGCAAGCATTTATAAACCCTTCTGTGTGAGGAAGACTTTGGCTTGCTTCTCTTTTACTAAAACAAAGAAAAAAAATACAGTGTTATTTTCCACAAAATGGCAGATATGTAATTTTGTGGACATGGTTTACATGATTCATAGTTCCAAGTTACTATGGCATTGGCTCTGCACAGAGATAAAATAATACTCCCTCTTTGAACTTTTCATTATTGTCATTTCAAGTCAAATATTTAGAGATGGGACGCATAAGGAGATGTTCTCTTTTTTCAAAATCTTCAGTGAATTTAAGCAAGAAATATGCAAAACAAATTATGACAAACATAATAAGATTTCCATTTATTTTTCACAAATAAACTCATATTTCCTAAGTACTTTATGGCTAGAGGATGTTAGTTTAATCAGGTTATGGTTTGGGATTCTATTTGAGACACCATTTCAAAGCTAAATAAAAGGGACTGCATTTTAAAATAACTAACTCAATTGATGATCATTAACTAAATAGAAGTAATTAATTGTAAAATCTCCCCCTTTTTGACTGTGTATCTACATTTCTGTTCTGTAACTCACACTTGTATATTCATCACATTACATTTAGAAGTGCTCTCCAGTGTGTGTGTGAGAGAGCTTGCATGTGCGTACATCCCGCTAGCCTATAGAATCGCCACATGTTTGGAATACAAGACTGTGATCCGCCCTTCAGTGGGAGCCTAGGAGGTGCCTGGGTGGCTCTTGATTTCAACTCAGATCGTGATATCAGGGTCCTGGGATCCAGCCCCGTGTTGGGCTCTGTGCTCAGCGGGGAGTCTGCTTGAGATTCTCTCTCTCCCTCTCCGTCAGGCCCTCCCCCTTTCTCTCTCTCTCTCTCTCTGACATAGTGAATAAATAAGTCTTTTTTCTTTTAAAGAAGAGAATCTAAGACATGGTTCACTGTTGTCCCCAAACACCATCCTCGTTGTTGCTTAAAATAAGCGACTGTCTTTGTGATACGATTTCAGAGCAGTCGGGTGATGAAACTTCCCAAGTGAAATGTTTCCCCTTTACTCAATTCTGGAGAGCAGCACAGAACAAGGGAAGTTGAACAGAGACCTGAGTTCTAATGTTGACACTTGCCATTTGCAAGGAAGCCTCAGACAGATTATTTACCTTCTCTGGGTCCTGAGTCCTGACTTCTAAGTGTGGATGATAATGTCTTCTTTGCAAGTTCATTGAGGAACTAAATGTGATGGTGGGTGTGAAGGACTCGACTTTAGTTGGTGGGGAGTGCATAAAAATGAGAACTGTTCTAGTTGTTGGGATATATTTATTTTGTGGGAGTGAGCCCCAAATTTGTTTGTCTCTAGAGCCACAGAGATATTTATACATGAAAGCCACTCCCGTATTTGGATACTATAAGAGGTCCCTGAGAGTCCTCCCCACCCCCTCCAGAATAAACATCTCTAGTTCCATCAGTAACAACCCCGTATGGGGATGTGGGCAGAAATTAAAAACCCAGGTTTTGGGTTTGCTCAGAGTGGGGTTAGATCTTGACCCTGTGTGTGGTCTTGGGCAGTTTTGACCTTTCTGAATCTTTCAACATCCACAGGAATAAAATAGGAATAAGAATGTCTCATAAGGTTTTTGTGAAGATTAAATAAGAAGGGTTTGGTGCCTGGTAAGTACTTAAGTAATGGCAGGTTTTATTATTAGGCATTGTTTTGAGTTTCTCACCATCCCTATTGCAGCTTAAAATGAGCAACTGTCTTTGTGATATCATTTCAGAGGGAGTCGGGTGACGAAATTCCCAAAATATGAACCTAGTTCCCACACAGCAGCAGAAATGAAAATCCCCTGTTAAAATACAGATATACTTGGGAGAGAGGTATTAGCTGTGGAGAATAGCCTTCATTGCCTTCCTATGTGAAGAAGCGAGCAGTAATCAAAGGACCACGCCACAGCCACTGAGAGTGGTATGCTGCAGACAACCACCTTTACTGTCCTGTCCTTCCTAGGGAAGGTCTAAAGAAGTGGAAAGACAAATTCTCTCGCTAAACACGCAGAGACTTATGAAGGTGCACGCGAAGGGCATGCCAGGGTCACTTTGGACTGAGACTGTTCACATGCAGAAGGATGCCAGGGAGCTAAAGTGTGTCCTAGACCAGCAGGAGAACCATCACCAGTGCTTAGATAGATCTGCCTGCAAGCTGAGCTCTGCAGTATGCTTGGGGATAAAGATAATGGGGGAAGAAAAGAAAAAAAAAAAAGCAGCTTCCTAAAATCAGCCAGGAGTGCTGTCTCTTTCCTGACTGGCTCATGGAGCCATGGCGCTGTTCCAGGAAAGCCCTGTTAATGGAAGGTAGTATCTTGGCATTTGTAGCAACTAATGACTTAGGTAGGTTTTATTTCAACACTTTTCCTTTTATACGAAAATTATGTGGATTATATTTGCATGTTGTTCCATTCTCAGGTTCCTTATAGGCAGTAGGATAGAGTGCCTGCATATAGAACATGCAAAGTTAATGTCTACTGAACTTGCAGAGCTGGAGAAGGGGTGAGTGGGGTGGGGCACATCAGGAGGTGAGGCTTAGATAAAGGGCTTCAAGAGTTCCCAAGACACCCATTGCTTGATTCTCATTTTTTTTTTTCCCCTGGCACTGATCTCGACCGATCAGATGCCCAAGCAAGAGAGAAGGGCGAAGGAAGAGACTAGGGGTGAGAAAAAAGGAGTATGGAGGCCACCATCTTGCAATTCCTGTCTGGCAGCTGTTCCCATGAAGTGATGTACCCCCAAGGCTGGAGCTGTGCTCCTTTATCACCGTACCAGTGCTCAGCGGATAGTGGTGCTACACATCTTTTTATATGAATAAATGAGCACCTCCCAGGTCAGCAACTGACCCATCTCACCTGAAAAGAACCTGACAGTCCAGTTATACATGTGAGAACATGTGCTCAGAACAGGGACAGTCCCCCCCCAGCCGGCAGGTGTGAGAACTGATGGGGTCACACCCTCATTCACTACCACACAGGGGCAGAGAATGGAGAAGGGTAGAAGATAAAGAACAACAACTCAGGAAAATAAAGGACAAATAGAAGGAAAATGAACTGACTGGCAGGATATCATTAGCCAGGAGAAGCAGAAAAAAGGGAGAAATGTATTATGGTATTTGTTGCTCCTACTATTTCCATTTCTATGTTCAATTTATTCGGTTTTATGATGGGATAGCTTTATATCATAAGTTTCCTACTATTATGTCTAGATCTGAAACTCCATTTAAACTTGCTATTTATGAGCAAGCAGCAAATTTATTTTAATATACTTACTTACTGCTACAGCCAGCTGACTCTGTCTCCATGTTTTCTATAAAATATTCCAAGAGAGGATGTTTAATCAAAGGTCACCATAAATGGAAGAGCAATTCAGAATTCAGAGGAGTTCACATGTGGTTTTAGTATTCCTTGAAATGGCTCAAAATGTGTCACCTTTATAATATCCAGGGGGCTGAGTCATTTTTTTCCCCTTTCTAATGCAAAGTCCCTTTGAATTAGTCAATGGATATATGTAAGCATGACTACACTTAAGGCCCCTACTGGTTAATTTTGCTTTGGCAAAGCTGTGTTGAATAATGTAGGATTTTTGGCAACCAGACAACTAAGTCTTATTAAAATTAACAATAGATTCAAAAGCATCATGTAAAGTCTGTACAAGCTTACTTTCTCATAATTTTTATGGCACTTTAGGGAATTCATAGTACCCTCATTGGAAGTAGAAAACACAGGAATGTTAATTCAGAAACATGACATCATTTCCCAAAGCACGTTCAATGTAACTAAAAATAAAACTTAAGCCATTGTGTCTACATTAGCACAAAGAAAAGGGAAGTTTTGTCATTTGTCTGACTTATTGGTTATTAAATGTGGCCTGTTGGATAAATTCTGCCTGAGCTGCCACATTTCTGGTTGTAGACTTCCTTTTCCCTTAAAGAGGTTACTTGGCATAAGGCTTTGAAGGTGGAGCTCAGGGTCCTGGTGGTGCCCGGCTGTTAGCCCGCTCAGGAAGGAGACACAGGTGGGATGAGTGACCAAGGAGGTGGAAACCAAGCCTTCGAGACTTGTGAAGCATCAGGTTCCCTGAAGAATATTGAATTTGAAGGTGCAGTGGACATTGAGGGAGGAAGGAGACTAGATGTAAGGCCACGTGACTGAGCTCAGTGGGTTAATTTGAAGAGCGTGCAAGTGTGGGTGGGAAGGGGGGAAAGTAAATCAGGGTCAGTGAGAGATCAGGGTGAAAAGTAGGACCTGGATGTTCTGATAAGGAGTTTGTGTTTTGTCTTATTTGTGTATGTATTTGGGACAAAGCTGTCAGTTATGACCATTCTGGAAAAGGACTTAGAATCTCTTAAGGAATAGTGAAATAAACCACCTGACTCACCAAAAAAGTCAAGGTAGCCACATTAAAAATGTTTGTGTGTAGAGGGAATCGACACATAGTGGTATGGTGATACATTCACATTGACTACAATGTTACTGTTTTTCTTTTTAAGATGTAATTCACATACTGCTGTTCACCATTTTAAAGGATCCAATTCAGTGGTTTTTAAGGATGTTCACCAGTATGTGTCACTATTCCAGAACATTTTCACCATCCCCCAAAGAAGCCTATTAGCAGTTACTCCTCACTGTTCCCTCTCCCCAGTCCCTGGCAACCAGCAGTCTGCTCTCTGTCTCTATGGATTTGCCTACTCTGAACATTTCATACAAATGGAAGCCCATCATGTGTGGTCTCGGGTGCTTGACTCACGTCACTTAGGATACTGTTTTCAAGGCTTGGTAAGTTTTCAGTACAAGAGAGATATGTACTGGGAAGGGGACTGTAGGGGCTGCAAACCCGTGGCGGAGGGGTCACACTGTCTGAGGCTGTTACGGTCTATGTTGTAGTATTGGGGAGCAAAAGAGCATGATTTAGTGATACCCCCACTGCGGGGTGTTAACATGCTTGGGACTTCCTACCTTAGGCAGGACATGGCACAGGGGCAAGAGAAGGACGTGCCTGCGGATGGGAAGGGCCTAGGGGCCAACCAGGAGGATCTGGGGAGGGCACAGTAGTCCTGATGCAATTCTAGCAGTGTCTGCTGCAAACACTGAAGTCTCTTGTGCAGAGGTGCATCTCTTATGAACATCTCTCAGTAAGAGTTATCAGAATGTAGTTTTTTTAAAAGATTTTATTTATTTATTTGAGAGAAGAGCACGTGAGCATGAGTGGGGGGAGGGGCAGAGGAAGAGGGAGAGCAGACTCCCAGCTGAGTGGGGAGCACAGTGTGGGATATCTATCCCATAGGATAGATCCCATGATCCCGGGATCATGACCTGAGCCAAAGGTAGATGCTTAACTGACTGAGCCACCCTGGCACCCCCAGAATGTATGTTCTTAATCTTAAACCCCAGACACAAATTTTCTGAATGTTTCAGCTGTGAGTTCTCACCAAGATTAAAGAAGCTTCATTAAGGAAGTAAGAGGTGGCCATGACCTTGTTCTCCCAGTTTGCTGGTGGTTTCTTGCCTTGGGAAGGAAGCCAAAGTTGCAGGACCTGTCCTGCCAAATGACCTGTGGGTTGGGGTCAGCTGGTACCTGCAGACTGAGTGTGGGACACGAGGCCACAGGCTCCCCGGAGCACAGTGGAGAGCAACTGGCCAGAGGACTGAAGCCAGGGCCCAACCAACGGGCAGGTCAGAGCCACACCACGGCTGTGGCTGCAGTGAGCCTGGCAGTGCTGCAGCCCTGGGATCAGAGGCTGGAAACCAAGACTGGAACAAGGTGGGGGGGTATGGATGAACAGATACCCCAGGCATCAGCCTGGGGTCCAGGATGCCAGCAGAGTGAACATCCATTCAATCACGTATTCAGCAGTATTTACTGAGTGCCTGTGGCACACCAGACCCCATCCCGTGCTGGGAAGAGAGCATGAATTCAACAGATAGTGACTTTGCTCTCCTGGAGTGGAAAACATGGTGGGTTGAAATAGACATTGTAAAAATAAGTAACCGAATATGTATCAGACGGTCATGTAGATGGGAGTGTAGTGTGGGGATTAGGTAATTTAAGGGGGAGGACTTTGGGAGTGTTGCTCTTTTGTACAGGGTGGTTGGGGAGTCCTCCTGACAGAGATAATATTTGAGTGCAGACATAAAGGAGGTGAAGGAGTAGGAAATGCCTTCTGGAAGAAGATCATGCCAAACAGGGGGAATAACAAGTGCAAAGACCCTGGGGCAGGGAATGTGGTTTGATGTTTAAGACTGTGGGATGCCATGTGTGGCTGTGGTGGAATGAGCCAGAAGGAAATGAGGCAGGGACCAGGGGAACAATGATTGAGGAGGACATGAGCCCTGGGACACAGGGGGATTGACTACTAACACCTTATACGCTAAGGACCCTGACTTTTCCTCAGAGTGACATGGGAAGCCATGGGTACCAGGATTCACGTCTTCAACCCACCATTTTGTCTTGATTTGGGCCCTGTTTTCTGTAGCTGTGCTTCTCCAAGACCCCTCTGTGCTCTTGCATGTTGGTGTGCAGACACTGGATCATCCCTTCATTTCACAGGTAATCATGTACTGGACTCAGAATTGTCAAAACAGGATTTGTATGTGAGTAGTTGGTTCTAGAAAAGTCTAGAAGAGGGGAGAGGTGGTGGAGGTGGTATGGCCAGAGCAGTTGCGGGGAGACAAGGAGAGGTAGAGGAGGAAGTGTGGGGTGCCACAAGAGGCATAAAGACAAAGCTGGTGGAACGCCAACCAGCCTGACTTAGGAAAAGAACTTAGAAAGGTCACTCTAACAGAATCTGGAGGGGGAATTATCAAACACAGCAAGGTCGGTAACTCAGGGCTAAGGAAGAGAAGAAGGCCAAAGGGAAGAAGGTTCTAGAGATAAGCATAGAGGCATGCGGCTTTCTGCTAGCTGTGGTAAAAGTGTTATTAATGACAGCATTTAACATCCTGTCCTGCCCAGACGTCATGGGTATGGGTGCTACCTGCCACCCCCCTCCCCCGATTGCTATGCATATCCTGCCAGAACTGCACCTGGCCTTTTAGGATGTGCAGGAGATGAGTGAGAATGTGGAAGTTTCCTCATTTAACTTGTGCACAAGTTGTGTTAAATAGTCTTGGTGAGAGTGGGCATCCCTGTCTTCTTCCTGACTGTAGGGCAAAATTCTCAGTTTTTCCCCATTAAGGGTGATATTAGCTGTGGGTCTTTGGCTTTTATGATGTTGAGAGGTATATTCCCTCTATCCCTACTTTGTTGAGGGTTGTCATCAAGAATGGGTGCTGGAATTTGTCAAAAAAAATTTTTTTTTGAATCTCTTAAGAGGATCATATGGTGTTTGTCCTTTCTTTTATTAATGTAGTTGAGACACTCCATTTAGAAATTTGTAGTGGGTAAAATACATAGGATTCTGATGAGTACTTCCTTAAATATAGTTTAAGCAGAGTATGGTAATAAGGTGAGTGAGTTAAGGAGAATGGACTAGAATAGCAAATTCTGTTTTCTGTTTTTTTATAGAGAAGAAATCATATCCTTACAGTTTGCCTGTGCGTAAGGGTTGTTTTCTCAATCATCAACATCGTTGTAAAGCTTCCTTCAGTATGCTTCCTCACTTTGCATGTTTGGTTCCATTCTCAGATGGCATCAAGATGAACAGCACCCCGGCCCATGTCATGTTCCATCCCTTGCCCATCATGGTTCATCATAGGACTTATTTCTGCCTTGCATATTACTTATCTGTGTATTTATTTATTGTCTGCCTCCCCATTATGGAAGTGTGAGCCTTATAAGAGCTGGATTTATTTTGTTTAACTGCCATAATTCTGGGGTACTGTGGTGTCTGAACTTAAAGTTAATGAATACATGATTATATATATCTCACATTTTGTTGTTGTTGTTGATTTACATGCTATTCATATGTTTTCTTCTCTGGGGCTTTATGAGAACACAGTTTGAATCATTGTGATGGCTAATGTGTATCTAAGGTAAGAAAGTGCTAGAATAAAGTGCTTCCTACCTCAGTTTTGACCGTGATTATTGTATACCAAAGTGTTTGGGGACAGATCCTCCCTCATATGCACAGTTACAAAGAGCCTCAGAACACATTCTGTGATTGAGACCCCTGCTTAGCCAGAGGACAGAGAGGGAAGTTTGGTAGAGGATTTTTTGGAGAGAGATGTTGCCAAGTGGACAGGATTAGAGGGGTTTACCTCCTTTACACTGAGTCTGGTGAACCACACAGAGAACTTGGAACTGGGGTCGAGGCCAATTTAGGCTTGGGGCCCAAGCACTCCGAGGCAGCAGGAGGGAGGTAGCTGTATTGGCACTGGCATTGCCCAAGCTTTCTGGGCAAGGGACATGAGAGAAGTTTCCATAGAACACACCTGAACAAGTGGAAGAGATTCAGGTTGGGCCTTCTTCAGTAGCATCTGCTTGAGGTAGGGCCAGAGCAGCCAGAAGTGGGAGGTGACATGGGACTCCTTAAGGCTGTGGAAGGAGTCATGAGTGATCACTCAGTATAGAAATGCTTTTGCTTCTCTGCTGAGGTCCTCAGTGACAGGACTTTCCAAAGGCTCCCACAAGAGAAATGGTGAGCTTAATCACCTGCCAGATCCACAGCGTTCAAAGCAACCTGGCCAAGGAACAATCCAGCTTCCTGTCCTTCCTATGTCCACAGCTTTGGCCTGGGTGCGGTTGCATCACAACGACTATTTGGGGGAACAGGGAGAGAAGAGAGACTGCCCATCTCCTCCTCTTAAAAGACAGGCAGCTTCTGAGTACAGAACTTAGTGTGGGGTTGTGGTGGCAACATCAAGGAGAAACTGACCTTTATTTAATGATTTTGCCTGGAACTTATTCCAGTTAGAGAACTGAAACAGAAACATTATTTTATAACGTAAAGTGACCCCAGGACTGTCATTATAAAAAAGTGAGCAGAAAAATCATAGTATTTACCAAGATTCCATCCCAAGGCAAAGAAAGATTAGTTGCATGAAATATTTCCCCCTGCTATCCTTTTAAAAAAATATGTATCTTGATATGTCACTCATCAGGCTTTTAAAAACTTCCTAGTTATATTGTTTTCTAATATTTCTGTAGACATTTAAAAAATAAATTTGCCATGAGTATTAGAGCAATGTTGTAGATAATGTTGTAGGCTGACCCATCACAAAAAAGCCCTGTTCTCTTGCTAAAACCTTCTGTTAGAGAGGCTTGATTTTCCCTGCCTTTCTTGCAGCTCAGGGTGGCCAATGAGAGAGAAATAGAAGTCTGCTGGGAAAATTCTTGTTTTTCTGCTAAAGCAGGTAGAACGCTTTTCTGCCCTCCCCCCACCTTCCTCCTACATTAAGAACAGATGTATTAGAGCTGTACGAGCCATTTTCTGACAAGGAGAGAGAGTCTCAAAACATCACGGGGAAGCAGGTCTTGATATCGTCAAAGAATGGTGAGAAAAACAAACCCTTATCATTTTAGCTACTGCTAGTCAGGTAATCAGTTACTTGCGGTCCAAAGCATTTTGAACAGACCCCAAAACAAAACAAAACCTCGTTGAACAATGTTGGGAGTGAAGATACCATTGACTTAAATGCAGTCATTCATTCAACTCTCAAACATCTTAGCACCATTTATTGACTATTACTTTGTACTGGGCCCTTGGGGTACAAAGAGGAATGTAAAGGCTCCCATTTGCAATGAATACAAATGAGTAATAGTTAATAAAAATGTGATACGTGCTTTCATACCAACAGTGACTATACAATGTACACAGTAGATAGAAAGAATCAGCCCAGAAGATTCAGGGAGAGCTGGGACAGGTGGTCATTCTTGGATGAGGACCTAGGGATTTATCGGATGGAAAGTGATGGGAAGGGGACTGCAAGCAGGTGAAGACAATGCAGGGTACATGTGGGAACTAGGCAATGTGAAGTGATTGTATTCTGTGAATATTATAGCTTAATATTAATAGTACAGGGTCTCTGGAGTGGGACTACAGATCCTGGCTTTCCTATTGGCTCTCCCACTGGAACTATAAGTAATATGTTTAGTTTCATTTTCTTTATCTGAAAATGAAGGTTTTATGTACTTTGTGGGGTTGTTAGGAAGACCCAATGGGTTAAATCATATAAGGATTTTAGTAGGTGCCTGGCACATTGTAGGTATTCACTAAGGGTTTATTATTATTATACATATTACTACAAACTGGTCATGGAGACAGACAGTGGGGTAGTCTCCGAAGAATCTGAGAAGGTCGACCAGGGCTTGGTGGTGATGGGCCTTCTGAGTCATGCATAATAACTTGAGCTTGATCCTACCGTTACTAGGAAATTCTTGCAGGTTCTGGAGCACAGAGGTCAACAAGGACTAACTAGTTGTCAAATCCTACGGGCAGTTTACTTATGTGATGCTGGGCACAGTTGACTCCTTTCTTGAAGGTTTTTACTTGATCTCACAGATACCATTTTTTTTCTTGGTTTTGTTGCTGTTCTAACTCTTGTCTCCTTTCAAGTCATCCTCTGTCCTGCCACCTGAGGAATTTTTATAGCGTAATTATGATCACCTGACCGGATTAAAATCTGAAAGTGGCTCCTATGTAACTCCAGATGTAAAATAAAGACGACTTCATGACCATATTCCTACAGACTGCTGTCAGAAATGCTCCCTGTACTTTTATATGAATCCTACCCTTTGAGCTACCTGAAATTGCCTTTTTTTTGGGACTCCATGTTGTAGGTGCTATTTGAGCTCCATAAGAGATTTTTTTTTTTCATCTTTTTGTTTGGCTTATGATTTTTTACTCAATTTTTAGGATTTCAGTGACCTAAAGGATGCCCACAATATCCTCAGCTTTTTATTCTCAAGCTTAACAGCCTTGTGCTGACTCATTAAACAAAGGAATAATGATTTGTCATTCTTTTGTCTTTATATAACTGGTGAACATTCTCCAGAAGGGACTAATTTATTGTTTTCCTCTGATCAAAGACATGCTATTAGGCACATTCCATTTCATAAAATCATGTTTCAGGGGAAATTAACTCTCAGCCTGGAGCTATGCTTCCAAATGGCAGTCCACACGGTGAGAGTGAACTAGAATAAAGGAAACCCATTACCGTTTAAGAATTTTTACATTGGATTGGACTTGTGCTTTGGTTGTTACCTTGGGTAGAGTTTTCAATTCCTAAGATGAGTCATTTGAGGGGCTGAATGGGATTGGATAATTTTTATGATCTAGGAGTGATGGGGAAGCTGAGGCCCAAGCCATATGGTTCTGTCATCCAGGGAAAGGGAAAGAAAGAGGCACCAGGGCAAATTAAAACAGGACTCCTGAGAACGAATAACATTATTTTGTGCTTTTATCCAGCTGAGTCCGGCTTGTGCAATAAAAAATTTTATTTTACTCATCTCTAGAACTGAAATAGGCTCAAAGGGTGGTCCCATGACTCAATTTTTTTTTTTTTTAAATGGAGTCTGGACTCATTCATTCTAAAAGAAGAGACTAAAGTTTTGGCTTCTTGCTGTTCTGCATTTTTAAAATATGCCTTTACAAAATAAGTTAAGGCTCAGATACACATTTATTAGAATACATCATTTTTGCAAATTTCTTTCTCATCTTAAATAGTGTTATAGTTCATGAGCAAAGATATTTATTGGTTTGTGCACTTTTGAAAAATTAAAGTACCCTTGTAAATATCAATAGGGTTGAGTAGCCTAAGATATTTCTTTTCAATGGAAAATTAGGCAGTTATTAGAAATACAATTTATAAAGTGGTAAAAATGTTGAAAAACACTATGTACTCATAGCGTTATTGTAATCATATAAATGACAATGGATAGAAATGTTGTTTGTATTGAGGTTTTAGAATTATGTGTAATGTTTGAGCTTCTATCTACTTTTCCTTATTTTCCAGATATTTTTTCATTCCTTTTTTTCTCCCTTCGTTTTGGCCCCGCTTCCTTTAGTTCGTTCATTCCTTCCTTCCTTCCTCAGCTCAATCCTTCCTTTCCTCATATTGAATGTCTATTCTGTGTTAGGACCTCTTTCAGGATCTGAGAAGCCATCTGCAAGCAGGGAAGACATCAGTTTCAACTCTGCTTTGGCTGCTGGTTGGGGAATGTGTTGGGGAGGAATGAAGTTAGAGGAGGGGATGGTACTAAATCCAGGTCAAAGATGCGCATGGGCTGTAACAGTTGCTCTGTCCCCCTTTCTTCTCATATAACCTCTTTCTGGATATTAACTTCATTTTCCTGTTTCACTCAGGTCTTTTCTCAAATGTCAGTTCTTAGAAAGGAGTTCTAGGACCATCTTAGTTCTTTTCCTCTCTTATCTTGTCCTGCCCCGATTCCCTTGCCCCACTTTGAAATGGTACTTATCCCTAGTTGGCTGACATCATAGGATGAATTTATATATTATTTGTCTATTTGTTTATTGTTGTCTTTCTTCCCTAGGATGCAAGTTTGAGATGGGGACTTTGTTTTGTTCATTGTCATTTAGAAATGTGTCCTTCTAGGAAATAAGAGAGGTTTAAGAAATATTATCTGAATGATTAAGCAAATGACTTCTAAATTTATATCCTTATCATTGACATCTCTTTTGAGTTCCAGATTTATTTGTATTTCCTATGCAGACTAACCTTTTAAAGTGTATCCTGAATATACTTCAAACTCCAGATGTTCAAAGGTATTTATGATCAGTCATGTTTTCTAGCCAAATCTGCTTCACTTCTTGTGAAAATCTCCCCATTAAGATCATTTCTTTCTCTCAAGGCTTTATCTCTGCACTACACGTTTGCCTGCCCCCTGGGAGAGAACTTTAAGGAGAGCGGGTAGACCCTGGGGCTTATCAAAGAATTTTAGGTGTGGAGAATTTGTCCTGGGTGAGTTGTGCTGTGACACTATAGCGGAGGGGTGAGAGCTCATTCTTTCTACTTGCTGATATTTTAATGCATTTGCATGTATGGTCTTGTCTGGCTGAAAAAGTAAATATTTGTCCTTTCGGGTTTTCTGGCTTAACCTTATATTGAATTAACTATTCTCTAATTGACTGTGCTTACTTGTTCCAAGTAGGGAAAGAGCTGCATGATTTACAGACTTTCCCTTTTAAATATGGTTATAGAAAGGGATGGAATAGCTGCATGGGTACTCTATTATCACTGATAACGAGTTCTGAGTAACATTTCTTTGTGGAAGAGGCGGAGAGGTGATAATTGAAAAGCAGTAATTAATATAATTTTTTGCACCAACGATAAAATTTAATTCTTCTCCGGGTATTTAATCAAGAAGCACCCAAGTTTACTTGTTCAGGACGTAGCCTTTGAATTGTCTTGATAGAGGTTGCCCCATGCCCCGTCTTTTTTCCAATTTGTCTCATCTATACCTATGAGAAATAAGCCCGAGGGAAAGACTGATATTTTCTGAAGCTTCATTCAGCTACATACACTTTCAAATTACAAGGCAACGTTAGTTATTCTTGAGTGACTCCATCAACATTTAAGACTGGATTCTGATTTCAAGGAGCTTGCAGGTTGATGGGAAAACACAGGCTACCAACAGTAAAAGATAATGTTGCCAAAATAAGCTACATCTATTTTAACATGTCACAGGGTATGTTCATGTTCATAATGTTCATGTTCATAATCATATATTACTGTCTTATTGGCACTCCTTCCTCTAGCAAACTGAACCACTGATCCTACTTTTGTGCCTTAGAAACAAACGGGAAACCGTGAAAGACACTTGTGTTCTGCAATCACCACGTTTCCCGCTGTGCCTAAGAGGCCAACATAAATCTTACTTGGAGATGCTTCCAGAGATTAAAAGTCTTTAGAGGCGAAGGAGACGTAGGCTCTAGGAATGTTTAGTTCTGCATTTCTCGGCACTGTTGAACTCCACCAGGAAAAATACACGTCTTCCCTCAAAGTGTGCTCTGCATACGGAATTAAGTGTTTCTGGTCCTCCCGGCCGAGGCGCGTTTGCAGACGCTCGCGGCGCGGGCGGGGCGGTGCCTTTTGGGCGGGGAGGAGCTTGCAGGCGCACGCCGCTAACGGTCCAGGAGGGCGGGCGCGTGCCCGCGGACGGCGCCTCCAGGAGCCGGGGCGGCCGGGAGCGCGCCGCCGCTGCAGGCCCTCGCCCCGCCCCTGAGGCCCCGGCTTCCTCTAGCCTTTCCAGCTCGGCTCTTGCGGTCGCTCCCGGGGCTGCGGCTGAGCCCGGCCGGGGCGGCGCCCGCCTGCGCCATGAGGATCCCGCGCTCGGGGCCCGCGCCCGGCCTCTCGGTGCGGCGGCGGCGGCCGTGAGTAGGCGCGGCGCGCTCGGGCGGACGCGGGCCCGAGCTCGGCGAGGACGCTCGCGATGGGGGACAGGTAACCCTGCCCGGGCCGGGCTGAGCCCAGGGCCGCGAGGCTCCCCGCCACTGGGACTCCGGGCGGGAGGGTCCCCACGTGGCCCCCACTGAAGGTCCTTTTGCCTTTTGCACAGGTGGCTCCGGGTGACCGTCCTCCCCGGCTGCGTGGGCTGTAGGACCGTGGCCGTTCAGGCGTCCTGGACCGTGCGCGACATCAAGGAGCGCATCTTGGCCGAGACGGGCTTCCCGGTGTCGGAGCAGCGGCTGTGGCTCGGCGGCAGGGAGGTACGGCCCGCCGGGTCCCTCTCCTTAGTAGGACGACGGGCCCGCCTCTGTGCTCTGGGTTGTAGCGCATCCACTAACTGTTTATCAGTAGGCTCGAGGGGAGGGAAACTGAACGGATTTTATTCTTAGGTCGTGGAAGGCAGATGCTCAGTTAATGGTTACCCTGGAAATAATGCTTTGTAAATAGCATGCACAAAAATCACACGGGTATTTTCTCATCATTAGTTGTAATTTTAATTGATATACCATTTCAGCATTTGTGTCACCCTGCCCCCTGCCCGCCTTTTTATCTGAATCTTCACTTCCTGAAATTAAGATAGTTTCTCGATGGGCATTATAGTCAGAGGGTTTTAACCATTACTCACGTTTTTCCTAGTTGTGTTGTACGTTTAGCTGGAATAATTTTCACCTTTAATGTCTTAGAGGTTTCCCCTCAGTTTTGAATCATAGAAACTTAGGGCCGAAAGGATCTTCAGACTTTATTATAGAAGCTGTTAGTTTAAGAAATACATTCTCATTAAAACTTCTGAACTGCAAATGAATGAGATAAAAACTTTGGAAGATAGCAGTATTTCATTTTGTTATATATATCCTTTATAGTGAAAAAACTAAATTTTCTCAAAGGAGGAGTTAAATGGAAGCATTTTACTGAAAATTAATTTGTTCTTTGATCCCCCAAATTTCTTCACTTTTTATGTGATAAAAGATCATTTCCAGGATTTAAAAGAGATAAAAACGTTAACAAATATGTAAGGAACACTGAGCCATACAGAATGACATTTCAAGCATTGGGTTTGTACCCAGTACAAACATTGGTGAAGTGCTTGATAACCTATTATTTTTAATTCCTCAGTGTAATCTTGACCTTCTGTGTACCTGTGTCCATGCCATGTCTCCTGACCACTTAGACACAGATTTCCAGTTAAACTGCTCTGATGTTCCTCCATAGCTCAGCCCTCCTCACCAGCTCCTCAAGGTGTTTGGTGGCCTGCAGACAGTGACTTGACAACTTTGGACAGAATTGAGGAGAAAAGCTTATCATTCTTAGCTCTTTTTCTGGGTCCATCTCTGTCTCAGCCTTCCTGTGTGTACTCTTCTGGTTCTGTACACCCTTCTTTGGTTACTCCTCAGGGTCTGCTTTGTCATCTTGTCCCTTACATGTGGTCCTCCCAAGAGGCTCACTTGTGGCTCAGTCTTGCCATTAGAAGTGTTTTTGGAGGTGTCTGTACACAATATTGATAATGGATGGTGAATGTGGCTGTGGGGCATAGAATATTTCAGACTGAGTGGGTGGGTAGGTGAGGGTCTGGTTAGGAAACGTGTGTTGTCCTGAGCTGGGGAGGTTCTAGACTATGACTGACTGTAGAGGTGAAACTGGAAGGAAAGGGTATATAGGAGACTTTGTAAAAGTGTGATTATGGCTGTTTGGTACCGAATGGCTGTGCATGTGTGTGTGCTTCTGTGTATGTGTGCAGTGTAATGAGATAGATGTAGAATAAGACAGAAGGTCTTGCCAAGGATGTTTATAAGCTTTGAGTCAGACCCAGAAATAACGGAATTCTAAATATGTCAGGGTAGGCAGAAACAAAAGCTGTTGAGGAGGACTCCTTGTCACTTACTGGTTTTGGTTGGTACTGGATGTAGTAAGCAGTAGACAGTCCTTTGTCTTTCTGGGTCATCTGCCATCCTCTTTCTCCTTATCTCTCATTTGTTTCCCTGGACTGGAAGTGGAATTTTTAAGTTCTTCACGTTACCTCCTGTCTCATGAAGAGACTGAAGCTACTCATTATAGCTGTGTATCTTCCTGATCCTTTTTCCTCTTGTACCAAATGTGGTCGAGCCTCAAATCAAGAGGTGCGAAGTATCTCTTAATTGATCAAAAATGTCCTTTTTGTCAACCCTTGAATTTTAGAACCTCCTTGTGCCTTGACCACTGAAAAAAGGAAGAAGTGTCGGGAGATCCATTTGTAATTAATATTGTATTGTTTGCATAGTAATTTGGAAAGCGTTATTTGGAAAGAGTTATTGTTCCATAGTAAATGAAAATGAGCATCTCTTCTCTGAGGTTTTTGAGGAAGATTGAGGTTGGCATGAACACAGATCCAGATGTACAAATCATTTTACAATCTCTGTGTTTTAAAATACATTTATAAAGACTGAAATGGGCAACTTTTAAGATTTAATTGCCTCTGGAGATAAATAGGACCAGTGTTATTTTGCTCGGTTGGAGTGATTTTGGGTCTAGGAAGGGGAGCAGCCCAAACAAACTCCCTTAATCTTGGCAGGCTCAGGAGGAGAAAGCTGATAGCACTACTGGGGTCACTTATCTTTGCCACTTGATTTCTTTTTGGGAGAATCACTTCCCTGTAGATAGGTCACTGATTACAGTCCACCAAAAGCGTTCACAATCAGCGGGTTACATATGTTTTTACTAATATGATTCAACTCTGTATCTTCTTCCTTTTCAAGTGTCCTTTAAGATCTGCAAACTTCTTCCTGCATTAAAAGTTTCCTTCCTGCCTGCCTTTCTTCCTTCAGATGTACCTTGGCTATTACTAAATTGGACCAGTAATCTTGGCTTATGCTTGGCTCTCTTTTAGTAATTAGTTGATTAACTAACAATAGAATGAACAACCAAGATGACATCATCCAACTGGAGAGTGAGAACACTGTTGACAGTTCATATTTACCTCTGTGCTTCTCTTCCCCAGCCTGTGTGCCTGTCTTTTTTCCCTTATCCCTTTGTATTTCTTATTTTGTTGCCTGTTTTTGTAGTTTTTTAAATAGTTTTATCATGAGTGTGTATGTATGTGTTTATATAAGGTACACCTGTGTACATACATATCTATATATGTGTATATCTGTAACCTAGATAACCTGAGTGATAGACTATTTACTTTTATTGTTTATGAACTTTATAAGAAGCTTGTTATTCCGTATGTAGTAACCCAGAATTAGCTTTTTTTGCTCGATATTATGTTACAGATATTCACCCAGAGTTACGTGCAGTTTAGTTAATCCAGTTAATCCAGTTTTTTTTGCTATATGATATGCCACTGTATCAATATATAATAGAATTGGGTTGTTTCTAAAATTTTTGTGGTTAACAACACAAAATAACTACTATTCTTATCCATATGTCCTGTGCAGGGAGTTTTTTCTTTACGATTCAGTGGGAATATGTATATGAAAGTGCTTTATGAGCTGGAAACTGTCACAATGTACTCAGATTTGTATTTTAGAAATGGGGACTAGAGTGATGATATGTAGAAAGTAAGGAGACCAGAGTAGAGATTATTATAAAAATCCAGAAATATAAGGAGTCTGAGCAATTGGAAATGGGAAAAGAACAAGTTAGTTCTGAGAGAAATGGGGGATGGACTTGCTGGAAACTGGAGGGTAATTGGCTGGACTGGAGGTAATTGGTAAAACATGTGGTTTGCAGAGAGAACTTCTCCCCATGGTTGCCTCTAAAGTGAACAGGTAGAAGGTGCCACTGTTAACTGAAATACAAAGTAAAAGATGAGGGTTAAGGGTTTGAAGGAAATCCAGTGAGGTCAGTTTTGACAGGTCGAGTTTTAGGAACCTTGAAGCATATCAGGGTGGGTTGGGTGGTAGATAATTGGAAATACTGAATTTTTGATACGGTAAATGATGTCATTCACACCCTGTTGAGTGTAAGTTACAAAGTTTGATTATTCCGGTGGGCTTTTGAGTAATGTTTTGCAGACCATTGACCTGTAAGAGGTCTTCCATAGTATTACTTGAGTGGACCGCTGGGGAGAAGGTTGGTCTGGCTTTGGCTTCTGAGCGGTACACTTTGGAAATGCAAAGAGAGTGATTTTGTTTATTTTAATGATCCTGATTCATCCTAAAACATTTGAGTTATTTTAAAGCAGATCTTTATTTATAATTATTTAAGGAAAAATCCTTTAGGTTTAAGTTAAAATCCTTTAGGTTAAGAAAAGTCCTTTAAGTTAAATAAAATTGTTGACTAAATTTCTGTTTTTTGAAATATTCATTTCCTCAGAGCAACTTACTTCCTGATAAGAATGGTTCACAAGCATTATTTCTTAAGTGAAAAAAAATCAAGATAGTTTGAATGTACAGTTTTAGGAACAATACTGCTTTTCATACATTTTCTTTTCTTCTTTTCAGTTACCTGACTGGATCAAGATCGGAGATCTGACTTTCAAAAACTGTCATCTTTTTGTAAACCTTCAATCAAAAGGCTTGAAAGGGGGAGGTATTACATTGACTTTACCAGGAGTATATGCCATTTTTAGTTGCATAAAGATTATATTATGAAAGTATATTCCATGGAATGGGATGAGGGGGTATCCAGGTCAGAGGAAAGCAAGGGCAGATGGAGCTGGTGAATTATATGAATGCGTGGGGTATCAGGCCTTGTGGAGCAGAGGCCTACTGGGGCTTGGTCCTGGTGGGCACTCTGCTGAAATGATGTTGATAAATTTGTAGTGATGATTTCATTGTTTTAAGCCAGAGTTCTTTTTAAATCATACGCAGTTTTTTTTTTTTTTTTTTTTTTCTGTGCATCTGGAAGTTAACTTTTCTTTCCCCATCCTCTCTATACTTGCCTGTAACCACCTCTCTAAAGGCAAAGGGGTCAGTCAGTTCTAAGAATCTCTTGGTTAGGAAATGCCTAAGGCTATTTGAATGGACCAGCACTGGGACATTGACTATGTCAATCTCAGAATAATCAGAACATCATTTGAGTTTGAGAATACTAACAATGTCGTAATAGACATCACTATCTCTGGCTTATTATTTGGTGGCAAAGTACCCACAAAACGATGCCTTTTATTTCATTTGTTTTGGAAACTGGCAACAATTCTTGCCCTCACCCCTCTTGCTTTTTATTTTTTTGAATTAATTATCTTCTGTGATACATAGTCTGTTTTTGAACGTTTTTTAAAACCTGAATTTTATAGTTCAATTAAGTCTTGAGATTCAGTAAATTGAGTCTTTTTTGCTTTCTGCTGAATCTAATTTAGTCAGGTAGATTTTCCTACCTGAGTGCTGGAGTAAAATGTATAAAGTCATAACATATGTAATTTTACTATGTCTTGGAATCAAATAACCCATTGGTAACAGTTATGGGATTTTTCTTTCGAAATCATTTTTTAAATGTGTTCTCTGTTTTAGGTCGATTTGGTCAGACAACACCACCACTTGTTGACTTTCTCAAGGACATTTTAAGAAGGTATCCAGAAGGAGGACAGATTCTTAAGGTAGGGAGTTTATTGTGTACGTGTGTGAATTTACTTTGATAAAAATGAGAGACTGTGGACTCCAAGAAACAAAACTGAGGGCTTTAGAGGGGAAAGGAGTAGGGGATTGTGTTGGCCCAGAGGACACATACTGCGTGGAGCACTGGGTGTTATATGTAAACCATGAATCATGGGGCACTACATCAAAAACTAATGATGTACTGTATAGTGACTAACATAACATAATTAAAAAAAATAAAAAATAAAAAATAAATGAGATGGAGTAAAATGACTTGGAAATCCTCGTAGCATTTAACTTTTTAAAAATTTTTGTCTAGATCTGAATAGCAGTATTTATTTCCCTCTGTGCCTGCAGTGCATATGCTGGATGGGATGGGTTGAAAATGCGGCCATTGTAAATACATGAGGTTTCAGAGGCAGAGGAACCCACTAAGTTGTTGTGTGCTGTGATCAAGCACGGTGTTGCTCTAGGAACACTCTTTTTGTTGTTTTATGTCTGTATATAATGTAATCTTGTAAATGTTATGTGAAACATCTTGCAGATGTTTATAAACCAACCGGTTGACCAGAGGAATGAAATAATGCAAAATCCACATTCAGGGGCCGTGAACACATTTGACCCCTGGACTGAGAGGTTTGCCTTTTAGGAGAATTTATTTCATAGTATAATGATTTTAGTTATTTGTTTCTATTTACAGTATATTCTTTTAGTTTGAATATACTCACTGAAAACCAAAAGAACCCAGAAACCTGAACAACCACAAAAAAAAAACAACAATAGTAGAAGATACAGCAAAAATTAGATTTTGTGTTTAGCCTAATCAGGAAACTCCCTAATTAATTGTAAGAAGAGATTAACTGTCAATGCATTTTCTTTTCTTCTCATTAGTTTATTTAGTGTTTATTGCATTTAACATTTTGGCCCTCATTATATTTTCTAGTTTGGGTGCTAAGTTTTTAGAGAGTAAGGATTAGATGTATTTAGTTGAATTTAGTCATACTCAGGTGCCGATTAGGGGGATTGCTCCATCATTAGTGATTTTATTTTATTTTTTAATCTTTTACATTTTTTAATTATTTATTTATTTCTTTATTGGCTTCGGGAGTAGAATTTACTGATTCATCCCTTACATGTAACATCCAGTGCTCATCATAACAAGTGCCCACACTTCTTAATACCCACCACCCATTTAGCCCATCCCCCCACCCGCTTCCCTCTATCAGCCTTGTTTGTTCTCTGTCATGAGGGGTCTTTTATGGTTTGTTTCCTTTTTTTCCCTTCTAACACATTCATCTGTTTTTTTCCCTAAATTCTACATACGAGTGAAGTCATATGGCATTTGTTTTTCTTTGCCCGACTTCTTTTGCTTAGCATAAAACATTCTAGCTCCGTGCATGTTGTTCCAAATGGCAAGATTTCATTCTTTTTGATGGCTGTGTAATATTCCATTGTATGTATATACCACATCTTCTTTATCCATTCATTAGTCAGTCGACACTTGGACTCTTTCCATAGCTTGGCTATTGTTAATAATGCTGCTATAAACATTGCAGTGCATGTATCCCTTCAAATCTGTATTTTTGGATACTTTGGGTAAATACCTAGTAGTGCTATTGCTAGATAGTAGGGTAGCCCTATTTTTAACTTTCTTAAGGAACCCGCATACTGTTTTCCAGACTGGCTGCACCAGTTTGCATTCCCACCAACAGGGTTTCCCTTTCTCATCCTTACCAACATCTGTTGTTTCCTCTGTTGTTAATTTTAGCCATTCTGACTGGTGTGATTATCTTTGTGGTTTTGATTTGTATTTCCGTGATGATGCGTGGTGTGGAGCATGTTTTCCTGTGTCTGTTAGCCATCTGGATGTCTTCTTGGGAAAGTGTCTATTCATGCCTTCTGTGCATTTCTTAAGTGGATTATTTGTTTTTTGGGTGTTGAGTTTGATAAGTTCTTTATAGATTTTGGATACTAAACCTTTATTGTATGTCATTTGCAAATATCTTCTTCCATTCCATAGGCTGCCTTTTCGTTTTGCTGATTGTTTCCTTTGCTGTTCAGCTTTTTATCTTGGTGAAGTCCCAGTAGTTCATTTTTGCTTTTGTTTCCCTTTCCTTTGGCAACATGTCTGGTAAGAAGTTGCTACCGCTAAGATCAAAGAGGTTACTGCCCATGTTCTCTGCTAGGGTTCTGATGGTTTCCTGTCTCACTTTTAGGTCTTTCATCCATTTTCAATTTATTTTTGGGTATGGTCTAAGAAAGTGTTCCAGCTTCATTCTTCTGCATGCTGCTGTCCAGTGTTCCCAATACTATTTGTTGAAGTGATTGTCTTTTTTCCATTGGATATTCTTTCCTGTTTTGTCAAAGATTAGTTGGCAATACAGCTGTGGGTCCGTTTCCGTGTTTTCTGTTCTGTTCCACTGATCACTGTGTCTGTTCTTGTGCCGGTACCGTGCTCTCTTGATGACTCCAGCTTTGTAGTACCGCTTGAAGTTTGGAATTGTGATGCTTCCAGCTTTGGTTTTCTTTTTCCAACATTACTTTGGCTATTTGGGGTCTTGTCTGGTTCCATACAAATTTTGGAATTGTTTATTGTAGCTCTGTGAAAAATGATGATGGTGGAGAGCCTGGGTGGCTCAGTCAGTTGAGCGTCCAACTCTCGATTTCAGCTCAACACATTTCAGTTTTGTGAGATCAAGCTCAGTGTTGGGCTCTGAGCTCAATGGGGAGTCTGCCTGTGTTTCTCCCCCTCTCCCTACTCATGTGAGCACACACTCTCTCTAAAATAAACAAACCTTTAAAAAAATGCTGGTGATATTTTGTTATGGGTTGCATTAAATGTGTAGATTGCTTTGGGTGGTATTGACATTTTAACAGTGTTTTTCCAACCCACAAGCATGGAATTTTTTCCCCACTTTTGTGTGTTCTCATAAGTTTCATTCCTAAGTGTTCTGTAGTTTTCAGAGTACGGATCTTTTCCCTCTTTGGTTAGATTTACTCTAGGTATCATGGTTTTTGGTGCAATTATATGTATAATTGATTCATTGATTTCTTTTTCTGCTGCTTCATTATTGGTGTCTAGAAATGCAAGTGACTTCCTTACATTGATTTTATAATCTGTGTCTTTGCTGAGTCATGTATTAGTTCTAGCAATTTTTTGGTAAGTCTTTCAGGTTTTCTATATAGTATATCATGCTGACTATAAATAGTGAAAGCTTGACTTCTTCCTTGCCAGTTTGGATGCCTTTTATTTCTTTGTGTTGTATGATTGCTGAGGCTGAGACTTCCAGTACTATATTAAACAATAATGGTGAGGGGGCCATCCCTGTCTTATTCCTGACCATAGGGGAAAAGCTCTCAGTTTTTCCCCCAAAGAATGATATTAGCTGTGGGTCTTTTATGTATGACCTTTATGATATTGAGGTATATTCCATCTATCCCTACTTTGTTGAGGGCTTTTATCAAGAATGGGTACTGTATTTTGTCAAATGCTTTTTCTGCATCAATTCAGAGTACCATATGGTTCTTATCCTTTCTTTTATTAATGTGGTATATCACGTGGTTTCATTTGCAGATATTGAACCACTCCTGCAGTCCAGGAAGAAATCCCACTTGATTATGATGAATAATTATTTTAAATGTACTGTTGGATCTTATTAGCTAGTATCTTCTTGAGAATTTTTGCATCTATGTTCATCAGGGACATTAACCTGTAATTCTTTTTTTTAATGGGGTCTTTGTCTGATTTTAATCAAAGTAATGCTGGCCTCAGAGTTTGGAAGTTTTCCTTCCATTTCTGTTTTTTGGAACAGTTTGAAAATAATAGGGGTGCCTGGGTGGCTCAGTGGCCTTCGGCTTGGGTCCTGGGATCAAGCCCCGTGTCGGGCTCTCTGCTCAGCAGGGAGCCTGCTTCCCTTCCTCTCTCTCTGCCTGCCTCTCTGCCTACTTGTGATCTCTGTCTGTCAAATAAATGAATAAAATCTTAAAAAAAAAAGAAAAAAGAAAATAATAGATGTTAACTCTTCTTTGAATGTCTGATAGAATTCCCCCAGGAAGCCATCTGGCCTTGGACTTTAGTTTGTTGGAAGATTTTTGATTACTGATTCAGTTTCTTTGCTGGACTGTTCAAATTTTCTGTTTCTTCCAGTTTAGTTTTGGTAGTTTGTATGTGTCTAAGAATATGTCTATTTCTTCTAGATTGCTGAGTTTGTTGGCATATACTTTTTCGTAATATTTTGATAGTTTGTATTTCTGTGGTGTGGGTTCTGATCTCTCCTCTTTCATTTGTGGTTTTACTTATTTGGGTCCTTTTCTTTTTGCTAAGTTTGGCTAGGGGTTTATTACTTTTTTTAATTCTTTGAAAGAACCAGCTCTTAGTTTTATTGATCTGTTCTGGTTTTTTGTTTGTTTCTTTCTATATCATTTATTTCTGCTTTAGTCTTTATTACTTCCCTTCTTCTGCTGACTTTAGGCTTTCTTTGCAGTTTTTTTCTACCTCCTTAAGGTTTAAGGTTAGGTTGTATGAGACTTTTCGTGCTTCTTGAGGTAGTCCTATATTGCAATTTACTTCCCTCTTAGGATTACCTTTGCTGTATCCCAAAGGTTCTGGACTGTTGTCTTTTTATTTTCATTTGCTTTTGTGTATTTTTTAATTTCTTTTTTAATTTCCTGGTTAACTCACTCATTCTTTAGTGGGATATTCTTTAATCTCCATGTATTTGTGGTCTTTCCAAATTTTTTCTTATGGTTGACTTCAAGTTTCATAGCATTGTGGTCTGAAAATATGCATGGTATGATCTCAATCTTTTTCTACTGGTTGTGGCCTGATTTGTGACCCAGTATGTGATCTCTTCTGGCAAATGTTCCATGTGCACTTGAAGAGAATGTGTGTTCTGCTGCTTTAAGATGAAATGATTTGAATATAGCTGTTAAGTCCAACTGGTCCAGTGTGTCATTCAAAGACATTGTTTCCGTATTGATTTTCTGCTTAGATGATCTGTTTATTGATGTCAGTAGGGTGTTAATGTCCCCTTACTGTTATTGTATTATTATCAGTGATTTCCTTTATGTTTGTTATTAAATGATTTATATGTTTGGGTGCTCCCCAAGTTGAGGGCATAAATATTTAGTTGTTGATCTTCTTGATGCATAGACCCCTTAATTATGATATAATGCCCTTCTTCATTTCTCGTCACAGTCTTTGGCTTAAAATCTCTTTTTTCTGATTTAAGTATGTCTTCTGTGGCTTTCTTTCGGCCGCTGTTAGCAGGACAGAGGCTTCTCCACCCCTTCACGTTCAATCTGTAGGTGTTGTTAGGTATAAAAGGAGTCTCTTGTAGTTTTTGCTGTTGGCATTGCCATAGGACCAGTATAAGCTCGCCTTACTTCTTGTCTGTCCTCACCACTCCCTCCCCTCATTTAGGGTGAATAACACAGGATAAATTATTGTGTTTTAAAGACCCATGCATTTAAAATGTAGCCACTTGATTTGGTTTGGTTTAAGTCAGCTTCTCCAGGCAGTTGTCTATTGACTTTTCCTTACTTTACACAAGGTCCAGAATAAACAGGAGATATGTTGAGTTCAAGTTTGATGATTATGGTGTTGGCTGTAAGAGTTGGCCTCTTATTTCAGAGTCTGGCACTTCCTTCAAATGGACCAGAACCCGGCCTGTTTTTGATAGGCAGGCCGAAGTGATTGGGGTTGTTGAGACTAAGGACTTTTTTGTGGCTACCGATGGCATAAATCTTTCCTTTCTCCATTGCAGAGGTGTGACCACCTATCCACCAAACAAATAACACTACTGCCTTCTTTGTGAGAAAGGAATGAGTCAGTCCTGACTGTGAAGAAGCTTTCAGCTTCTTCTTTCAGTGCAGGGGAAAGACAGGTTCATAGCACAACTTCTCAAAAGCATGCAGAGTATTAATAGGTACATACATACATTATTCCTAAGAAAGCATAAGTTTGGTAAAGAGGTGAAAAATGTCTATATTTGGTAACTACTTTGAGAGGAAGTTACCTGTGCCAGAAATAGAACAATCCTTGCAACTTTCAGAAATGAAATAATTTCTTTTGAATGAAGGCTTTGGGTAGTTTGTAAATAAGAGTTTTAAATAGTCTCAGGATTTGTATTGGGGATGAGGAGATAGCATGTTAAACATCCCATTTTAGGTATATGATTGGAGAAGGATTCACAAGCTCTCAACCATATTCTCAGTGCTCATGACAATTACTTGCAGTCATCCCCACCGGATTTAAAGGTGATGGAGTCAATAATGGGTTTCTGTTTCTTAAATGTAATTACTTTCTAAATGTTACAGGTAAATTCAAAGATGGTCAGATTACTGTATTATTAAATATTATTTTTTGGTACATTTCTTGATTAGGAATTAATTCAGAATGCAGAAGATGCGGGGGCCACAGAAGTTAAATTTTTGTATGATGAAACTCAGTATGGAACGGAGACTCTTTGGTCAAAAGAAATGGCACAATATCAGGGTAAGAATCAATAATTAGTTAGGAACAGGTTTGTTTTATGTGTTAACAGGTAATTTTAGTAATTCACAATACTCTGATGAAAGTCTGCCGCAGGTACTGCACTTCTTGGCATACTCAGTCCCACTTTCCCAGATGTTTTTCTCTGCTTTTGATGGGCAGGAGTCTGCCAAGTCAGTATTTTTAGAGAACAAAGAGTCAAAATCTTAAAATTCAAAGTAACAATGTAAATACATAAGTGTCTTATTCTATTCAGTAAACTTGTGAGTTATATTATTAGCAAGACAGAATGGACACCCTTTCCACATATGTAACAGTTCTCTGGATTTAGAAAGAAGTATTGTTTTTTACTTTTAGGTGTTTTGATGTGGTTTGGGAAGAAGGGTTAAAGGAGACAAGGGAATAAGGACAATGAAAGGAAAGTAAGAGAACCATAACCAGTCAACTCCTGATACCTCCATCCTACTTTTTGATATGCTGTGTACTAAAGAATGTTCATAACTTTTAGTGCACCTTAAAAGTCAATAGGATAGTATGTACAACTATATATGATTATATATAATAGTATGACTAAAAACAATGGAAGGTATTGAAAATAAGAACAATTGAGTCAGACTTCCCTGAACAGACTTTTAAAGAGGTATAAGTCATATATTTTTGAAAATATGTTTTACGATTTAGGAGAATAATCAACATTAATTGTTAAATTCTTTAAACAGTATGTATTTAACATTTATTAGAGCTGATATATTCATTTTTTGGGTCAGATTTGTGATAGGCAAGTTGTACTTGTTTGTCTGAAGACATTGAGACGTAACGCACCAGCAGGCTGCCATTCTAGCCCTGACCTGTCCTGCCTTGGTGATGGGGCTGGCCATCTCTCTACTGTCATCCAGTTTTATGAGAGGAGTACCAGGTTCTCAGACTCCCTGATTTATTGTGACTGTTGTTGAAAGATAGCAGGTGTGGAGAGGAGGCTCTTGTTTAGGTCCTGGTCCTGCATGGGCCCACCACAAATCATGTCTCCACTGGGCACCCGTTTGCCCAATGACCACTCCAGTCCTCATATTTACTCACCATAATGAAACAGATAGCCTGGCCCTGCTTAATTTCAGCCCACTTGCCTATAAATGGTAATAAGGACAAAATCTGCCTCTAAGTTATTTTTTTCTTTAAGGTTTTATTTATTTATTTATTTGAGAGAGAGCATGAGCAAGCACAGAGGGAGAGGGAGAAGCAGACTCCCCACTGAGCAGGGAGCCCAACACGGGGCTCCATTCTAGGACCCTGAGATCTTGACCTGAGCAGAAGGCAGATGCTTAACCAAGTAAGCCTCCTATGCATCCCTGCCTCTAAGTTATTTTGTGGATTAAATGGGTTCATCTGTGTGAAAATTTTATGTCTGGTGTCACACTGATATTATTATGTGTGTACCGTAGAGCCATAAAGGTGACAGACAGTGTGAAGAGATCCTAGAAGTGTTTTGCTTCAAACTCCTACCTAAGGTCTAGGATTTTTTGCTTCTAGCCTTGAGTTCACCTTGTTTAAAAAAAGTATTTGAAACAAGATTATTTGACTGAATTTATTTGTAAGTATAGTTGACCCTGGAAGAATGAGCCCCGTGCAGTCAAAAATCTGTGTATAACTTCTGACTCTCCCAAAACTTAACTCCTAACAGCTTATTATTGACCAGAAGCATCTTATCCATAACATAGTCGATTAACACATATTTTGTATGCTATATGTATTATATACTGTATGATTCCAAAATAAATAAACTAGAGGGAAAAAAATGTTAAGAAAATCACAAGAGAAAGAAAATACATTTACAGTGGTTATCAAAGAAAATCATGTGTAATCCGTGCAGTTCAAACCTGTGTTGCTCGAGGGTTGGCTGTATACTTAGAGATAGACTCTTGATTATCAGATGGGCTGATTTAAAATAAACTTGGACACATAAAAATAGGGAGAAATGATTTTTGGTACCTTTATTTAACAAGTATTTGTTAAGGATCCTGCATGCTCTTGCATATTTGAGAATGTCCTTCTCTTATGTTCAGATGTTGTTGTTGTCTTAGCTGGTATCATCTTGGATATTAGTTTTGTTTTCCTTATTGATAGTTAATTTTGCAAATGAGAACTTTTCAGTACACCTTGTTTTTGTTCTTTTTTATATAATCAGATGACAGAAGTCTCAATCTGTCAAATCAGGTGCATAGAAATGAGGAGCTCTCACCCATTTTCATCCCAGTAAAGATTTCAAGAATGTGGTTAATTAAGAGAAACAGTGAAGGAAGTGTGGAGAAGTCTTGGACTCCCAGCACTTCCTGTTAGGTCCATTCATGCTGTGCTGGACACACCTGGGCCTACAGTGAGCAGAAGTGGCCTGTGAGTGATGCACGCAGGCTATTGCCTACATGAAAGGAGCTATTTCAGTGATAAAACATATTCACATTTTTCTCTGATAATTAAATAGCTTGTGACTCGTTCCCCTAAATCTGTAAATTCCAGGTGTAGTTATAATAAGCATGTTCTGAAAGCATCTGCTAGACTCCTGCTAGCATATAGTGTTAGTGTGTTTGTCCAGAGATCTGTCCTCGGCATGTTTACAAGGAGATTTGGCTCTGGGTTCTCTCTCTCTCCCTGTAACCTTCCCAAAGGAGAAAGTTGATTGCAGTCCTGCTGCTCACCTTTCTTTCCCAGATAACTATCTTCTGTACGAGAAAATTCTCCAAAGAAGTTTATTCTTTTGTTATTTCACTCTCAGAAGGAAGAGGCACCTTTTCAATCAGGGTGGATTGGGGTATTTTAAAATTGACCTGCAAGGTGGAGGTGGAGATTCAATGAGATTCAAGATTAAATCTCCAGGATGAGTATTATTCCAGGATGAGGGTAATCAGATAATACCATGATTAAAATCTGAACTAAGAACTGGATTACGCCTGCTCAGTACAGAAGCCAGTGAAGAACGACGCATCGAGCTGCCACACGCAGTTGTCTGCTGGCTGTGGTGGCCTCATCTGAGCGCTGCCTGGTTCAGCCACAGGCTAGCCCGTGTGTCAGGCACGCTGCGGAAGGCTGTGTACACATGTGTCAGGCAGGTGTGCCCTGCAGGCTGGCGTGCTCGTGTGTCAGGCACACTCCAGAGACTGGCACACAGGGCAGTTCCGCAAACAGGAGTTTATGTCGCCTGTGTCCTTCCTTCTAGGAGCTCACTGATGGGTCCAATGGGAGACAATAAACCTTGGACAGTGAGGTTGTGAGGAGGAAATTCCTTTCCTTGTGAAGCACTGCTTTGTGTGAATTCGTAAGAACATACATCTGTTTTGTAACTTGGCAGGTATTTTCTAGAAGCAACTGGGCTATAAGGGATTTTGGGTTGACAGTGGCAAGGAAGGGAGGTCTTCCTCCAGGCTGGCAGCTCTGCTTTGCTCCTGGCAGGGTTATGTGGTGTGCTCCCTACTGGACTTTTTTTGTTTTTTTTTTTTGATTAAGATTTTACTTATTTGTCAGAGAGAGAGAAAGGGAGTGAGCACAGGCAGACAGAGTGGCAGAGGGAGAAGCAGGCTCCCTGCTGAGCAAAGAGCCCGATGTGGGACTCAATGCCAGGATGCTGGGATCATGACCTGAGCAGAAGGCAGCCGCTTAACCATCTGAGCCACCCAGGTGTCCCTCCCTACTGGACTTTTAATTCCCTTCCATAGACCTTCTACTTGTGCAAGTTCTTTCTGGATTCTGGCAGAGGCTCACTCAGTCCCGGTGTTCAGTGTTGTGAAGTTTTGTGGTCCCGGTTTCTGTGCCTTCACAGGTATTTTTAATGGATATTTGGAGTAGGCAGAACCAGACACTGTTCACGAGATGCTGTTTCAGACCAGCTAGAGTTAGCTGTTGGCGATTAAGATACTTATTTTATTAAGATTCCTGTGTTAGTATTTTGCTGATCATAAATACTTGACATGTCATACACTACTAATGATTACAGCAGTCACAGTATCTAATTGTTTCGGGGTTTACTCTGTTGCAGGCATTGTGCTGGTCCCTCATTTGTATTGTTCATTTGAGCCTCCACACTCCTTTGCAAGGCGATACTGTTCTCATCCTTATTTGACAGATGAGCAGACGAGGACATTGAGCCTTAAAGGCTTTCATTTGCCCGAAGTGATGAGTTGGTAATGGTAGAGCTGGGTCTGAAATCCAGAGTCCACTTCAGCCCCTGTGTCCTCTTCCTCGGAAAGGCCTCGGCAGTCTTGGCTACTTTCTTCCCCATTCTTAGACTATTACAGCATCAGGCCATTTTTGTAAAACAAGCAATGGCCAGCATCCCCATATCTTGAATTTATAGGCCCGTGACGGAGGCTTCTGGGGGTGCTGGAACGTTCTCTGTGTTCATTTGGATGGAGGTTCTACAGGTTTGTTTGCTTTGTAAGACTTTCTTAAGCTATGCACTTAAGATATCTTTGCACTTTGTTAATTATTTTTAAGTATGATGAATTAACTGTAGTTGAACATATTCAAAGAAAGTTTGAATTCTTTCAGATTCTGAAGTTTAAAAAAGCAGTGTTCCAAAAATGCTTTGAATGATAAATTCACATTATAAATTCAAACATTTTGAATTATAAAGCTAACCTTTTAAAAGAACTACTTTGGGGGCACCTAGGTGGCTCAGTGGGTTAAGCCTCTGCCTTTAGCTCAGGTCACAATCCTAGAGTCCTGGGATCGAGCCCCACATTGGGCTCTCTGCTCACCAGGGAGCCTGCCGCCCCCCCCCCCCCACCGCCACCTGCCTCTCTGCCTGCTTGTGATCTCTGTCTGTCAAATAAAATCTTAAAAAAAAAAAAAAGTAAAAGAATGACTTTGAAGACAGGGTACTATTATTCTGAAGTGTTGATTGTAAAATTTGTCACATTAATGATTGTTTTAGTTACACAGATAATCCCTCATATAGAAAATTCCAGAGGCTGACAAAAACAGAAACAAACAAGGTGATTATTAACATGACTAAAGGATTATTTTTCTTCTTATGAAATAATGTATTAACAAGGTTTTTTTTTTTTTTAAAGATTTTATTTATTTGATAGAGACAGCGAGAGAGGGAACACAAACAGGGGGAGTGGAAGAGGGAGAAGCAGGGGGAGTGGAAGAGGGAGAAGCAGGCTTCTCAGGACCCTGGGATCAAGACCTGAGCCGAAGGCAGACACTTAACTACTGAGCCACCCAGGTGCCCCTTAACAAGGTTTTTTTTAGATAACAAGTCTCCTTAGTACTTTTATAGGTTATCCCATTTACAAAATGACTTAAATCTACCATTTAGGAGCAAATCTTATAAAGTAATAGTATACTCTGATTAACTTCCTCATTTGCTCTGTGGTTTGGATGTGTTAAGTATCATAACATTCTTAATTTTCCCTTTTTGGAGTTTTGGCCAGCAATAATTTTTTTTTCCCTGCTAGTTATTTTTACCATTAGCTTGTGTTTTTACTTTTATTGTGAAAATCAGAATTACTGTGCAGAATTCAGTCATTCCATTCACTTTTTTTTTTTTTTTGAAGATTTTATTTATTTATTTGACAGAGATCACAAGTAGGCAGAGAGGGGGGCGGGAAGCAGGCTCCCTGCTGAGCAGAGAGCCCGATGCGGGCTCATTCCCAGGACCCTGAGATCATGACCTGAGCTGAAGGCAGAGGCTTAACCCACTGAGCCACCCAGGTGCCCTGTCCATTCACTTCTTTCCATCTGCCTATGGAATAAGCAGTTTTATGTAGTAGAAGCTCTTGGCAGAGGCCTGAATGCCATGCCTTACTTCTTTCTGAACATTGCTTGTGTGCTTTACCACCCAGGGCCAGCTCTGTATGTGTACAACAATGCAGTTTTCACACCAGAGGACTGGCACGGCATTCAGGAAATAGCCAGGAGCAGGAAAAAGGACGACCCCCTGAAGGTTGGAAGATTCGGAATTGGGTTTAATTCTGTCTATCATATAACAGGTATAGTATTTGGTTTTGGGGTCATGGTCATGAAAATTATTTTAACCTATATTTTGTAATTTATTTAGTTAACTTTGGAGGTGGTACTTTTAAAAGCCATCTTTTTCAAATTCTCTGATGGCAGTAAGAAGTATGCCAGTGACCTATCCATGTTTTCTAAAGTTACCATGGTTGGTACACCAGAGCCTCATCATGTGATGTTGAAAATTAATTCCGTGATCTGGTGGGTTCAGTGTAATATTATATATTTAGTCATTTTACGTGAGGTTTGAACTGTAGTTCTTAAAATACCTGCATAAATTGTTACTACTCTAAAAAATTTTACACTGAATATCTTTGAGTCAGACAAAAGGATTTTCACAGATTTTCTTGCACCTATTTTTAAATATTAGGAGATTGAAGAGGAAAGTGTAACACTCAGTAGAATTGAATACAAAGTGAAGATCTTTGATTCTGATTTCTTAACATTTTCCTGATAAAAATTTTGCTCTTCTTAAACCTTTGAGTATTTTAAAGATTACTTTGAAATCACATTTTGAATCTAGAAAGAATATGAGGATTCTGGTTCGTGGTTACAATAGGAAGTACTTTAAACTCTTCGTGTAGACATTTCTAAGAGTAGATGGCTATCTTCCAGAGTCAGAGCTCTCAGGATTTACTGCAGTTTGTGCTAAAAAGTTTTTTTTAATGGAATTGGCTTTTGCTCTGGTTTAGTTTCATACTCTGTTTGCATTTTGAACTTGCAGGAGGGCAGACTGAGTTAGCTAGCAGAGCTGTAGCTATAGCTAGGGAAACCATATAACTTTTTGTTCACACTGGAACGCTCTTTAGAGGAGAAGAGGGTGGTATCGTTCTCAAACCTCTAGCCTGAATTGGGACTGCCCTTGGCAAGTGGGGTGTTGGGTCACTGTAGTCCAGTTTTGTAAGCTTCTATTTTTTATTGCATTTGTATTATTATAATGTATTGTGGAACGTAAATCATGTATTAAATCACATCTTGCAGTGTTATGTAACAATTATACATGAATGTTAGCACTGGTGTGTTCAACCATTGATGAGTTACCACTCAGGTCTGTGACATGTGGAAGTTTAAAAACGGCGCATAAGTGTGGAGACTGTCCTACAGGAATGAATTGTTTAGTTGGGGAGTCTAGCTGACTGCCACATCCGCGTAGCACTGTGGGTTTGTTTACGGTTCACGAATGAGCATGCCTCTGTGGGACAGCATTAACTGGAATGCTGTGCTCTAATCTGAGGATTTGCAAAGGTCATGTATTATGCTTTACAACTATCCGGAATCTCTAACATAATTTTCGTAACTGGAGTGCAGACGTGTTGTAAAGGGAGTGCAGACGGGAGTGCCATCCCACCGCATTGTTGATGGATTTAGCAGCTGGGTTGGTGGACCTCTCATTTCCTACTTAAAATACCTGGAAGTTTAGGAGGCTGTGGTTGTGACAGCACAGGCTGCTGTTGATGACTGTAAATATGAAGGTGCATCTTGCATGAAGGTTAGGTGCGAAAGTCAGCAGGTGAGGCAGACCATGTGAAAATTACTCTCAGGAAGTCCGTAGAAAGGCACTGCGGTGAAGAATTTCTCTAAGTACAGAGCATCTGTTGTGCCTAGTTTTTCTGCCTCTGTCGAAATAGTATTGTCTGTGGTTGAGAAACAGGTGAAACAGTTGCTGTTGGTTTCTGTTTGGTTGCTGTTGTGTCTCCCAGGGCACTGTGCTTGGGTTCCATGTGGTGAGGTGTGCTTAGCATGAGAGGCACGGGGTGGTAGTGAACCCGGGGCTGCTTATCGACGTACCTTGGGGCCTTTGCTCACTGGGTAACATGGTGGGGGAGTCACCTGCATTGTCCTTTCCCTCCCCCACTTTCAGAGACTCTGTGGTGGGAATGAGTATTTGAGTGTAGGATGTAACTTTTTGTATAATTGGGTTCAGGTGGCTGTGGGGGCTGAGTATAAATATCCTTCACATATGTTGATTGTGTAGTAGGTGTTTGAAGATTTCTCTTACGTTTTCACAGTAATCATCTAAAGTTTCTCTGCCTGGTACTTACTGAATCAAGAGAGAAATCACTAGATTTCATGTTCAGAGAATTAAATTCCTGAGCTAAATTTAGTTTGTTTTTAGATAAATCTGTGTTAGAGTCACTTTATGGTTTGTGCTTTTCCGCTTATAATATTTTGATAGTAATTGTACATTGTAATTATAATTGTGCATTAAATTTCAGAGTTGATCATGACTGTCGAAATTTTCTTTACAGATGTTCCTTGCATATTTAGTGGTGACCAGATTGGGATGCTAGACCCTCACCAAACGCTTTTTGGTCCACATGAATCAGGCCAGTGTTGGAATCTCAAAGATGACAGCAAAGAAATTAGTGAACTTTCAGACCAGTTTGCACCATTTACTGGCATTTTTGGAAGCACCAAGGAAACGTTTGTAAATGCCAATTTTCCAGGAACGTTTTTCCGTTTCCCTCTTCGCCTACAACCTTCCCAGCTTAGTAGTAACCTCTATAATAAGCAGAAGGTCCTTGAGTTGTTTGACTCGTTCAGGGCGGATGCAGACACAGTGCTGCTCTTCCTGAAAAGTGTGCAGGATGTTTCCTTACACGTCCGAGAGGCCGATGGAACCGAGAGACTGGTGTTTAGGGTAACTGCTAGTGAGAATAAGGCCCTGAAGCACGAGCGGCCCAATTCTGTAAAGATTCTGGAAACTGCTATAAGTAACTATTGTAAAAAGATTCCAAGCAATAGCATAACCTGTGTAACATATCATATAAATATAGTTTTAGAAGATGAGAGTACTAAGGATGCACAAAAAACCTCCTGGCTGGTGTGTAACAGTGTGGGTGGGCGAGGGATTAGTGGTAAACTTGATTCTTTAGCTGATGAATTGAAATTTGTCCCAATCATTGGAATAGCCATGTCTTTATCAAGAGATGATGAAGAAAAAGGAGCCACAGCCGATTTCTCAGGAAAAGCCTTCTGCTTTCTTCCTTTGCCGCCGGGTGAGGAAAGCAAAACGGGCCTCCCAGTTCACATCAGCGGGTTTTTTGGCCTGACTGACAATCGCAGAAGCATCAAGTGGCGAGAGCTGGACCAGTGGAGAGACCCGGCAGCCTTGTGGAATGAATTTCTGGTTGTGAACGTTGTCCCTAAAGCATACGCGACTCTGATCTTAGATTCCATAAAACGTCTGGAGACAGAAAGGAGCTCCGATTTTCCCTTGTCGGTTGACATCATCTATAAGCTTTGGCCTGATGCGAACAAAGTCAAGGTGCACTGGCAGCCGGTTTTGGAGCCTCTGTTTAACGAGCTGTTCCAGAGCGCGGTCATGTATTCCATTAGCAACCACTGGGTCAAGTTGGAGGAGGCCTACTTCTCAGAACTGGACGAAAGTTTGGAATACACGAAAACCGTGCTCAGCTACCTCCAGAGCTCAGGGAAGCAGATTGTCAAGGTACCCGCCAATCTTGCTGCTGCCGTTCAGCTCGCTGCCTCCAGCGCCAAGCCCGTGAGGAAGGTGACGCCTGCGTGGGTGCGGCAGGTGCTGAGGAAGTCTGCGCAACCGGGTGATGCCCAAGACAAGCTTCACCTTCTGGAATTTGTGCTTTCTGACCAAGCCTACAGTGAACTGCTGGGGTTGGAGCTGCTACCTTTACAAAACGGAAATTTTGTGCCCTTTTCCTCATCTGTATCAGATCAAGATGTTATTTATATTACCTCAGAAGACTATCCAAGGTAGAGCTCACACTTCTGCCGTGCTGTTCCCTCCCCGCAACCCCCACGTACATCTAGAGTCCTTTACTGTGAAATCCATTAGTCGCCGTCAGGGTAGAGCAATAGTCAGGAAGACTTTCGCAGAAATACTTTGTTAAACTATGAAAGGGTGTATTTTTACATTCTAAAGTGAGAAAGCATTCAGATGTTGGTCAGCCTAAAAGTTATCGAGCAGTCATTTCTCTTGGATATCTCATAACAGGACACTGAAAACAAGGGTTCTAAAGCACTAATAACGAAGTAAGATTGAGTTGGTAATGAGTTATTTTGACGAAATTGAATTTAATGAGAACAGTGCATTAAGGAACTCTTTATAAATGAGGATGTGTATGACATCTCAGAAAATAAAGTTAATTTCATTCTAAGATGTTTAGACTATTCTGGACTTGGCTGTGGCGCATGACGCCACTGTGTTTTAAAGGGATGCCTAGATAGTATTCGATCAAAAGTATTGCAGTGTGATTTGGTATGTGCATTATAATTTATATAAAGTAGTACATTTAACTGATTTGAAATTATGTAATTGAATTTCTTTTATCTTAGAATTGTTAGAAGGTTACAATTGCTGTGTTTCTTTCACTTTTTAGGTCCCTTTTCCCAGGTCTTGAAGGAAGGTTCATTTTGGATAACTTGAAGCCTCACCTTATAGCTGCTTTAAAGGAAGCTGCCCAAACCCGAGGTATTATAGTTGCTTAGGTTTTTTTTGTTGTTGTTAAATAAGCCTATTGCTAAAAGTATAAATAGTTTTTATAAGTTTTCTGTGAAGTTGAACCAGTAGGAAATTGCCAAAAGTTACTGTTCTAAACCTATAAGTCAACAATTTCAGATGGTTCAACCTAATGTAATTGTTATATTTTAAGGCATTTCAGTTGCTAGATTTGGACATATAAAAGAATCTAAGGGTGGTATTGCATTTCAGAACCTCTCCTGTCACCATAAATTACCATTTGTGGTAATTTCTTATATAGCCTTTTTTTTTTTTTTTTTAATATTTTGTTTGTCAGAGAGGGGAAGAATGAGAGAGCACAAGTAGGGAGAGTAGCAAGCAGAGGGAGATGCAGGCTCCCCGCTGAGCAAGGTGCCCAATATGGGACTTGATCCCAGGTTGCTGGGATCATGATCTGAGCTGAAGGCAGACGCTTAACTGACTGAGCGACCCAGGTGTCCCTTACACAGCTTTGTAATGCTTTCCCATTTCCTTTCTCATGTGAACCCTCAGTCTCATAACTCGTAGCCCGTGTAGTAGTGAGCACAGCTGTTACTGGTTGGATCACACAGAGGAAGGAGGGAAAGAGGTTTGGTTCAAAGGTCAGAAGGTCATGTGTGCCTGGAGCTCAGGGCTTACACCTGCCAGCCTTGTTCTGTTGCCCATACCACCTAGTCCTCCAGAGTTTTTTGTGGCTGTTCTGGCTCAGCTCCAGGGACTGCAGCCTGATGGCAGTGTCAGGAAAGGGAACTCTTGAGGTCTTGGCAAAGGATGGGTGTCCTTTATTGAGAATTTTTTGTAGGAAAAGACAGCGTAGTCTGGGGGAAAGACCAGCATGGGTCTCAGTTTAATAGAATCTTTCAACTTTTGCGAGCATCCTTTCTCTTATAAAACCATTGTCTGAACTCTTTCTAAGTTAGATACTGGCCTGAAAAATTCTGGATTTATCCCATCAGTTAAGGTTATAAAGCGTATTTTTTGTAGTGTGTCTTTTATAGCATATGCTGTTCTCTTTTGAAGGATAATGAGTAAAGGAAAAGCTGCTAATCATTATACATCTTTATTCATTTAAATAGAAGTGAAAGGAGTTGGAATGGGGGAGGCGAACTAAGAATGAGCCCAGGTGAGACTAAGGGAAGATGAGTGTGCAGTGCTCTTAACCATAGGGATCTGTAACTGTGAGCTAGAAAGTGGATGTTGATTTTTCTACTACCGAGATGATTCACCTAGCTCAGAATGGTTATCTTCAAAGTAGCCTTTTTGGGAGTCTAAACTTGGATTCTATAACTCTGCTGTTCTGTGCTCCAAAGTTTTAGAAATCCTTTATTTTTCCAAAATCTGTATTACAGTCTTGTATAAAAACTTTACTTTGCAATATAATGCACATACAGAAAAGTACACATACCATAAATGTAGGCTCAGTGAAGTTTTACAAACTGAACAAACCTAGGTCTAAACCCAGAAGATTGCCCACACCCAGACACTGCCTCAGGCTTTCTGTGGTCTCGTCCGCTCACACGGTGATCCTGGCATTCAGTAGCACAGATGAGCTCAGCTAGTTACCGTGGTGTGTGTCTGTGTCCTTGACTACTCTTATCCATCCATGTTGTCTGACTGGATCCTGCTTTCTCCCTGTGTTACATCACACACTTGCTTTTGAAGAGAATGTTCTTGTTAATGGCTGGTAGTTTCTCAGGTGGATATGGATTTGGAAATCAGCCCGGTTATACAAGTTATTCAGAACCAAATCAGGAGCAAAGGGTACAAGTCCAGCAGAATAATACCGCTTTTACTCAGAACTTTTCAGATACCCTGTGGCACAGGGCATGGCCACAACTTGTTTGTCTGGCCTTAGATGGATGGGGTACCTGTTGTTACATTTTTAGGAATGAGTAAAATTTGTGCATTTACATAGATAACTTGACATTTTTATAAAGCTGAGTCTTCCTACTTCGTGTGTCTTTTCATTTTCTCATCTACTGTGGATTCTGATTTGTTATTTTGGGATTATACCATAAGCACTGTTTCGTCTCTGGTTCTTGGTTAATTTTTCTGGACTGTATGATAGATGGGTTGGGTTGACTGTTTCTGTCACCCATAATGTGTAGCTCGGTTCTCCCAGAAATTGTCTTCAAGGTTACTTTTCTTTATCTCAATTTAAGTTTAGGCTACCATTCTCATGATTATTTAGTGATCCTGACCTCTGGCCTTTTCAGTATTTTATCTGGCCATATGAGAGATGGGTAACTGCCTCCTGGGCATCTTCCCTATTATTTTTGTACTGTTAGTTCCAGGCAAAATTAGTTTTTGTTATTTGTTTGTTGCCTTAAACAGTTTTAATGTTTTGGGAGCATTATGATGTGGAGGCTGATGAGGACCCAGTAAGTGACACCCTTGCTTTGGTTTTCTGAGACATGAGTTGGTGAAGAGATGCCTAGAGAGAAGTCCAGTAGATCAACATGACACATTGCCCTGACGTCCTGATAATTCTGGTACTGGAGATCATGGCTGGTGGCAGGCAGCTTGCTTCTGCTGTTGATCCAGAATCCCTCAGATTAGCTCACTAGTGTAGACATAGGCAGTGTGGGAGAACCCAGCTGCCCCGTGCCGGCTGCCCCTGCCCAGCTTCTTGGGATTTGTGCAGGTTCTTCTCTGAAGTGACCAGTCAAATATGTTATCTTCTCTGAAGTGACCAGTCAAATATGTTATTCCATGTTTTGGTGGCCTGGGCCAGATGGAGGGCATTAGTGAGTGTGGGAGAAGAGATGCCCCTGTGTGTCGTTTACCTCTAGGTGTATTACCCTGGAAGCTCCCTTCATATGATAGGGAACATCATACATACACAACATGATGTTTTATTTATTATTTTATCTTTCTTTTGCTCTCAATGATGAATATGTGGCTGTTTTGCTGACAGAACGCTGTAGACTTCTGTTTACTGATTATCAGTAACAACTGATTGCCCAGGTTTGAAAGTTCTGCTGCCTAGAATTGAAATGTGTTTTTTTTCTCTGCAGTGGGTACTTCTCTAATTTCATTCCTAGGATTAAATCTGTCTTATTATTTCATAGTTTTACTTGTATTGCATTTAGGATCCTGAGCTAAATACTGAGTAATTGCTTGTATTTTCATTGTTTGCCTCTACTGCCCCTTTACTGTTAGCTTTAAACATAATTTCAGTTTTCCCCTTTTTTGGAAAAACAGAACAAACTTGACTTTGATTCCTCTTGCATTTGTTCCTGGTCCGGCTTTTAGAAAGCGTAGGATATGCTTATGGTCTGCCTCCTCATCACCTATTATCATTGCAAACAAATCTTTGTTTCTGCTAGATTTCCAGTAAAATTGCCTGGCTGACGTCACCAGTTAATGACTTTTTTATTGTTAAGTCCAGTGGCCTTCTTTGTTGTTTTATCTGATCTCCCTGAAGTTTAGATGTTGTTGCTCATGCCCTTTCGGAACACCTTGGTTTTTATGGCACTATTCTCTTTTGGTGTCCTTATGTTTCTTTGCCTGCTTCCCAGAATTATTTATGAATTCCTTTTCCTGAGTTTATCCCCGAATATGGGCTAGTATAGGAGCTCTCACGCACCTCTTCCATCTTGCTCTCACTTTCTTTGAATATCCCTACCCAGCCCAGGCACCTGCTGCCATCCCTATGGAAGAACCGCCCCATCATCTTTTGCCACCCCAGTGTCAAGATGGGCAGTGTGCTGTAATGGTTACATGTCTGGATACAGATCTTGGTTCATACCCAACTCCTTCATTGTGTGACTCTGGACAAATTAGCCAACCTCTCTGAGCCTTTGTTTCCCAGTCAGTAACAAGGTAATATAGGAACATCCTTCCATGACAGTCTGTCGGAGGCTCTCAAGTTTTGGTGATATCCAGTGCAAGATTACTTTATTATAAGGTTAGAGAAATGAGAGTAAGGGTTGAGTCAAGGATGGCAGGCAGTCACAACTTCCTGAGTTTTATCCAGTTTTGCAGTGTTGCAGGGGGGCAGGTTATCAAAAAGCGATGTCGTAGTGTTGCCGTGGTCATTACTTTGGTGATCACATGATGCATACATAATATGCTCGGTTCAGCACGGTACCAGGCACATAAGGTCACTGATGAAATGGCTGCTATTATCATTTTGCATTTGGGAGTTCTGTAAGTGTCTCGAAATCAACATTTTCGTGACTTGAGTCCTTATTCTCTCCTTAAGTCTGTTCCCCCTCCTTCCCAGCTCTCTGCATTAGGCTCTCGCTTTCCGTACTGCGTCCGTCATAGTGTAGGGCCCCCTCACAGATTCGCTCACTCCAGTGCTTGCTCTCCGATCATATCCCGCCCCTGCTTGGCATTCTCAGTGGACACTGATTTCTCTCAGGTTAAACCTGGTGGTGTTCCTGTGGGTGACACGGCTTTCTGTGACTGTGAACTCACCATCTCTTTGGCTTCGGTTCATTCCGTGTCCCCCTCCTATTCTCGCCATCCCGAGCATTTGTAGATTGATAAACTTACTGCTCCATCCATCTCACAAGAGCAGACACACTTGTCACCACCGTGTAGCACAGCAGCTGCTTCAAGGTGGGTGCTTGGTAATTGTTCTTACCTGAATGGAAGTTTTCTCATGTCTGTATTTTTGTACGTGGTGTTCCTTTGCTTAAAACACTCTCTCTGTCCTCCACTTTGCCGCTCAGACTGGTATTCATCCTTTACGCTTCAGCCCACACGTGTCTTCCAAGAGGAGGCTTCTCTGCACCCACCCCTGCCCTGCACCTCTGAGGTGGCTGCCTCTGCTTTGCTCAGGGAGCTCAGTCTTCTCGGCCTTATCATGGTCATAATTTTACTCTGCTAGACTATAAAGTCCTTGAGGGCAGGAACCATCGCTTATTTTGTTTTTGTATTTCCAGTGCCTGCTTGACACGTCTGGCTGGACATGTTCCTGCTTCCAAGTGCTGGGCTGGGGATGGTGTTGTGGGACAGGGGCACAAAGATGGAAAGGCAAATAAGTCCCTGGGATTGTGCCTGTGATTTACTGTTAACTTTTCAGATGAGTATCTTCTGTCCTCTTATCTGCTCTCCATAATCGTGAGATAATCGGGTGTATATTGTCCTCTTCATTTGAGTTATTTGAAGGTTAAGTTACTTGAGTAAATGCTTGACTGTCAGAATTTGGGGAATAGTTAGAAGAGAGGATAGATGGGTTTTGGAGGAAACAAACAGAAAAAAAACAGTTAAATCAGACAAATGATAGGAGTGCTTGATAGGTTAGCACCACGATCCTATTTATATTTGAAGTATTTTTAATATTTCCTTATTACATGTGGCCTCATGCCTTGCTCTGTTTCATGACCAAAGACTCCCAGTAAACATTTTTCTGAATTTCCCCTGTGTACTAGGCATTGTGCTAGAGGGAGATAATGTGAAGAATAAAAGCGAAGGAGCTCACAGTCTAGTGGGGACATCAACGTAAATAATACTGCCCTTCAATGGGATGTGTCCTCTGTCAAATCCTGAGAATAGAGTCAGTATGAGGAATGGGTGGCGGGTCGGGGCACCTCGCAGAGGAGCTGGCACGTCTTCTGTCTCAGACTTTCTGGGGAAAGGCTGCAAACATCATGGTGGAGGGGCGGCGTATTCACCTGTCCACTTTGACACTACTTTGTGATGATTTACGGTATTCATTGCTGAGACGGTCTCATAGGTGTATGTAGAAGTCTTCAGAAGAAGTGACAATTTCAGGTGCCAGCCTCAGGTGTATAGATGAGCAATATTCCAAAGATTGTGGTGCAGGATTTGTTCCATGAGGATATTCTGGGTTACTACATTCACAACCATCTGTTGGACAGAGGGACCTGTCGTGGGGTGTCTTCCACCCACACCCTCATCCTCCTTCAGGCGGCCATTCCGTCTCACCTGGACTACGGGAATAATCGTGGAAGTCTTCCCTCATCCGTTCTTGCTTCTTTAGTTAACACAGCAATAGTACTGCTACTTAATCTTTCTAAAATATTTTCCCACTCTTTATCTGAAGATCTTTCAAAGGCTTCCCTTTTTTCCTTGGAACTAAGGCCAAAATCCTTAGTATTTCTTACAAGGCCCTTCACTATATGGCTTCATTTCTGGGTGTTATAAAGATGCCTGGAATCCAGTACGTGGAAACATTATATCAATATTTGCTTTTATTGTGATTATTATTAATAATCTCTTTTATAGTCTCCCTTGATCCTTCTCATATATGGGAGATGGCCTGTTCTTTTCCTCCCTAAGGTGTAGTTTCCTCCCTAAGGAAACATGGTTTCCTTTGTCCCCCATCTCACTCTCTCATGCTCATTTGTCTCATGGCCCATGTGTCCTCATGGCACACTGAGTTCTTGTAGCACTTGTGCCCCACACGTATACCTGTTTAGTCATTTATGATAATTTATCTAATACCCGTCTTCCCCATTAGACTATAAGACATGGTCTGAGGTCATGTATTATGTTTATTTCTCTGTCTCTAGCAGTCACCATTGACGGACAGAATGCCTGTAAAGTAATTGAAAGAATGTTCAGATTAGAAGAGCTTAAGTTCCTTTGATAAGAGCTTGGGCTCTGTGTTAGCTGCCAGGTATAGCCTAATATACCCAAGTATACGAACATGGCACAGAGCTGTGGAGGTGTACTTGAGCAAAGAGCTTGCTTCAGGCAGAGGAGGGGTTAGATGGCCATATAGGATTCTTTGATGGTTGAAATTATTGGTGGTTACTATAAGCAAGCAGTAGAAGTATGTGAGAAAACCTCCTTTTCTTTGTCATAGAGTCTGAATTATACTACTTTATGGAAATACTCCAAAAATTGTGTACTTTGTAGAGATACTCTGATTTACGGAGTGATTTACTCTGTAAATTAGATGTCTTCCCTTTCTTAATTTTTTTTTTTTTTTAAGAGGCAGGTGAGAAGGGTAGTGGGAGGGGAGAGAGAATCTGAAGCAGGCTCCACACTCAGCATGGGGCCCAATGTGGGGCTCAGTCTCAAGACCCTGAGATCATGACTTGAGCTGAAATCAGGAGTCAGATACAAAACTGACTGAGCCATCCAGGCACCCTTCCCTTTCTTAATTCTTATCTGGAATATCTGAATATCACATGGTAATCATCTGTACAAAAAGCACACTGGGAGCTTATCAAATTACATTATTTATGCTGTTGAGATGTAATTTATACATACAAAGTTTGTATTCTTCTTTGCTTTCTTTCTGAGCTAAGATTTCCTACCCATTATGTAGTTTGGATTTAACTTGCATTGAAATACATTTTTAAATCTTAAATGTATATTCTGCTATATTTGGAATTTTGTTTATGGCTTTTCTTTTTATAATGATGTGTAAGATTCCATAGATGGTGCTATCTTAAGATGTAGAATAATTTCTGTAGCCGTCATGTGAAATTGTGACAGTTCTGGCTTTTTCTAAGATTGGATTTAATTATATTCTAGCACAACAACTTCTCTGGGGATATTCAGGTATGGTAACTGACTAAATGTTGTGTTTATTTATAGCCTGATATTTTTGTTCATTTGATTCTTTGAATCTTGTTTTTTTCATTTACTGAAGTAGCTAGAGGTTATGTTAACATTCCCCCCCCAGCCCCGGTGCTGATAACTATTTAAAGGAGAGAGGAAACTGTACCAATATAGGTTTATAGGTGGTTGTTGTACATACCACAATAAAACCATATTTAAATGATTTGAAAACATTTCATAGAACATTTGGTCTCAAAGAATTCTGCCGAAATTTGTATTTTAAGCTGTGGTTTTTAATGGGAAAGTGTGAATGAACACACCTCTTTTAAGTGATATACACAAATATTGAGATTAGAAAGTGTAGAGGGACCAAGTTCTGGGATCTGTGATGGCAAAGGGAGGAGTCTTTCTGGTACCCACAGCGGTGACTGGCTTACCATGGTGGCTGGGATGGGAGAGCATCCCTCTACTTGGCACACTGAGGAAAGTAAAGTGGCTAACACAGCTTTCATTTGGAACAGTCGGCTGATTGTTCTTACCTTGCCTAGTGTGTCATTTTACTGACTTTTTTTTTTTTAATAAAAATATTTTGACTCAGCTGGTATTATTTTCCCCCAGTTCATGTTTCACTTGGAAAATAAGAGGATGCAATATTTGCTTAATGGACATTGTTTTTATGGTAAATGTTATTTTTTGAAGTCAGTCGATTCTTTGTAGTAAGCTGTACCCATACTCAATTGAGAAACCAAGTCATTGTTATATTGATGATTCCTATTAATATTAAATTTGGTTTCTAGCTTGTAAGTGGCTTGTCATCCACAGCTATTTTTACTATATATTTCTAAACCCTAATATATCCTGTATTTGTAAGGTATAATCAAAGAAGAAAACAAAATGGTGGTAGGAGTAGGTTGTGTAGTTATCCTGTGCCTTAGGGACGCTCCTGGTAATGGCAATGACCTCTCCTGTTGTCGGGTGGCACCTTTTCTAGATGAACACTAGGATACCTTGAAGGGGCAGAATGCCAGTGTGGACTTCTTGAAAAGAAATTTGGCCACCAGTGGATTTTTGAACCACATTGGCAGGCTCCACATTAGAGTGGACGTTCCCACTGGGCCCCCATGGTCCCCCTCTCTCAGTGCTGCTCCTAGAGCTGCCTGGTGCCGGATGGAGTGCTTGGCAGGCAGACATGCGCTTTCCTTTCCTTCATTGGTTCCTTTCTTTTCCCATCTTTCTTTCTGTTTCTTGGAAGATTTGACTCATCTGTAGCTTACCATTGAATGGACTTGCTCTCTGTCACATGTGTATTTTACAAAGAGATTTGGCTCACTCTACACAGTGGAGTGTAGTTAGAACTCATCAGTCATCAAAGCTGCCACTGCCCGTTTTTGTACAAGAAAAGTAGAAAGAGCTGTTGCTGTGCTCACAGCCTTGGATGCCCAGAGTCAGCAGTTGTGACTCCAAAGGAGTCTGGTCAAGTGTACTGAGCCCCAAGTCAGCAAAAGCATTCAGGACTGAGATTTTGTGGCCTAAGACGTGACGACTTTTCTGTGTTAACATTTCTTCTTTAGCTAAAGGCTTAAATACAAAACTACATAGCAATCAGGACTTCAGATTAAACCCATATAAGTACTTAGAATTTGTCTTAATTTCATTTTCTCTCTCCTTTACTTTCCCTTATGTTTTTTTCAGTTGAGCATGACTGGTGTGTTAGTTGCATGTTATATGTGGTGTGGGTGTTTTCTTGGTATTTTATTTATACAGTAATATTAGCCCTTTTTCCTGAAGGTGGGTGTAGTTTTATGAATTGCTGGTTTCACACGAGGATACTAGACAGTGTCATCTACCAAATGCACGTCTTGTGGCAGTTATTAACGTACAGCACAGTGTGGTGTACATTTAATGTTTTGTTTTCATAGTGTTCTGAATTTTAATTTCTAACTCTTTTTTGTATCTTTGGTGTTAAATCCTTGCCTTACTTATGATTTGGATAATTCTACTAATTCAATTCAGTAAGCATTTTTTTTAGAACATTGTTACTAAAACTTAATTATAAAAATTATATTTTAATGGAATTCATAGGTCAAGGAGAATGTACTAGTCAGACTATTGACAAGATTTTTTGATTTCTTAAATGCTACTAGTTGATTTACCATAAATCACACATGTAGAAACTGAGAATATTCAGAATTTGGGGATTGACATCTTCCAAAAGTTGCAAAAATGTACCCTTGCTTAAATTTCTGTAGCAGTAATATAAAAATGTCTTACTGTAGCATGAAAGATAATTTTCTTAGTAGGAGGTAGAGTCATCTTCCCGATGTGTAAGAATCTGAAATAGGGATGTCTTCTCTTGGTTAAAAAATAGTGATGTACCAAAGTTTCAAAGGGCTTGAGACCCTCTTTTATAACTTTTTAAAATAGTCTTTTAAGAGTCTAGAAATTATATGTACATGGGAAGAAAATTGTTAGTTTTCCATAAGATTGAATTTGAGATGCTTTTTATTTCTCTATATGGGCTAACACAGACCTATTTGAAAAATCTTTTCCTATTGGTATTTTAAATACTCTGAAACACAAAATGCACTTAGAAATAGTGTTATTTTCTGGACCAGTGGTTAAGAATCAGCAAAAATGTTTTCCCCTGGACAAAATCTTACTAGTCTCCTCACTTATAAAACATCTAGAAGTAGAGCAGCTTGATGGGGGACAAGCCCTGCCTTCGCAGCAGACCCCAGCTGCTCCCATTCCTTGTCTCCAAGGCGTTTCTGCAAAAGCCCAGGGCTCTGAAGAGCACACTTTAATAAGTAAGTAATAAGTAGCCAGGTAAAAGCTTATTTGGAAAATCTGTGAATATCGTCCCTGCTTGGGCGTGTAAATGGAGCAGTCTTGGAACCCGAACTTCATCCCCATCCTTTTTCCAGAGAGAATTCAGGTCCCAGAAAGATTGACACCAACCTTACATATCAGGTTTTAGTGAGTGGAAGGAAAGTCTGTAAGTGTCATCGCTGCCTTGGCTTCAGAGAGTGTTGGGCATCCGAGACAGGGACTCCTGTCTCATGCCCCTCTGTCATCCTGTGCAGCCATGTTTCCTTCCTGGACACACGAAGAAAGGAAATACATACTGGGTTTGCTTATAAATCACTTACCCTTAAATAGAATGGTACTTAGTTAAGCTTTAGCCACATTTTCTTTCATGCTTTTATTTGTGGACAGATAACCACTAAAAATTACTTTCCATGTTGATTCCATTTGTAGAACAGCATAGGATAATTTTTTAAAATACATGCAAATGCATTTTAAATATTTACTTAAAATAAGCACTTTCCAAAGAGAATTTTTTCTCCCATGAGTCATTGTAAATATAAGTGTATATGTAGATTCTCTGTCATTATGTAAATATTATTTTAGCCCAGGTATGCTGAATGTTTACATTTTTTACAGTGTACTTAAACCTAAAAATGGCTTCATAGTACTATCTAGTCTGCAAGAATAGAAAGCTAAATAAGTTATAGTAGAGTTATATCTATTTATAACATTTCTGTATGTGATTTACAGGAAGACCATGTACTCAGCTGCAGCTTCTAAATCCAGAACGATTTGCACGTCTTATCAAAGAAGTAATGAATACATTCTGGCCTGGCAGAGAATTGATTGTTCAGTGGTATCCATTTGATGAAGACAAAAATCACCCATCTGTTGCATGGCTTAAAATGGTTTGGAAGAATCTCTATATACATTTTTCAGAAGATTTGACTTTATTTGATGAGATGCCACTTATCCCCAGAACTACACTAGAAGAAGGTCAGACATGTGTGGAACTCATTAGACTCAGGATTCCATCATTAGTCATTTTAGATGATGAATCTGAAGCACAGCTTCCTGAATTTTTAGCAGACATTGTACAAAAACTTGGAGGGATTGTCCTTAAAAAATTAGATGCCTCCATACAGCATCCACTTATTAAAAAATACATTCACTCACCATTACCGAGTGCTGTTCTGCAGATAATGGAGAAGATGCCGTTGCAGAAATTGTGTAATCAGATAGCTTCGTTGCTTCCCACACACAAAGATGCTCTGAGGAAGTTTTTAGCTAGTTTAACTGATATCAGTGAAAAAGAGAAAAGAATAATTCAGGAATTGCCAATATTCAAGCGAATTAACCATTTATCTGATCAGGGACTTTCCTCTTACACAAAACTAAAAGGCTGTAAGGTCTTGCACCATACGGCCAAACTTCTGCCAGATCTTCGACTCTCTATTTCCGTAATAGACAGTAGCGATGAAGCTACTATTCGCTTGGCAAACATGTTGAAAATAGAGAAGTTAAAGACCACTAATTGCTTAAAACTCATTTTAAAAGACATTGAAAATGCATTTTATTCACACGATGAGGTAACACACCTTATGTTATGGACCCTTGAGAATCTGTCCTCTCTTAAGAATGAGAATCTGAATGTGCTTGATTGGTTAATGCCATTGAAATTCATTCAGATTTCCCAGGAACAGATGGTGTCAGCCGGTGAACTCTTTGATCCTGATATAGAAGTACTAAAGGATCTCTTTTACAGTGAAGAAGAAACCTGCTTCCCACCTTCAGTTTTTACCTCACCAGATATTCTTCACTCTTTAAGACAGATTGGTCTGAAAAACGAAGCCAGTCTCAAAGAGAATGATGTTGTGCAAGTAGCAAAAAAAATTGAAGCCTTACAGGTCAGTTCTTGTCCAAATCAGGATGTTCTTCTAAAGAAAGCCAAAACACTCTTACTGGTTTTAAACAAGAATCACACGCTGTTGCAGTCGTCTGAAGGAAAGATGACCCTGAAGAAAATAAAATGGGTTCCAGCTTGCAAGGAAAGGCCACCAAACTACCCAGGCTCTTTAGTCTGGAAGGGAGACGTCTGTAACCTTTGTGCCCCACCAGATATGTGCGATGGAGCCCATGCGATTCTGGTTGGCTCGTCACTTCCCCTTGTTGAGAGTGTCCATATCAACTTGGAGAAAGCCTTAGGGATTTTCACCAAACCTAGCATCAGTGCTGTCTTAAAACATTTTAAAATTGTTGTTGATTGGTATACTTCGAAAACCTTTAGTGATGAAGACTACTATCAATTTCAACATATTTTGCTTGAAATTTATGGATTCATGCATGACCATTTAAATGAAGGGAAGGATGCTTTCAGAGCCTTAAAATTTCCATGGGTTTGGACTGGCAAAAAATTTTGTCCCCTTGCCCAAGCAGTGATAAAACCATTTCATGATCTTGACCTTCAGCCTTATTTGCATAGTGTGCCTAAAACCATGGCAAAATTCCATCAACTGTTTAAGGTCTGTGGTTCAATAGAGGAGTTGACATCAGATCATATTTCCATGGTCATTCAGAAGGTGTATCTCAAAAGTGACCAAGATCTCAGCGATCAAGAAAGCAAACAAAACCTTCACCTTATGTTGAATATCATCAGATGGCTTTACAGCAATCAGATTCCAGCAAGCCCCAACACGCCGGTTCCAATACATCATAGCAAAAATCCTTCTAAACTTATCATGAAGCCAATTCATGAGTGCTGTTATTGTGACATCAAAGTTGATGACCTCAATGACTTACTGGAAGATTCAGTGGAACCAATTATTCTGGTGCATGAGGACATACCCATGAAAACTGCAGAATGGCTGAAAGTTCCATGCCTTAGCACAAGACTGATCAATCCTGAAAACATGGGATTTGAGCAGTCAGGGCAAAGGGAACCACTTACTGTAAGAATTAAAAATATTCTGGAAGAATACCCTTCAGTGTCAGATATTTTTAAAGAACTGCTTCAAAATGCTGATGATGCAAATGCAACAGAATGTAGTTTCATGATTGATATGCGAAGAAATATGGACATTCGAGAGAATCTGCTGGACCCAGGCATGGCAGCTTGCCATGGACCTGCTCTGTGGTCATTCAATAATTCTCAGTTCTCAGATTCAGATTTTGTGAACATCACTAGGCTAGGAGAATCTTTAAAGAGGGAAGAGGTTGACAAAGTTGGAAAATTTGGTCTTGGATTTAATTCCGTGTACCATATCACTGACATTCCCATCATCATGAGTCGAGAATTCATGATAATGTTCGATCCAAACATAAACCACATCAGTAAACACATTAAAGACAAATCTAATCCTGGGATCAAAATTAATTGGAGTAAACAACAGAAAAGACTAAGGAAATTTCCTAATCAGTTCAAGCCATTTATAGATGTTTTTGGCTGTCAGTTACCTTTGACTGTAGAAGCACCTTACAGCTACAATGGAACTCTTTTCCGACTGTCCTTTAGAACTCAACAGGAAGCAAAAGTGAGTGAAGTTAGTAGTACCTGCTACAATACAGCAGATATTTACTCTCTTGTGGATGAATTTAGTCTCTGTGGACACCGGCTTATCATTTTCACTCAGAGTGTGAACTCAATGTATTTGAAGTACTTGAAAATTGAGGAGACCAATCCCAGCTTGGCACAAGATACAGTCATAATCAGAAAAACCGCCTGCTCTTCCAAAGCATTGAGCGCCCCTGTCTTAAGTGTTTTAAAAGAAGCTGCTAGGCTCATGAAGGCTTGCAGCAGCAGTAATAAAAAGCCTCCTGCTGATGCGCCAAAGTCATCTTGCATTCTTCAGATCACAGTTGAAGAATTTCACCACGTGTTCAGAAGAATTGCTGATTTGCAGTCGCCACTTTTCAGAGGTCCAGATGACGACCTAACTGCTCTCTTTGAAATGGCTAAGTCTGGCCAGTCAAAAAAGCCATCAGATGAGCTGCCACAAAAAACAGTAGAGTGTACAACGTGGCTTATATGTACCTGCATGGACACAGGAGAGGCTCTCAAGTTTTCTCTGAATGAAAGTGGACGCAGACTAGGGTTGGTTCCTTGTGGGGCCGTGGGAGTTCTGCTGTCTGAAATCCAGGACCAGAAGTGGGCTGTGAAACCACATGTTGGAGAAGTATTTTGCTATTTACCCTTACGAATCAAAACAGGATTGCCAGTTCACATCAATGGGTGTTTTGCTGTTACTTCAAATAGAAAAGAAATCTGGAAGACGGACACAAAAGGACGATGGAATACCACCTTCATGAGGCACGTTATTGTGAAAGCTTACTTGGAGGCACTCAGTGTCCTGCGTGACCTGGCCACTAATGGGGAGCTCATGGATTATACTTACTACTCAGTGTGGCCTGATCCCGAATTAGTTCATGATGATTTTTCTGTAATTTGCCAAGGATTTTATGAAGATATAGCTCACGGAAAAGGGAAAGAATTGACCAGAGTCTTCTCTGATGGATCCACGTGGGTTTCCATGAAGAATGTGAGATTTCTAGATGATTCTATACTTAAAAGAAAAGATGTTGGTCCAGCAGCCTTCAAGATATTTTTGAAGTACCTCAAGAAGACTGGGTCAAAAAACCTTTGTGCTGTTGAACTTCCTTCTTCAGTAAAATCAGGATTTGAAGAAGCTGGCTGCAAACAGATACTGCTTGAAAATACATTTTCGGAGAAGCAGTTTTTTTCAGAAGTGTTTTTCCCAAATATTCAAGAAATTGAAGCAGAACTCAGAGATCCTTTAATGAATTTTGTTCTAAATGAAAAAATTGATGAATTCTCGGGAATTCTTCGTGTTACTCCCTGTATCCCTTGCTCTTTGGAGGGGCATCCTTTGGTTTTACCATCAAGATTAATCCACCCAGAAGGACGAGTTGCAAAGTTATTTGATACTAAAGATGGACGGTTTCCTTATGGTTCTACTCAGGATTATCTTAATCCTATTATTTTGATTAAGCTGGTTCAATTAGGCATGGCAAAGGATGACATTTTATGGGATGACATGCTGGAACGGGCACAGTCTGTGGCTGAAATTAATAAAAGTGATCATGCTGCTGCTTGTCTAAGAAGTAGTATCCTGTTAAGTCTCATTGATGAAAAACTAAAAATAAGGGACCCTAGAGCAAAGGATTTTGCTGTAAAATATCAGACAATCCCTTTCCTTCCATTTCTAACAAAACCAGCAGGATTTTCTTTGGACTGGAAAGGTAACAGTTTTAAACCTGAGACCATGTTTGCGGCAACTGACCTTTATACGGCCGAGCATCAGGATATAGTTTGTCTCTTGCAACCAATTCTGAATGAAAGCTCACATTCCTTCAGAGGCTGTGGTTCAGTGTCATTGGCCGTTAAGGAGTTTTTGGGGCTGCTAAGGAAGCCAACAGTTGATCTGGTTGTGAACCAATTGAAAGAAGTTGCAAAATCAGTTGATGACGGAATTACACTGTACCAGGAGAACATCACCAATGCCTGCTACAAATACCTTCATGATGCAATGATGCAAAATGAAATCATCAAATTATCAATTGTTGAAAAGTTGAAACCCTTTAGCTTCATTCTCGTTGAGAATGCGTATGTTGATTCAGAGAAAGTTTCTTTTCATTTGAATTTTGAAGCGGCACCATACCTTTATCAGCTGCCTAATAAGTACAAAAATAATTTCCGTGAGCTTTTTGAAAGTGTGGGTGTGAGGCAGTCATTTACTGTTGAAGATTTTGCCCTTGTTTTGGAATCTATCGATCAAGAGAAGGGAACAAAGCAAATTACAGAAGAGAGTTTTCAGCTTTGCCGGCGAATAATTAGTGAAGGAATATGGAGTCTCATTAGAGAAAAGAAACAAGAATTTTGTGAGAAAAATTATGGCAAGATATTACTGCCAGATACTAATCTGAAGCTTCTCCCTGCTAAATCTTTATGCTACAACGATTGTCCCTGGATAAAAGTCAAGGACACCACTGTGAAATACTGTCATGCTGATATCCCCAGGGAAGTAGCTGTAAAGCTCGGAGCAGTCCCAAAGCGACATAAAGCCTTAGAGCGGTATGCATCCAACATCTGTTTTACCACGCTTGGCACGGAATTTGGGCAGAAAGAAAAACTAACCAGCAGAATTAAGAGTATCCTTAATGCCTATCCTTCAGAAAAGGAAATGTTGAAGGAACTTCTTCAAAATGCTGATGATGCAAAGGCCACAGAAATCTGTTTTGTGTTTGACCCCAGACAGCATCCGGTCGATAGAATATTTGATGATAAGTGGGCCCCACTGCAAGGGCCAGCACTTTGTGTGTACAATAACCAGCCTTTTACAGAAGATGATGTCAGAGGAATTCAGAATCTTGGAAAAGGCACCAAAGAAGGAAATCCTTGTAAAACTGGACAGTACGGGATAGGGTTCAATTCTGTGTATCATATTACAGACTGCCCGTCTTTCATTTCTGGCAATGACATCCTGTGTATTTTTGATCCTCATGCCAGATATGCACCAGGAGCCACATCTGTCAGTCCTGGACGCATGTTCAGAGATTTGGATGCAGATTTTCGGACACAGTTCTCGGATGTACTGGATCTTTATCTGGGAACCCACTTCAAATTAGATAATTGCACAATGTTTAGATTTCCTCTTCGTAATGCAGAAATGGCAAAGGTTTCAGAAATTTCTTCAGTTCCGTCATCAGACAGAATGGTCCAGAATCTTTTGGACAAGCTGCGGTCAGATGGGGCAGAACTTTTAATGTTTCTTAACCACATGGAAAAGATTTCTATTTGTGAAATAGATAAAGGTACTGGAGCTCTGAACGTGCTGTATTCTGTAAAGGGCAAGATCACTGACGGGGACAGATTGAAAAGGAAGCAGTTTCATGCATCTGTCATTGATAGCGTTACTAAAAAGAGACAGCTCAAAGACATACCAGTTCAACAGATAACCTATACTATGGATACCGAAGACTCCGAAGGAAATCTTACTACATGGCTCATTTGTAATAGGTCGGGCTTTTCAAGTATGGAAAAAGTGTCTAAGAGTGTTATATCCGCTCACAAGAACCAGGATATCACTCTCTTCCCACGTGGTGGAGTAGCTGCCTGCATTACTCACAACTATAAAAAACCCCACAGGGCCTTCTGTTTCTTGCCTCTCTCTTTAGAGACAGGATTACCTTTTCATGTGAACGGCCACTTTGCTCTGGATTCAGCCAGGAGAAATCTGTGGCGGGATGATAACGGAGTTGGTGTTCGCAGTGACTGGAACAACAGTTTAATGACAGCATTAATAGCACCTGCATACGTTGAATTACTGATCCAGCTGAAAAAGCGCTATTTCCCTGGTTCTGACCCAACATTATCAGTTTTACAGAACACACCTATTCATGTTGTAAAGGATACTTTAAAGAAGTTTTTATCATTTTTCCCAGTTAACAGGCTTGACCTACAGCCAGACTTACATTGTCTAGTGAAAGCCCTTTACAGTTGCATTCATGAAGACATGAAACGTCTTCTCCCTGTTGTGAGGGCTCCAAATATTGACGGCTCGGATTTACACTCTGCAGTTATAATTACTTGGATTAATATGTCTACTTCAAATAAAACCAGACCATTTTTTGACAACTTATTACAGGATGAATTACAACACCTTAAAAATGCAGATTACAACATCACGACCCGCAAGACCGTAGCGGAGAATGTCTACAGACTGAAACACCTACTTTTAGAAATCGGTTTCAACTTGGTTTATAACTGTGATGAAACCGCTAATCTATACCACTGTCTTATAGATGCAGATATTCCCGTCAGTTACGTCACGCCTGCTGATGTTAGGGCTTTTTTAATGACCTTTGCTTCTCCTGACACGAACTGCCACATTGGGAAGCTGCCTTGTCGTCTCCAGCAGACTAACCTAAAGCTTTTTCATAGTTTAAAGCTTTAGTGGACTATTGTTTTAAGGATGCAGAAGAAAGTGAGATTGAAGTGGAGGGACTGCCCCTTCTCATTACACTGGACAGTGTTTTGCAAACTTTTGATGCCAAACGACCCAAGTTTCTGACTACATACCATGAGTTGATTCCATCCCGAAAAGACTTGTTCATGAATACATTATATTTGAAGTACAGTAGTATTTTATTGAACTGTAAGGTGGCAAAAGTGTTTGACATTTCCAGCTTTGCAGATTTGTTATCCTCTGTGTTGCCTCGTGAGTATAAAACCAAAAATTGTACAAAGTGGAAGGATAATTTTGCAAGTGAGTCTTGGCTTAAGAATGCATGGCATTTCATCAGCGAGTCTGTAAATGTGAAAGAAGATCAAGAAGAAACACAACCAACATTTGACATTGTTGTTGATACCCTAAAAGACTGGGCCTTGCTTCCCGGAACAAAGTTTACCGTTTCAGCGAACCAGCTGGTTGTTCCTGAAGGTGATGTTCTGCTTCCTTTGAGTCTCATGCACATTGCAGTTTTTCCAAATGCCCAAAGTGATAAAGTTTTTCATGCTCTCATGAAAGCTGGCTGTATTCAACTTGCTTTGAACAAAATCTGCTCCAAAGACAGTGCATTTGTTCCTCTGTTGTCACGTCACACAGCAAACATAGAGAGCCCCACAAGCATTTTAAAGGCTGTACACTATATGGTTCAGACTTCAACATTTAGAACTGAAAAATTAGTAGAAAATGACTTTGAAGCACTTTTGATGTATTTCAATTGCAATTTGAGTCACTTGATGTCCCAAGATGACATAAAAATTTTGAAGTCACTTCCATGCTACAAATCCATCAGTGGTCGCTACATGAGCATTGCAAAATTTGGAACATGCTATGTACTCACAAAAAGTATCCCTTCAACTGAAGTGGAAAAATGGACACAATCATCATCGTCTGCATTTCTTGAAGAAAAAATACACCTGAAAGAACTATATGAGGTTCTTGGATGTGTACCTGTAGATGATCTTGAGGTATACTTGAAACACCTTTTACCAAAAATTGAAAATCTCTCATATGATGCAAAATTAGAGCACTTAATCTATCTTAAGAATAGATTGTCCGGTATTGAGGAACTGTCAGAAATCAAGGAACAACTTTTTGAAAAACTGGAAAGTTTATTGATAATCCATGATGCTAACAGTCGACTAAAGCAAGCAAAACATTTCTATGATAGAACAGTGAGAGTTTTTGAAGTTATGCTTCCTGAGAAATTGTTTATTCCTAAGGACTTCTTTAAAAAATTGGAACAACTTATAAAGCCCAAAAATCAAGCCACGTTTTTGACCTCGTGGGTGGAATTCTTAAGAAATATCGGACTGAAGTACATACTTTCCCAACAGCAGTTGCTGCAGTTTGCTAAGGAAATCAGTGTGAGAGCTAATACAGAAAACTGGTCCAAGGAAACATTGCAAAATACTGTTGATATCCTTCTCCATCATATATTCCAAGAACGAATGGATTTGTTATCTGGAAACTTCCTGAAAGAACTTTCTTTAATACCGTTCTTGTGTCCTGAGCGGGCCCCTGCCGAATTCATTAGGTTTCATCCTCAGTACCAAGAGGTCAATGGAACACTTCCCCTCATAAAGTTCAATGGAGCACAGGTAAACCCCAAATTCAAGCAGTGTGATGTGCTCCAGCTCCTTTGGACATCCTGCCCCATTCTTCCAGAGAAAGCTACACCGTTGAGTATCAGAGAACAAGAAGGTAGTGAGCTTGGTCCACAGGAACAGCTCGAACAAGTTCTAAGCATGCTTAATGTGAACCTGGATCCTCCTCTTGATAAGGTCATTAATAACTGCAGAAACATATGCAACATAACTACTTTGGATGAAGAGATGGTAAAAACTAGAGCAAAGGTCTTAAGGAGCATATATGAATTTCTCAGTGCAGAAAAAATGGAGTTTCGGTTTCAACTGCGGGGGGTTGCTTTTGTGATGGTAGAAGATGGTTGGAAACTCCTGAAGCCCGAGGAGGTAGTGATAAATCTAGAATATGAGTCTGATTTTAAACCTTACTTGTACAAGCTACCTTTAGAACTGGGTACATTTCACCAGTTGTTTAAACATCTGGGTACTGAAGATATTATTTCAACGAAGCAATATGTTGAAGTGTTGAGCCGCATATTCAAAAATTCTGAAGGAAAACAGCTGGATCCTAATGAAATGCGCACAGTTAAGCGAGTAGTTTCTGGCTTGTTCAAGAGTCTGCAGAATGACTCTGTCAAGGTGAGGGGTGATCTGGAGAACGTACGAGACCTCGCACTTTACCTTCCGAGCCAGGACGGCAGGCTGGTGAAGTCCAGCATCTTAGTGTTTGATGACGCTCCGCATTACAAAAGTAGAATCCAGGGGAATATCGGTGTGCAGATGTTGGTTGATCTTAGCCAGTGCTACTTAGGGAAGGACCATGGCTTTCATACTAAACTGATAATGCTCTTTCCTCAAAAACTCAGACCCCGTTTACTGAGCAGTATACTTGAAGAACAGTTAGATGAAGAGACTCCCAAAGTCTGTCAGTTTGGAGCGTTGTGTTCTCTTCAGGGCAGATTGCAGTTACTCTTGTCTTCTGAGCAGTTCATCACGGGCCTGATTAGAATTATGAAGCATGAAAACGACAACGCTTTCCTGGCCAATGAAGAAAAAGCCATAAGACTTTGCAAAGCCCTAAGAGAAGGACTGAAAGTGTCCTGTTTTGAAAAGCTTCAAACAACATTAAGAGTTAAAGGTTTTAATCCCATTCCCCACAGCAGAAGTGAAACTTTTGCTTTTCTGAAGAGATTTGGTAATGCAGTCATTTTGCTGTACATACAGCACTCAGACAGTAAGGACATTAACTTCTTGTTAGCGTTGGCAATGACGCTGAAGTCGGCAACGGACAATTTGATTTCTGACACCTCCTATTTAATTGCAATGCTAGGATGCAATGATATTTACAGGATCAGTGAGAAGCTTGACAGTTTAGGAGTAAAGTATGACTCTTCAGAACCATCAAAACTTGAACTTCCAATGCCCGGCACCCCAATACCTGCTGAAATCCATTATACTCTGCTTATGGATCCAATGAACGTTTTTTACCCTGGAGAGTATGTTGGGTACCTTGTTGATGCCGAAGGTGGTGATATCTATGGATCGTACCAGCCAACATACACATACGCGATTATTGTACAAGAAGTTGAAAGGGAAGATGCTGATAATTCTAGTTTCTGGGAAAGATATATCAGATTGATATTGGCTATAGTGAATATAAAATAGTTAGCTCTCTCGATCTGTATAAGTTTTCAAGGCCTGAGGAGAGCTCTCAGAGTAGAGACAGTGCCCCCTCTACACCCACCAGCCCTACTGAGTCCCTAGCCCCTGGTCTACGAAGCATCCCTCCTCTTTTCTCCAGTAGAGAAAGCCATAAGACCTCCTCTTCAAAGCATCATTCCCCCAAAAAGCTCAAGGTGAATTCTTTACCAGAAATCTTAAAAGAAGTAACATCAGTGGTGGAGCAAGCTTGGAAGCTTCCAGAATCTGAAAGAAAAAAGATTATTAGGCGGTTGTATTTGAAATGGCACCCGGACAAAAATCCAGAGAATCACGACATGGCTAATGAAGTCTTTAAACATTTGCAGAACGAAATCAACAGACTAGAGAAGCAGGCTTTTCTAGATCAAAATGCAGACAGAGCCTCAAGGCGGACATTTTCAACCTCGGCGTCCCGGTTTCAGTCAGACAAGTACTCATTTCAGAGATTTTATACTTCATGGAATCAAGAAGCAACGAGCCATAAATCTGAGAGGCAACAACAAAACAAAGAAAAAAGCACACCTTCAGCTGGCCAGACTTACTCTCAGCGGTTCTTCGTTCCCCCCACTTTCAAGTCCGTTGGTAATCCAGTTGAAGCACGGAGATGGTTAAGACAAGCCAGAGCCAATTTTTCGGCTGCCAGGAATGACCTTCATAAAAATGCCAATGAGTGGGTGTGCTTTAAGTGTCACCTCTCTACCAAATTAGCTCTGATTGCCGCTGACTATGCCGTGAGAGGGAAGTCTGATAAGGATGTCAAGCCCACTGCACTTGCACAAAAAATAGAGGAGTACAGTCAGCAACTTGAAGGACTGACCAATGACGTCCACACGTTGGAGGCTTATGGTGTGGACAGTTTAAAAACAAGGTACCCTGATTTGCTTCCTTTCCCACAGATCCCAAATGACCGGTTCACTTCTGAGGTTGCTATGAGGGTGATGGAATGTACTGCCTGTATTATCATAAAACTTGAAAATTTTATACAACAAAAAGTGTGAAGGTATTAAAAAAAAAGAGCTAGAGCTTGACTGTCATAGCACAAATGTGAATTGCTGTATTTCTTACGCTTCGTTGCCAGTTATTTAAGAATTGTATAAAGCACATTGCAGATTACTGGGAAGGACTTCGGGGTTGTTGTTAACGTGAAAATCAGCGGAGGACCTAAAAGAGAAGGATTTTGAAGACGGTGAGCTGCAGAATTGCTAGATGTATTTGAATGGCTAGGATGGCACATTATTGAACTGCACTTTATGTAACCAAAGCTTAGAGGTTTGTTAGATAAGAGTCTCCGTGTGTCTGTGATCAGGATGGGGTTACTTTTCTGTTTTTAACATAGTATTTTTGAAGGCGCTAATGAAACACTGGACTTATCATTGGTTTAAACAAATAAGGGGAATTAAGTATTTGGCGTTGTTCACTTCTTTAATTGGATCTTTTTTTGGATGCATTATTATCAGCTGGATCTGATTATGAATTTGTTGCAATTTTACATCTTAAATACTCAGTACATTTAAAAATGGTACAGTATTTTAATCCTGAAGATTACTTGATTAAGAGTATGCAGATAGTTCTTCTTAGGGTGCATTGAGTGCACTTTACATCTTTATTTTAAATGGTTTTTTACACCTTATGTTTACAGGCTTCCTATTTCATGAAGGTAACATATGGAAAACTCAAAATGGTGGCAGTTCTTATCAGCAGATGTTAATATTGTGTCCAAGAACTGCTTCCCAAAACAACATTTATCAATGGTTAGGACATTTGCTTTCTGTTTGTTTGTACATATTTTCCACAAATATCATAATTTATATTGCGTGATTGAACAGGATGCAATCTTCCGTTGTCTAAAGGTGCTGCAGTTAAAAAAAAAAAAATCTCTTCTTTAAACATGGCACTTAGTGGAGTTTTTTTGGATTTTACTTTGAAAACATGAAAAAAGTGTAAAATCATTGTGACAATATCCAGTAGTTTATAAAAGAGGAATTGTCAGCTTGCATTTTCCCCATGAATGATTCAGAACTGACATTTGATTTTCATCCTGTTTGAGTGTCCTACTATATTGTACTTACTTCAGCATATTTCTTTTGCAGAATGTAAACAAAAGGTAATGATAGTTTATCAAAGTGTGCTGGCTGTAAATGATGCTAAATATAATATTTTATGCAATTAAGGGCTTATGGAATATATTAAAACTTTTTTACTTTTATGGTAATAAGGAATGTTTGTGCCTCGACTATTGTATTGCTTCTGGATGTGAAGCTGTGTAATTATTTCTGCTATTATATTAAGTGCCATACTTTTAATAAAGCAAATGTACATATCAAATTGTTGTAACTGGTATTTCTGAAATCAAACTTAGACTCTTCCTTTATAACATTTTGATATATGCACCTATGTGTATTCATTGGCAATATTTATGATAGAATTTTTTTATTATATTTTAGACTGGAATTTAGTACATTCTTTTTTTTTTTTTTTTAAAGATTTTATTTATTTATTCGACAGAGAGAATCACAAGTAGGCAGAGAGGCAGGCAGAGAGAGAGGAGGAAGCAGGCTCCCTGCTGAGCAGAAAGCCCGATGCGGGGCTCGAACCCAGGACCTGGGATCGTGACCTGAGCCGAAGGCAGCGGCTTAACCCACTGAGCCACCCAGGCGCCCCAGTACATTCTTTTTTTATGATTGTGTATGAAGTACTTGATATGTACTGGGTTTATTAGGTGCTAGTTAAGAGTTTTATTTTCCCTTTTTAGGGAATAAGACTAGCTGATAATGTATGTTGTTGTGTGTGTGTGTGTGTGTGCGTGCACGTGCACACACACATACATATATTTGGACGTAGATACATTAAATATTACAGTTCTTCCATAGGTAGAAGCTGAATTAGTATTTACCTTGCCTCAGGAGGGGGCTGCATGTCTGGGGCTAGTTTACACTTGAGCCCTAACAGATAGAAAATGTTCATCCTTATACCTGAGAGGTCTTCAAAACTAGGCAGACCAGGGCAAAGAGTTTTCTGTTCTGGTGCTTACCATATTCTGGGTCTTGAACTTTCTGGGATGTCTTAAAAAGGGCTTGCTACTTTGAAACTCAGATTCAGTATTTGAAATATATTTTATTGTTTTTTTGATACTAAAATGTACACAGAAAACCTTGTCTGGCCATTGTGGTAGTTGAGCTAGGTGGAGTTCTGTTTTTTTTTTTTTTTTTTTCATATACTTTAAAAAAAAAAAAGGTTCATAATACCTTATATACGACCCTTGGATCCAAATGTATTTTAGAATTTGGATATTAGAAAGTTAATACAAGCATTCCCATTTGGGTTGGTAGCACTCTTAAACACATTAATATTTCTGCCATGAAACCTATGAATACGCACCCTAACTTGAGTATGTAGGCCTGACAGATAACCTCACCTGAATTCCAGTCAGATCTTGCCACCAATAGTTTGCAGCAGGCATATTTGGAAAGTGTTCTATTTTTGAAGCTTCTTAGATTTTGAAATTCAGGATGGGGCATTTTTGATGTGAACTAACTTTTGAATTTTATTATTTCATGCTTTCCCACAATTTCACTTTTCTTATTAAAAGAAACGTGGAAACTGCCTGTGTGTGGAGTAGCCACTCCTGAGTAGCACACAGTCTAGCAGGTTCTGTGCTGCCAGATGAGCAGAGGGAGGGGGTTGGTGTTGGTGGAATCTTTCATAGCATCTGCGAGGAAGCTCAGGGAGAGCCGTGCAGCCCACGTAGTTTAAAAAGCAGCAGGGAATGTGATTTCTTGATCTCTGGGTTGTGAGTTTGAACCCCACGCTGGGCATAGAGATTACTTAAAAATGAAATCTTAAAAATAAATAAAAGGAGTGAATGAATGAATATCAGTGGGGAGTTGTTTGTGGTCGGGGGGGCGGTTGGGAGTGCTGAGAGCCCAAGGAATGTTGGCAAAATGTTCAAGTAGTGTTTAATAAAACAAAGAGCAGTTGTTCACGGGTCTGATGTTCTGACGCATGGATGTGTGGGATTCTCTTTCCTGGGTGCCAGTCGACATCTTCCAGACTTTGTATGTTTTGTAGCTCTCGAGGGTAAAATTTGTAGTGCTGGTAGAAAAGAGTAATTAGAGAAGATTTTAATTAGTCCTGTATTCATCAGGGTTCTACCTGAGAAACAGAACCAGTAGTAGATGTCCAGATGTAGATACACGGGGAGATCTATTTCCAGGAAGTGACCAGTGACCGTGGGGGCAGTGGGGGCGTGATCCAGAGTATGACCCACTTGCCCGTGGCTAAAGCTACTAACTGCCCATGGGATGTCCTCGCGCTTTGGCTTCCAAAGGTTTTTTTCGTTCTCTTGTTTGAACAAATATGGTTTAAAGTAGTGCCATTCATTCATTCATTCACTCACAAACAGCTCCGGAGCACTGCGTGCAGGCGTTCTGTCAGGTGTTGGGGACGGGTAGGTGCACATGCCATCCCAGAAGTGAAGCTGCACTGTCTATTCAGCTAAAAATGGATTTCGACCTAGCAGTGCCCTTAGATCCTCTTGTTCTGCCTGCATGTTTACACCCAATACAAAAGTTTATTTGGTTTTGAAACAACAGCGAATCTGAAATGGAATTTAAAAGAGGGCAAACTGCTAAGGTGGAGTAGGAATTGATGTTTTAAATCAGGGAAGGAAGAGGCAAAAAACTAGATAGACACCACCTAACAGCCTTTCTGAACAGCTTCTGCTCTCCTTCACTGACCCCATAGTAGTGGAGATCGACCTGGTGGCTGGATTGCAGGGGGAAGGCCGCCAACATGTAGCTCACCCTTTCCTTTTACTTTGAATTTGGCTGCCTTCAGAACAGGGACATCGGTCCATCCTCTTCCACGTGGCGAGCTGTGGGAAGTCAGGGGCCCACAGCTCTCCCTAAGATGGGAGGGGGTCCTGTAATACTCGGGTCTTAGGGGAGTCCATTTTGCGGCAAATTAAACTTTTTTACTATTAAATCTGACATGTTGATCTTCATCTTTCTGACTTGTACCTACTCAGCTGGTTTGGAAATTGAAAAAGAAACAAGGGCTGTTTTTTGAGGTCACTCAAATATCAACATCGATAGTTTCCAGCACTTAGTATATAGGAGTACTGGTGGACACAGCTCATTACATATGTTCATAGTCGTGACCTTGGACTTTCAAGGAACATTTAAATTAAATTGCATAACGTGTTTTAAAAGATAGGTTTATGTACTATATTTTATAATACAACCTATCTAAAAGTTTTGATTTTGACTGGGGATAAATTCCTTATCACTCTGGAGAATGCAGCTATCTGCAACTTCTTTCATGATTCCAAATAACAGCTTTTATTGAAAGGGTTCTATCCTCCATAATTCCTCCTTGATTCTTTTTCTTGACCTTGTGCCATCCAAGCTTGAAGACACTGGTTTTGCACAAACACGGAGCAAGAGAGTAAATATGACCAGGCCAAGGCAGCACTGCTTACTAGGACAGTAGGAATGCTGTAGCAGGAAAGCAGACATTAACTGAAGCAATCAGGACTTTACTAAATGGAAAAGGTGAATACCAATTTATAACCTAAAAATACCCACCCCTTGTGAAACTTTGGGTGCATTATATTTAGAGCTGAATTTGCTCTTAACCACTCAGGACACACCTAATTTTTGTTTTGTAATTTCAAGCGTTTATGCAATAAGTTTGAAAATCCAGGATTTGTTCTAAGCTGTTAACTGACCTTGTTAAAACAGCACGAGAAATCAAAGTTCACTTTTCTACTTTCAGTTCGGAGACTGCAGAAAATGAATCTGAACTCGTGTTTACAGTTATAAATCCTATAAATAGAAAGTTGCAATGCTGTTGGTCCTACCACATCTTGTGCTACTTGGAGATCCTAATTATAACAACTGGTGAAACACAAAACCAAACCAAACCAAACCCACCAGTCTTTGTGACGACTGGCATTTTACAAGTGAGTGAGGGGCTTACACAAGGCCAGCCTGTTTTCATAGGTTCACTGTGTCCTATTTGACTTATATAGCAACACATACAACCAGCTGGTATTAAAGCTACTTTCAAAAATGAAGAGACTCTGATTCTATGAAGTAACATCTAGTCTTTACTGTTGTGTAAGAGGTTAACACACAGGCTGGGCAGTTTTGAGTCCCACCACCTATTAGCTGTTTGATCCTAGTGGATTTTGGTTTCTTCACTTGTCGAAAGAATATCACCCCATCTACACAGTTCTCATGCAGGTTGGTGTTTGGATGGAATGAGACAACATACCAGAGATTTTCGAAATGAAAACAGCTGTTCATATGTAGGATCACATTTCAGTTTAGTTCCACTAGCTGCTGCATGGCCTTTCTGACTTGTCCTAGCTGAAACCTTTTTTTAATTACCAAGTAACTGGGAGAAAATATTACCTCAAACCACTGTCATGGAGATTTAAAGGAAGGAAGACAAACTGAAGTTTATGAAAATGTAGGTTGATTTTTATTGCTTAGGACTATATATATAAGAAAACATGATTGATTTTATATGATTTATTCCTTTGATTACATATTGAAATCGGAATCAACCCAAGTCCCCTCAAAACCTGACGATTTCTTGTGAAACCTGACACACTTTGCATTAAAATGAGAGAACTTGTGGGTTTGGGTGATACAGTGGGAACAGCACATAGAACTTTGGGGGCATTTTAGTATTGATGAATGTTACTTTTATGGGGAGTTAGATATTCACAGTTGAACAGCATAAATTAATTCCACAGAGCAATTAAATATTTCATTGTAGATTGATCTATCCACAAGAAAGAAAAGTCACAATGGCACTGATGAAAATAAACCTAGTGGAATAAAGACTTTTTATTTTGGCTATTGCCAGACTTTTGTGTCTAATATGCACATACCACTCTGAGATGATGTATTTTCATCAGAACACCATCACTGGTACATTTTTCTGAGTTCCTTTTGAAAGCGTGCCCTCCTACTTTCCATCCACCATCCACCAGGAAGTCAAGTTGCTTGGTGTGAAGGCTTGAGGTCAGCGTCTATAAAGCTCACTGAAATGAGGCAGGTGCTCCGTGGACAACTCAGGGGCTTTAGAGACAGATGTGACTGTTTTCATGGCACGTGGTACCTGCGCCAGCCACAGACAGGTAAAGCTTCCCATCCGGACACACACAGATTTCATATAGTCTTTGTGAGTTGCTGGCGGCACCCTGAGTCCCCTGAACCAACTTGGGTAAACACACAGTTTCAGCATCAAGCACAAGCTGTTTGGGAGAAAACAAGAGATAAAGTGGTAAGGAGAATGAACACGATAGCATGAAACTCCTATCTCAAAATCTCCAAACAGATTAGTTTCTTCTTTGCAAAGAAAATGAAATAGGTACCTGACTTGACTTAAGACATTATCAGCTCTTTTAAAGCCTATTTCTGTTTTTCCATTCAGGCAGGGGCTTAATAACTCCTTCTCCAAACTGAAAAGAAGTCTTTTTTTTTTTTTTTTAAACCCATTGTGCTAGTTGAGCTAGGAAGATTTATAATGCTATACTAAAAATACCTTTCAGAATTATCTGAAAAAAAAAAAAAAAAGTTTTGTTAATTCACATATGTCTTGTGACCTATTTTGACTTTATACTAAATCACCTTCTCTACCCCAGTTAGGATAAAATATAGGCCTCAGAAATAAATTCACCTAAATAATTTTTACCTCTGAATGTTGAAATTTCTGCTGGTTTTGTTTTCCTGTGAGAGGCCATTAACTTTATCCTATTAGCTACCAACCATTTCCCTAACTTCTAAAATATTATTTGAAACTCAGCGCCTTCTTGTAGATGTGGAAAAAGCAGTGGATACACAGACCAAAGCCAACTAAAATTAAATGAAAGCTATTGGGATTTTTGTTCCCATGACAATTTAGTTACATTGAAATGTAAACAGATGGCCATGAATTGAGGTTGGGAAATCTTTTTGGGAACAAGGAACAAGGAACCATCCCACCAATCTTACCCATACCGGGGCATTTACTTATTAGAAAGAATTAAAGCATGTCATGGGCGGGCATAATGTTTTTCCTTGCAAACAATGTTGGACACTTCCTCTCATCCATGAACTCCGCTTTTTCATAACCCGATGCTTGCAGTCTGTATGCCCTCTTGGAAGACTGACCACTGCCATGGAGAGCAGTGGGTGGAACAGTATTAGAAGTATTAGAAGCAAAGCTTTACCTTGTGGTCTGGGACACCATCAGAGCAAATGAAATTAAATGTGTATTGTGTGGTTTTTTTTTTTTTTAATACAGAACCTACTTATGCTCTTGTCCAGTGCTTTGGGTTCTGTGGCTACCTGGTTTTCATTAATGTGCGTTTAGCTTTTCCTTGTTGGCTTCTCTGCTCTCGTTTCTTATGGTTAATCAGTGAATATGTTTTCTAGTTGTTATTTTTTTTTTCTTGCTCTTCTAGCAAACTCTAGTCACTAGCAGTCTACATACCTCTTCCTTGATCACCTGCATTATCTTTATGGGAATATATCCCCTCACTTTGAACTAGCTCCCAGTAATAAGGGACATTAACTTAAGAGTCAGGCTATGTACTACTATAAAAATGGCACCTTATTTGTGGAAATAAGTGAGACTATTTCAAAACTAAAATTAGTATTTTTTTTCAAGGTAATAGGTAATATAGTCTAAGTATGAAGTGACATTATAATTTAGTAATGAGATTCCAAAATGCTTGACTTCCATTTTTGCATTTATCTGCTCTTGGCACTATAAATTCTTAAATTACAACTTGAAAGGGCTTCACTGGATGTCTTTTACATTCTACTAGCAGCCTGCCAATGGACAGGTCCTGTCCACACTCATGAGCTGCCTCTCATGGCCTCCATTTGCTGCCTCAACCACACCTTCCTCTTAGTATCAAATTAATATAATAATTTCAAAATGTTGCCACCCATATTACCACATTGCTTTCTCACTGCCCTGTGACATAGTTAAGCAAATCTTATTTTTCCTACTGACAAATGAGAAGATAGGTCCAGGTCTGGAGAGGCCTGTTAATGTTCCTGAACTCAGGTAAGGAATCGATCTAGTACTAGAGCAATCAGTGTGGAGTAGAGAGGGCTTTACTGCCTCATTATGGCTTTGGCTTGTACCAGTGAGGTTTTATTTCTGGACTTGAAGTTCCAGACTTTATCCTTATTGTGGCTGACTTTTAAAGCTCTAATTTTTCATATTTAATTTTTATTTAAACATAATTTGATGTGAGCAAGCATAGCCGTGAAGGCAACAACGGGTCATGGTTGTCATTTACAGCTAACGCCCAGTGACCCTGCCCCATTGAGAGTAGTTGGATCAGTAGGTATGGAGGAATTGATAGTTTCTGTCTGCTCTGAAAGTCATCAGGACATACAACAGGAGCTTCATACACCAAACTCACCATTCCATCACTACTTTGAAAAATGATATCCATTTGAGAAAGAGCCTCAATTTTCCCAGCATGAGCTTTAATATGAACACCCTTTGGCGCATCCATGCTTAAACTGCGTGTGGGGGATTCTAATCTGAAATGAGGGAAAGAAACAACAAAAAAATAGTATTAAAAAAAAAGCGCCACCCAAGGATTCCCTCATTGAATGGCTTTGCATACAAAATACAATTAATAAAGTATATAGCATCATGATGTCATTCTTGAATGCTAATCTAGTATACATTCTTTACCAAGAAATCCAGAAATAATGTGCAGTAAAGAAATTAACTTCCCATCAATATGAGTCTACAACATTACTATCCTCTAAAACATATAAAAACATTACACAGCTGTACCCCCCACATGGTAGTTTCAGATGGCAGGGTTAAGCACTCTGCATATCACACCAGAAGAAAATGCTATTTCTGAATAACTTTGTAGAACTATCTTTTTACTGAAAACACAAACCTGTCTGGGAAAAGACAAACTTATGGGTAAGACATTCATTGTCTACCTCTTCATAAAGTGGAATGTAAGATTAGTCTTTAGGTTTTGTTTATATTTATTTATTATTATTATTATTATTTTTAAATTTAGGAGGATTAGAGGGCAGATGTGAAGATTTCTTTTGGGAAAATACTGAACTGATACGGTTGGGATACAGAATGGAGACTGCCTCTGCTGGCTTTGTTTCTGCATAATTTATCAGAATCTCCTTGTGACTAAATCAAACTTAAAGAACCAGGAGTATATGAGTCAGAGAAATTCCATTCGGTTCTGCCTGAAAAATACTAAATTTCCACCAGGTGGCACGACATGATCATTTGAAAGATTTTTTAGAGCCTCAAACCCAACCCGACCCAACTCAACCCAACCCAACCCAACCCAACAACCTGAAAGGCTGATTTGATTGAAATGTTTAAAGATCAATGAGAAGTGGAACAGGATACAAAACAGTCTGTAATCCTCTCACAGCAGAGTAAGATTAGAGTAGGCAGTGGTAAGAGAGAGAAAGGGGAGTGGCTCCAGAGGAAAGAGGTACCTTGGGTCATTAATTTGCATTTGAACTGATTGAATATTTATTCTGTAAATGTTTAGCTCAGAGGAATTGCTGCCTTTAATTGGCAAATTTTTGTCTACCACTGTTTGTCACAGAAAACAGTTTCATTTTTTTATGTACATCTCAATATGTAAAATTTGATCTGTTACACATTTTGAAATTTATGTTTACTTTGAGTACAAAGGAACAGAGACATTTATAGAATTTACTGGTCAAATTATGTTAAGCTTAGGTTATGGGGAAATGCTTGAATACATCTAGATGATTTGGTCTGCTGACTGCCTGCCCATTTTGCTATTTGATGTCTATTAGTTGTCTATATTTTTCCTGCCTCGATTGATAGAAAAAAGGGGGAGGAGATGGGGAAGAAAAGGAGGGGAGAAAGACATGTAGCAACTTACCGAGGTCTGGTCCATTTCAGGCAATCCATTTGTGATTTTAAAGATCTTAGTGAAGGTGAGTTTGTATCAAAGATTAGTCACCGAACAACAAAATGACTTCAACAGGGCCAACTACTAGTTTTTAACCACATTATAATATGGTGCTTCTGGAATAGCAAATTCCCCTTTTCATTGTTTCTAGCCTTAAAGATGAAATATCTCAATTCAGCACAACTTGGGACACATTCTACCAAAAAAGGCTGTGATTAGAATGTTCTGAAGTATACATCTCCATGAACACACTGAAGAGCAGTCAGACATAAAACAACTCAGTTTTTTTCTCTTTTGTTATATTTTACTTTGCTACTTAGATATCCAACCCTTTCATCAAATATGTGAATATATAAATGTTTACTCATCACTTATATGAGGAACAAAAATTTTGAACAGTGACCCAGAAATATACCAAATAAATAAGCTGTGTGTGTATACACATGTACACACGGTATAATATACCTTCGCCCATATTCACTTTTGAATTTAGAGAATATAACTAGTCAAGCATGTATGATTGTAATATTTATTGCTCATGTCAAGTTAGTGCCATTCAACAAAGGGGAAAAATTACTGAAATTTAGGATAATGTTTGATTTTAAGCTCTTTCAGGCTTACATTAAGCCTAAATTTTGTAAATAGGATAAGAGACCAGGAAGCATAAATACAAATTGACAAAAAAAGCTGGTCTAGAGGTAGCACTGGCCAAATCATGCAAGGGCTAGATTATGTCCACTGATAGGCAATGCTAACACTAAATTATGTTAACTGTGTTGGTCTTTGATCTAAAAGTGTGGGGAATAATGTATTTAGTCATTTAACCCTTATTTATTAGGCCCCTATTATGTGCTCTTCTAGATTTATAGAAAAACAGTAGCAAACAAGGCAGACCAGCTTTCTGCCCTTAGGAATCTAACATTCAAGCGGCTTAAAGGATGTAAGCAGAGGAATGACAAGATTACATTTTGGCTTTAAAAATATCACTCTATAAAGTCTGGTCACAACAGATGAACAGAAGCAGAGCTCTGCCCTCAGCCCCCAATTACATACAAATGCTGGATAAAATACAATCAAAAACATTAAAACACATACTAGGCATAAACAACAGCAACAACAACAACAACAAACCCAGAAAAACAAAGAGCATTTTCATAGTGCCAGAACAGAAGAAACTCGAAACCAGAGTGATGAATGGGAGTTGAAATGCTGGATCCCTTGGAGGCAATGGGCAGATAAACGCCTTGTGGGCTGGTATTTTAAATTTCTACAGGGAAGGAGTTGTGGCCAATTGTGGGGGGCAAGGGAACAGTGTTTGGAAATGGGCTCTGGGCATACAGATGGGTGTTGAAACACAGCATGATAAGAACCCTAAAGCAGGCTGCTCATTCTGGAATGCCAGCAGAAAGTCAAATCACGCATTACTGTAGAACCCAATCCACACACTATTCAGGCCTCCTATAAGCCCAACCTGAGAAATACCCATGAATGCTGGCTTCAGAACAGTGCCCCCTGCAGGGCCCTGGCAGAAGTGAATGTGAAACTGACTTTAAAGGCAAAAGTTAAGAGTCTCCATGACAACTTCTCCTAGATGAAGAGCCAAAGAGTATGAGCTCCCAGACAGAATTTTCAAACCACATGGGAGAATCTGCCAACACGAGGAACTGGAAATAATAGAGCAGTCAGAAAGGGGCTCACACTAAGTTTAGAGCATCCAAAGTGATAAATTAACACTCATAGAACAAGACCAGAATAGAAAAAGAAAGATTTAAAAGTCAGGTAAATAGAAATTCATGAAATTAAAAAAAAAAAATAAAGTCTTCTGGTAGAGTGAATAGTAGACATGCCATATAGCAAAAAGAGAACAGGACACCGTAATGTAGATTTGGTATTTTGGTGAGAAAAAGAAGAATGTAAAAATTGAAATACATGTTTAATGTTTTTAAAGGCATAAAATAAAGCACAGAATTTCAAAGGAAACTAATGACTTTTAAATACAAATGTAAAAATTACTTAAATGGGTGATACAGCAATTTAAGAGCTTATTTAGTAATTAAATAAGATCTGGCCAGGGGGCTTACAAATAATGTAATTTCAAAGCAGTGAAGAACAGATGTAATGTGTTTTGAGATACTTGCTCTAACCTTTATGTGATATTAAAGTATCTCTGCCTTCTACAGATGAGAAAGTCAAAGAAAGTACTAATACTATTGTGGCTTGTTGAAGGAATGCTAAATTTCAATCAGAGATCAGTGAAAATGAAGGATTTCTTTTTCACATTCAAAATCATTAACCCACTAACTTCTTTTCTCGGGGACCCAGCGGATCCACAGACCACAGGTGAAGAATGCCGATACTCTAGAGAATGAGGAGACACAGATATGAAAAGGTAATGTTTAATCATTTTCCAGAACTGAAAAATAACACGAGTTCCTAAAACTGAATAGTACACCAATGCCCGAGTACGAATAAGACGTATCCAGCACCCAAATGCTTTCTGGTTAAGACTGCAGAACAGTAAGATTATGAGAAAGTCTTAAAAGTATTCAGAATGGAAACAAATTGCTTACTTACCAAAGACCCAAAAGTAACGAATAATATCTTAATAATGCTGATATAAAATTGTCAGTCAGATATATAGAAATATATCCCAACTTAGCCATCATTCAACTGTGAAAGGACTAGACATTTCAGGCCCAGAAGGAAAAGTTTCTGTCCGTGCAGATCATCACTGAAGAAAATACTTATAGAAACTAAAACCAGAAGAAATGAGTATTTTGGTAGAAGCAGTGATGGACATTAGAAAAAGAACCAACACAGTATGTGAGAAAAGCTAAATCTGTATTGCCTAAAAGACACAATCAGAGAGATGAATAAAAGCAAAGTTGAAAAAACACGCAAAGTGAAGTTTGGACGGGAATAACTTTCTAAATTCTTTGCTATACTTTGAGAAGAGAATGATAATGACAAATTTAATTAGAAAGTATTAATTTATCTCCATGCATATAAAATATAAGAGTAATCATTACAAGAATGTAACCGGAACCACTGAAGGGAAATATGGCAGGGAGAATAAGGAGAAATTTAATAATCCAACCAAAGGTCAGAAACAACAACGACTACAAAAAAAAAAAGAAAGAAAAGAAAAAGCACAGTATATAAAACATAATACGATAGAAATATGTCAAATAAATCAGTGATCTTAATAAATATAAATAGTTAAATTCATCTATTAAAAGTTAGAAACTTTATTGTAGGGGATTAAATCGCAAATCCAGAAATTTAACCCCTAGCAAAACAATTGAAACATAATGATAAACCTCACATGAGAAAGCAAATCTGGTTGGATTAAAGACCTAAATATGAAAAATGAAAGTGTTTTTGAAAGAGTTCACTCCCTTCACTAATGCTCAAGCAGTAGTGTCCAATAAACCCAAGTCCCCAAGTCCCCCTTATTATCCCTAAGTAATAATAAAAATTACTTTATTATTATGAAATAATTATGTTCATTATTCTGTTATTGGATGAACTTTTTTTTTAGATTTTATTTTTAAGTAATCTCTACACCCAATGTGAGGATTGAATTTACAACCCTGAGATCAACAGCTGCACACTCTGTTGATGCAGAAAGACAAGGCAGCCCTTTTATTTTTTGTTAGTGGATGAAACTTTCAATGCTTCCAACTGCTTTTGCTTGTTGAATTGACCTAAATGTACTACGTTTGTGTTTGATATTTTATGATTTTTCCTTTTTTTTTTGGAACTGCTAGAATTAAGGAAACCAGCCATACCATAACTGTCAGTTACCATGAGGCACAAATTGCTTTCCTTGTTTAAGTGTATTCAATACGGTAACCTGTGATAAATGAAAAATAAACATTTGGGGCAAGAAATGAGTTTATGCAAACTGAGATCAATCAATAATTCATTCGTTAATTGTGCATTTGTAGACACTGATTTTTTTTAATCAATGAATTGTTTCAAAAAACACTAAAACAGAAGGAATTAAATTCCCAAGATACCATTTTCAGACCATTACACAATTAGATTAAATTATTAATTTCCTAGAGAAATACAGGTGGTCAAAATTGACCCTTATTAAACATAACAGGTTTAAAAAGACAAATTTCCATAAAAGAAGAATTACACTATTAAGGGATTATTTTTTAAAAAATTCATCAGACCCATATGATTTCACGGAGAATTCCATGAAACCTTTAGAGATCAGAGCATCCAACTGTCCAAAAATTATTCCAGAACATTGATAATGAAGGAAATCCTCCTAATTTTTGAAGCATGACTAACATCATTACCTAAACTTTACAAAAAACAGCACACCAAAAAGAAAGCTACAGACCAATATTGTTCATGTATATAAGTATGAAGGTTCTAGATAAAATATTAGCAGGTAGAATTGAACATCATTGTAAGGAAAGAATATACCGTGACCAAGGAAAATTCATTCAATGAGTGCAAAATTGTTCCGGTATTAGAAAATCCATTAACATAATACACTGTATTAATACACCTAAAGGATATATAAATATAAGTATCATCATAAATGCTAATGAGCCTTTGAGAAAATTTAACAGCCATTCAATACACAATAGAAACTGATATTTATTTATTTGTTTTTTATAAAATACACATTCACATCATCTTACTTAATAGAGGAACACCAATTGCATTTCCCTTCAGGCTGGGAAAAAGCAAGGATGCATACTACCTCCACTTGTTTCTCAACTGCTCTGCTGATACTGGGACATGGAGTGAGATAAATCAGTTGGAGACACAGAGTTGGAAAAGAAGGTGTAAAAGTATATTTGCAGATCCTAGGACTGCATACCTGAAAAATCCTAAGGAGTCAACATAAGGGGCGCCTGGGTGGCTCAGTGGGTTAAGCCGCTGCCTTCGGCTCAGGTCATGATCTCAGGGTCCTGGGATCGAGTCCCGCATCGGGCTCGCTGCTCAGCAGGGAGCCTGCTTCCCTTCCTCTCTCTCTGTCTGCCTCTCTGCCTACTTGTGATCTCTCTCTGTCAAATAAATAAATAAAATCTTTAAAAAAAAAAAAAAAGGAGTCAACATAAAATGGACTCAAACAATAAAAAGTTCAGTAAGGTCGTTTAAATAAAATTAATACATACAATCAGTGGCTTTCATATTCAAAACAATACTTTGTCAGAGGATTATGATGGTAGATAGGATAAAACCTCATTTATAATTGAGACAAAGATGAGCAGAGATGCTTAGGGATAAACTTCACAAGAAGTATGTAAACTCATTAAACTTATTCTTGTTAAACTTAACTAGAAATATGTCAAGAAAACTTTTAAGTTCTCCTGAAAGGACAAAAATAGACTTTAATGAAAGGAAAAACACCCTATGTTTTGGATAAATGATGTCAGTTTGCCCTAATTTATGAATTAAACATAATCCTAATAAAAGAATATGCTTTTTCTTGAACTAAACAAGTTAACACTCAAGTTCATATGGAAAAATAAGCAAGAACTGACAGAGAGATGTTGAAAGAGTCAGTACAAGGGTACGTGGATGTGTGTGTGAGAGAGAGAGAGACAAAGAGAGAGAATAATCCTATTAGACTTTAAAATATCTTCTAAATCCTGTTTAACAGGGTTGGTCTGGGACCTGAATAGAAAGTCTAGCAGAATAGAGCAGAAAACATACAGACAGACCCATGTAGATACGGAAATTTAATACATGATAAAGGTTATGCTTCAAATTGTAGCAGCAAAGGTAGAATTTCTAGTTAATAATCTAATTGTTGGAACCTCTGTTCGGCCAACTGGAAAAGATAAAATTAGATGCAGACCTTACACCTTATACCTCACACAAGAATAACCTCTAAATGTATCAGGGATCTACAATTATCTTTTTTTAAAAGATTTTATTTATTTATTCATGAGAGACAGAGAGAGAGGAATGCAGAGGGAGAAGCAGGCTCCCTGCTGAGCAGGGAGCCTGATGTGGGACTGGATCCTAACACCATGGGATCATGACCTGAGCCGAAGGGAGATGCTTAACCGACTGAGCCCATATTTAAGGCGCCCTCTACAATCTATCTTGATGTAAAAGGGAAAGCCAGACCAATAATGGGGCTGACAACTTCCTCTTTCTGTAAGGAAAGTTGCAAACTATGGTTTAAGATCTAGATTTAATTTAAAAAAAAAGAATAATTTGAGTATATAAACATTAAAAATTAGTAGAAAGTGTTAATAGGAAAAATGTTAATATTCAGAATATATATACATTTAAATCCCTATAAATCTGTTTTACAAAGTAACTAATGAAGCAGAGCAGATGGAGTAAATTCCAGAAGCAGCAGCCTTAATAACAGAACAAAAATATGAAAGATGCTTAACCACCCTAATCACCAGGGAAGTGAAATGTAAAATAACACACGATAACACTCATCACCATGAAAAAGATCATAAAGTCTGACACTGAAATGCTGGTAAAAGGTGAGAAAAGAGACTCACACTGCTCACGGAATTATAAATCAGCACAAAGCACCTGGAGGTATGCTGGCCAAGTTTGGCAAAGTTCAATATGTTCACATCAGAAACCAACACTCTGTGAAACTTGGTAGAATAGCCAACCCAGAGCAGTGCTCTTCATGGCTGTCTGAAAGAAGTCTGAAAAACTAGGTGTCCATTACCCATTTTTAGGTTCACACTGTGTTTTACATAAATTTAAGTATTTGCAAAAGATACCATTTCTGCCACATTAGAAACACTGTCATTTTGAAAGAAGACTCATCACTTTACAGTGTATTTGATGGAATCAAAAAGTCATGGAGAGTTGATTCCCACCAGCTTTGCGTTATGATCCAATATGTTAAAATTTTTTTGCTTAAATTGTCCAACTTTGAGAGCTTTTGGACTGGGAACTCTTTCATTTGGCCCCTTGTCCTTTTGATGAACTCTTGCTGTTTTGATTTTTGAGCACATCTCATTCACTGGTGCTGCAAAATGCTCCAAATTTATCCTCTACATTCACTGCCCCAGTCCTAGAATTTGCCACTGCTCTGAAGAATCCTGATTCCTTTTATTGCAGAATGGTATGAGAAACCAAGGACTGTGGGCACCTGGATGGCTCAGTCGGTTAAGTGACTGCCTTTGGCTCAGGTCATGACCCTGGGGTCCTGGGATGGAGCCCTGTGTTCTGGTTCCCAGCTCAGCTCAGCAGGTGTCTGCTTCTCCCTCTGCCCCTCCCCCTGCTTTCCCTTTCTGTAGCTCTCTGTCTCAAATGAATAAATAAAATCTTAAAAACAAACAAACCAAGTACTCATTGCCACTGATTTTATTTTCATTACTTGATCTCTCATTTCTAGAATTTGAATTTTGTTATTTTCCAAATCTGCCATTTTCATACTATTTTGACTTTGCCTTATCTTTATATATAGTTTTTTTGTCCTCTTTGAGCATTTTACTCATGTTTGTTTTAAAATCTCTTACTTTGCTCTACTACTTAGAGTTTTAGGGGATAACTTGTAGTGGCTGCTGACTTTTTGTCTTTTCATTATTATATTATTATTATTATTATTATTATTACAGTTAACTCATTTTCAGCAAGCGATTTTACCATAGGTGTTTTTATGTCATGGGTAATGGGATAATTTCTTCACTGTAATTTGGCTTTAATGTAGTTAACATTAATTTTCTAGCTTTGAGCTCTTATACAATTAGGTAGTATGGGTTTAGTCCTCTGATCTTAGCCAAAGCAAAGGCCTATCACTCACGATTTCTTGTGGGTAACTCATCCCATGGACCAAGATGGGTTCACAGCATCTTTAGACTACTAGGCAAATTGTTTCAAACATCTTTCATGGGGACCGGGATTTACAAGGTATCTCAGTCTGGGCATTTCGCGTGCACTCGCTCGTTCTCTTTCTCTCTCTCTCTGTCACACACACACACACACACACACACACACACACACACACACACACACAGCTATGCCTTGGTATCACAGTCCTGTAATATATTAAATCCCAGCCTCATGGATAAAAAAAATAAACATTGTTAAAATGTCTATACTGCCTAGAGCAATCTATACCTTCAATGCCATTCCAATCAAAATTCCACCAGCAGTTTTCAAAGAGCTGGAGGAAACAATCCTAAAATCAGAAGAGACCCCGAATTGCTAAGGAAATGTTGAAAAAGAAAAACAAAACTGGGGGCATCACGTTGCCTGATTGCAAGCTTTACTACAAAGCTGTGATCACCAAGACACCATGGTACTGGCATAAAAACAGACACATAGACCTGTGGAACAGAGTAGAGAGCCCAGATATGGACCCTCAACTCTATGGTCAAATAATCTTTGACAAAGCAGGAAAAAATATACAGTGGAAAAAAGACAGTCTCTTCAATAAATGGTGCTGGGAAAATTGGACAGCTATATGAAGAAGAATGAAACTCGACCATTCTTTTACACCGTACACAAAGATAAACTCAAAATGGATAAAAGTCCTCAATGTGAGGCAGGAATCCATCAGAATCATAGAGGAGAACATAAGCAGTAACCTCTTCGATATCAGCCACAGCAACTTCTTTCAAGATATGTCTCCAAAGGCAAAGGAAACAAAAGTGAATGAATTTTGGGACTTTATCAAGATCAAAAGCTTCTGAACAGCAAAGGAAACAGTCAACAAAACAAAGAGGCAACCCACGGAATGGGAGCAGATACCCACAAATGACACTACAGACAAAAGGCTGATACCCAGGATCTATAAAGAACTTCTCAAACTCAGCACACACAAAACAGATTATCATGTCAAAAAAGGGGCAGAAGACATGAACAGACACTTCTCCAGTGAAGACATACAAATAGCTATCAGACACATGAAAAAGTGTTTATCATCACTAGCCATCAGGGAGATTCAAATCAAACCACATTGAGATACCACCTTACACCAGTTAGAATGGCCAAAATTAGCAAGACACGAAACAACATGTGTTGGAGAGGATGTAGAGAAAGGGGAACCTTCTTCCACTGTTGGTGGGAATGCAAGTTGGTGCAGCCACTTTGCAGAACAGTGTGGAGATTCCTTAAGAAATTAAAAATAAAGCTTCCCTATGACCATGCAATTGCACTACTGGGTATTTACCCCAAAGATGCAGATGTAGTGAAAAGAAGGGCCATCAGTACCCCAATATTCATAGCAGCAATGGCTACGGTCGCCAAACTGTGGAAAGAATCAGAATGCCCTTCAGCAGATGAATGGATAAGGAAGATGTGGTCCATATACACTATGGAGTATTATGCCTCCATCAGAAAGGATGAATACCCAACTTTTCTATCAACATAGACAGGGACTGGAAGAGATTATGTGGAGTAAAATAAGTCAAGCAGAGAGAGTCAATTATCATATGGTTTCACTTATTTGTGGAGCATAAGAAATAACACGGAGGACATGGGGAGATGGAGAGGAGAAGGGAGTTAGGGGAAATTGGAGGGGGAGATGAACCATGAGAGACTATAGACTCTGAAAAACAATCTGAGGCTTTTGAAGTGGGGGTAGGGGGTGGGAGGTTGGGTGAGCCTGGTGGTGGGTATTATGGAGGGCACATATTGCATGGAGCACTGAGTGTGGTGCATAAACAATGAATTCTGGTACACTGAAAAGAAATTAAAAAAAAAAAAAAAAAAAGAAACCTAAAGTCCCAGCCCTTAAGCTCTATGACCTCCTGATATCTTATGTATCTTGGCTTTAGCTTTTACTCTGCTCTGACAATGAATTTCTTCTTTGTTACTGGGACCTAAGAATGAGCTTGTCTTGGTTTCTAGTTGAGATGTATTTATAAGTATTTGAGCAATATTTATAAGTATATAATATATATTTATAAATATTCATTTGCTCATTCATTCATTCATTCATTCACTCATAAGGAAACTAGTATTTACAAGTGTTTGAAACAGGAGTAAATTTTCCCATGTTCTTTCACTTTATTTATCTAATGAAGATACTATATGTGTATATATATATACACACACCTATATTACTGACTATGTGCTAGGCATCCTTTTGAGAAATTTACAAATAATAACTTAATCGCCATCACATCCCCATTGGGTGCAGAGGATTTACAGTTTACACTATGATATTAATGTCTACTGATTTCCTTAAGTTTCAGTTCAAATGCTTCCTTCTCTGTGACATCATCTCAGATTACCCTGGGAAGATTTTAAGCTTTTTCTCTTATGCCCTCACTATATTTTGGACTTTCATCAGAACAAAGAATTGTATTGTTCTAACTTGTTTGCATGTTTCCTAACAGACTTTAAAATTATTAAGGGCAGGATCCAGGCATTTTATTGCTGTAGAAATAGCAACTGTTCTGGTACATAAACATGTTTAGTATATTTTTGCTGAATTTTTAAAAAAGAATGAATTATATCATGTATGAATGAATTATATCACATATGAATGAAAAGTAGCATGTCAGAATGAAGGCAGCATATCAGACTTCGTACTTTTCTTGTGAATGATTTTGCTGTAAGAAATGTAAATATAGTTTAAATCCATGTTAATTACCTTTCTTCTTAAAGGGAATAATTGTCATCCTTCTATGACTATCATTTGAGCACATATCAAAATTTAAACTTGTGATATTTAAACATGTATATTTCAGAGAGATATATTTATAAATGCAAAATGATCTAGACCCTACAAAACCCATATTCATTGTTTTCAGGATATTCTAGAATCACTCTCACTTTATTCAGGCCAGGAATAGTAATGGTACTGGACTCAGAAGTATAAAGTGAAAGACAGTTTATGGTAAGGATTTATAGAAGAAAATGTGAATATAATATCATTTAGAGGAGTCTGGTTGTAAATCAAAGAATAAATCACTCAAGGGACCACTTAGAAGAGAATATACCCAACGAACATGGACTTTGGAGTCAGATCTGAATTTGAATCATCCGTTGGCTTCTTTTTTTCTTTCTATCTATCTATCTATCTATCTATCATCTATCTATTTAATAATGTTGGCTACTTTTTAATCTTTGCTTAGAACATGCTGGAATCTAGATCTTGGGGATATAATGGGGATAAAGTTGCTTATTTTAAAGGTGGAGTTGATGATTAAATGAGATAAATTATGGGACAGTGCATAGATCCTGGCAGTTAAAGAGATGCAATATTTCTCAGTTCATGCCTTCCATCCTTACCCCATTCCTCCAGGAATTTTTTACAATTTCAATATTTTCTTAATCACTTTGCCTGTTAACACCCAGGTTATGAGACACACCACCCACTCCCCGCCCCGCCCTTACTATCACCTTTTAGAAAGCAAGAGGATAGCAAGGGCCTGCTGTATAACCAGCAGATTATGCCCTGATGGGACAACATAAAATAAATTTTTTTAAAAAGGTTTTATTTATTTATTTGACAGACAGAGATCACAAGTAGGCAGAGAGGCAGGACGAGAGAGAGGAGGAAGCAGGCTCCCTGACGAGCAGAGAGCCTGATGCGGGACTTGATCCCATGACCCTGAGATCATGACCTGAGCCAAAGGCAGAGGCTTAACCCACTGAGCCACCCAGATGCCCCAAGATAAATGTTTTAATTTTGAGATCCATCTATTTTAAAACAGTGAAGTAAATTACTTCAAAAAGGAGTCAGGTATCTCTACAACTCATATTATTTTATAATTTCGAATTGGTTTTAATGGGATTATTTTTAAAGATATTGAAACATATTTCTATCCTAGAAAAGTAAAATGTTCTTCCTCCTAACTATAATAATTCTGTAATATTGATCTTGTGATCCTTTGTCAAAATTAATGAAATTATTCTAATGTAATTAGAGTCACAGTTTATATTCATGCTGCAAATATTCTGTAAGTGGGTAAGATGAATTGAACCCTCATTTGGTTTTGATTAACATTTAATTAGATATTAAAGATAAAAAATACATGACTTCCTAACTTTCATTCTACTTAGTGTGATTATCTACTTGGTATAATAAGGATAATAAAAATGATTATTTGTATTCAACTTTCAGTTTACAAAATACTTTTAACCTAATAGCTAATTAAATCTTTCCCAAAATACATTGAGATATATATTACTATCAACATTTTATAGATGAAAAAAATAGTTTCAAAAGGTTAGTTTGAGCAAGGTCACAAGACTTCTCTCTGTAAAACCAGGATTCCTACTGTATTTAATTTCCTTTATTATACATAATATATTAGGATATTAATTGTTCTGCATATATTTCAAGTTCAAAGACTGAATATAATTTTAAATGATACCTTAGACTTTAGGCTCTTGTTTTAAAAAAATAGTATTTGATTTTGTTAGAAAACAAATATAATATTGGAATAAACAGTTATAGCAATAAATGTCATTCATTCAGTAGTGCATTGATAAACTGAAGTACACATAAGCACACAGAGACTCTTACAAAGAATACATTTATAATCTGGTACTAGGTGATTTTGTATATTCTGACATTATGTAAAGATAAAACAAAGGTTGAGGATATCATGCTAAGTGAAATAGAAATACTGTATGATTTCACTTACAGGACATACAGTTGTCAAATTTGTGGAGACAGAAAGTAGAATGGTGGTTTCCAGGGTTTGGTAGAGGTGAGAATGGGGAGTCATTTACCGGCCACACAGTATTAGTTTTGGAAAACGAAAAGAATTCTGGAGGTGGAGGGTAGTGATGGTTGTACAACATCAGGAATGTACTTAAAACTTTTGAACTGTGAGATTAAGAGTCACTTATGGTTCTGGGGGGAGGGGGTTAGGAGAGGGGGGTGGGGTTATGGACATTGGGGAGGGTATGTGCTATGGTGAGTGCTGTGAAGTGTGTAAACCTGGCGATTCACAGACCTGTACCCCTGGGGATAAAAATATATTATATGTTTATAAAAAATAAAAAAATAAAAAAAAGATAATGATGAAAGAAAGATACAAATAAATAGAAAAAAAACTTTTGAACTGTATACTTAGAAGTAGTTAAGATGGTAAATTTTCTGTTTTTGGTGGATTAAACATAGAGTGGCACTTTTTACTTCCTTTGGATTTTAGTAAGTTAATGACCTGTTAATAAGTGGAACATCATGAGGATAAAGACAATTAATTAGTAGAATAAGATATGATCTGGTAATGACTACTAAAATATTATTCCAGTACATATCCGGGTATCTTCCATAAGAGAGTTTATATTTGAACAAAATTCTTACCTCAGGTCCTGAAATGGGTCGGCTCTTACGAGGGGGGTCTCCACTGAATGTTCAAAAAGAGCACCCTCGGGCCCTAAACAAAGCCAGAGATGCAACATTTTACAACGGTAAAACAAATGACATCAAACTAATTAAACATTTAGTCTCTATATTAAAGCACAAGCAGATTTTTATCTTGTTGCTGAATTTGTACAGATGTGAGCAAGAAAATATAATTGATGTATAGCAACTAATGTATAGGATTTTTAAACTCTTTCGATAAACTGAAATTATTCTAAGAGCGTCAGTGGCACTCTTTTACAAGGAACTATAATTTTGTAACTAGTTTTTAAATGTATAACAATTACTTAACATAACCATTTAGTAATGTTATAGTGTAATATGTATATGATGAATATGATGTAATCATTGTAATGCACATAAGTACAAAGAAGGCATAAAGCCTATAAGCAGAAACATATTACCATTAAATAAGAGCAGTAATTTCTCTATCATTGAAATGGTCAACCTTCAAATTATCTGATCGTACTTCTATTATTATTATTTGGTGTCAAAGTAAATATTCCTCAGAACCTATCTGCATATATTAAAATAGATGCTTCATAAATGGTTTCATAAAATGACTTTTAATAAATCATTGATTTTCAATGTAACTGTATTTCCTTTGTGTATGCATTCATATTTAATATTCCCAGCTATGATTATATAAAAATGTATAACTGGTGCAACATTTGTTTCTTGTGGAAAATAGAACATATAGTTTGGGGTCATATAATCTAAATTGTAGACAGGGGGAAAAAGTTCCACAATAAAATATCATTATATAAATAATGCATTTAAATAACAGTATAATATGATCTTGTATAAATATTATTTGTATAAGGAAAGTATAGTAATAGAAAGCCCAGTCTTACAATGTTAACTTTTTTTTTTTTAAAGAATGTATCACCATGATTAGACATAGTAAATGGTCTGGTCATTTCCGCTATAAAATACCAGTAGTATTTGGATAATACCATCCTTCTTTCTCTCCTGAATCTTAGAATACTTTATGATGAATGGATACTCATGTGAAGATCTGTAGGAAGACTATGGTACAAAATGAGTTGGAATGGCAGTGAAGACTTCATGGACAGAACCCAACACTGAAGGGGAAATTGCTGTAGGCTCTCTATTCTTCCCTACCCATAGGTTCTTTTAATTACAGAAGTAGAGTTTGGCATGAATACCTCTGTTCAAACAGTGCATAATATATACCCAAACATCTGCTAGATTTTTATGTCTATATTGATAACTAGTAAGATTGATTCCACACATACATTGAGTACTTATGGACCGAAATGAGTTTTTCAAGTGGTACAAAAACAAAAGAGATTTCCATTGCCCCAGCTCACAGTCAAACCTTCACATAACATCTCTACAGCTTTCAATCCATTCCATTCCTCCACCACTGCAAATTGCCTTTTGCCTCAATACTCCAAGGAAGATGCTCTTAAGATAATCATGACCTCTATGATTACACATTCAATGACAGTTTCTGTTCTCATCTTTTCTGAAAACCAGATTCTGGGAACGCAGTCTCTCTTGGCATCAAGAAAATGGCTCCTGTGACTTTCCTCTCACCACATTATCTGTTTCACACTTTCCTTGAGTGGCTACCTATCTTTTCCCTGGTTGGGCTCTAATACTGGCATCTCTCAGAGCTCAGTTGGTTGATGATGTTCCCATTTATATCTCTTGTCAAGACTTCATCTCTGTGCAACAAAGAGCTCACATATCCAAGGGCTGACTCTAGCATATGCACTTGGCTGTTTCATAGATACCTTGCAACTATGCATCTAAAACATTAACCATCTATTCTCTTTGCCTTGCAAATGTGTTCTCTCCGTCTTCTCCATTACCCAAAGAATAATGTCATCGTCCAGAAACAAATATAATCTTTCCATCTTTGGAAAGATTTTGGATCTTTGGATCTTTGGATCTTTGGATCATCAAAGATGATCCCCTCTCTCAATTCCTGCCACCCATTTGGTCTACTGGCAAGAATTTATATGTCAGTGACCACTTCAGTGACCACTGTTACCTAGCCCAGGTCACCAGGGGATAGAGACTGTCTTAACTACAGTTGACATCCTCCTAACTGGTCTTATTGTTTCCTCTCTTTCCTCTAAGCAATCTATTCTCCCTTATAATGATTATATTGATCTTAAAATGTACAGCAAATCAAAGAGTACCCTGTTTGAAACAACTCTTCCATTGCATTTTAAAAATTTTCTTATGTTACATTACTTACCATACAGTACACCATTAGTTTTTTTTTTAATTTTATTTATTCATTTGACAGACAGAGATCACAAGTAGGCAGAGAGGCAGGCAGAAAGAGGAAGGGAAGCAGGCTCCCTGCTGAGCAGAGAGCCCAAAGTGGGGCCTGATCCCAGAACCCTGGGATCATGACCTGAGCCGAAGCCACCCAGGTGCCCCCATCATTATTTTTGATGTAGTGTTCCAGGACTCATTGTTTGCCTATAACACGCAGTTCTCCATGCAATAGATGCCCTCCTTAATACTCATCACTGGGCTCACTCATCCCTCCACCTCCTCCCCTCTAAAACCCTCAGTTTGTTTCCCATAGTTCATAGTCTTTCAGGTTTGTCTCCCCCTGATTCCCCCCCCTCATTTTTCCTTCCTTCTCCTAATGTCCTCCATGCTATTCTTTATGTTCCACATATTATCATATGGTTTCACTCTTCCATTGCATTTAAAACAAATCCTAAATCCTTATAATGGAAAACAAGTATATGCAAAAACTTGTTTCTCTGTGTCTCCTCTTACACCAGGCTTTGTTTCAGACTTAAATATAATTAAAAAATAAAAAATCATGAAATAATAGGCATAGATAAGTTCAAATAGAACAGCTATCAAAATGAATGTTAATGTTTTAAACTCCTTATTAAAAACCAAAGTCTATTAGACTGGGTTTAAAAAAATTCCAACTACACCTCTCTTTCAAGAGAAATGCAAATCGTTTAATATGAGGAGAATTTAGGTTGGGAGGATAATTTAAAGAGGCCATCAAGCTCCTCTTACAGAAGTTTACTGAAGTCATCCCACAAGGAAGTGATGCTTAGGATCGTTGGAACCACCACAATTAAAAGGGGAATGTCAACACACTTAAGAGAAGCAAAGCTGGAGTATTACTGGACCACTGAATTAATCACACTAAAGCTACCCTGACTCCAGACTTTTCATGTAAGATAATATATATTCTTATCATTTAAGCCAGATTTAATTCGGTCTTTTGTTCCTTTCACCTGAAGATTTTTAACCAATTGGCTGGGTCATCAACTGTTCATAGAGCTTCATTACAAAGTGTTTGGAGATCTTGGATATGTTCTTAAAGGATATGGTGATCTCTTAGCATCTTCTAGATAATCTGTCAAGTATCTTTTTAAGGGACCTGGATTTATCATCTTTGTTTATGTTCACTTTTTCAGCTGTTGAAATCCTTTTCTCCAGATCCTCTTTTGTCAGTGGCTTTGTGAGTGACTCCACCATTTCTACTCCATCACTTCTGACTTCATGTAAGCCTGCTTAGCTGCACAGGTGCAAATAAATAGACTGGTTTATCATTAAATCTTGTTTTCCTCAAGGGAAACTAGATACCATTACAGGACCATGTTTTTATTAATAAAAGTTGGGGAAATGAACCCAGCCTAGCAAATCCCTGCCAAGGAATTAAAGTATATTTTTTGCCAGAAGTCAGTTTTGGTAATGGTATAAAAATTTTTTTCAAGACGATATTTTGATGCTACTTCAATAATATGCTCTACAACTGCAGTTAACAAAAGGGGCATACTAACTTTGGTTACTTGGTGACCAATTCTCTTTTTAGGGGGAAAAATGAGACTGCTTAAAGGCCTTAGTCAATTTCAAAGTGAGTTTGTTATATTATTTAATCTCCCCCATAAATATGATTTAAAAACAACTCTTCAGTTTCTTAGCTGACTGAAGTCTAAATGAAACTTAAGACTTTTTAAAGAATGCTACCTTACTGAAATATATTTGACACATAACACTGAGTAAATGTAAGGTGTAAAACATGTTAATTTGATACATTTATATATAACTGTCATTGTAGTGACAATTAGCATCCTTATCATACTACATAATGGTCCTTTCTTTTTAGTGAGTGCAGTAATTAAGTTTTAGTCTCTTAGCAATTTTGATGACTATTATACAATAATTATACAATAATGTTTTCTATATTCATTATACTGTGCATTAGATCTCTAGGACTTATTTATTGCTCATTGCAAGTTTGTACCCTTAAATAACATCTGCCCTATCCCTCATTCACTGGTAACTATTGTTTTATTCTTTTTTTTTAATGAGTTTGGCTTTTTTAGAGTCCACATGTAAGTGATATCACACCAGTACTTGTTTTTCTCTGACTTACCTCACTTAGCATAATGTGTTCAAGGTCTATCCACTTTGTTACAAATGGCAGGACGTCCTTCTTTATCATGATAGGATAATATTCTACTGTATATCCTAATATATCTTTGTCCATTCATCTGTTGATGGGCACTTAAGTTGTCTCCCTATCTTGGCTATTGTGAATAATGCTGCAATAAACATGGGAGTTTACATATCTCTTCAATATCCTGTTTTCAATTCCTTTGGGTATATACTCAGAAGTGGAATTGCTGGGTAATATAGCAGATCTATTTTTAATTTTTTGAGGAAACCCAATACTATTTTCCACAGTGGTTGAGACAATTTACATTCCCAACAACAGTGTACTTCTTTTCTCCACATCCTCACCATCATGTTTTCTCTTACTTTCTTGATGAAAGCCACTCTAATGGATGTAAGGTGATATTGCATTATGGTTTTGATTTGTATTTCCTAGATGAGTAGTGGTGTTGAACATTTTTTCATGTACCTATTGAAAATTTGGATGTCTTCTTAGAAAAATGTCTATATAATTTCTTTGCCCATTTAAAAATCTGACTTTTTTTGGTTTGCTTTTGAGTTGTACGAGGTTTTTGTTATTCTCACTGTTATTCATTTGTATGAGTTCTTTATGTACTTTAGCTATTAACCCCTTGTCTGATACGTGGTCTGTAAAACTTCTCCACACTTTGTAGGTTGGTTTTTCATTTTGTTATTTATTTTGTTGTTTGGAAGCCTTAAGTTTTATGTAATCCCTTTTGTTGGGTTTTGCTTTTGCTCTTTGTGCTTTTGGTGTCATGTCCAAAAAATCATTGCCAAGACCAGTGTTGACAATCTTCTCTATGTTTCCTTCAAGGAGTTTTATAGCATCAGCTCTTATGTTCAAGTCTTGGATTCATTTTGAGTTAGTGTTTGTGAGTGGTGTAAGACAGATATCAAATTCACTGTTCTGCATGTATTTATCCAGTTTTCCTAACACCATCCTTTCCCTATTGGGTGTTTTTGGTTCCCTTGTTGAATATTAATTGAATGTATATGTGGGGGTTTAATTCTGGGTTCTCAATTCTGTTCCATTGGTCTATGTATCTCTTTTTATGCCAGTACCATACTGTTTTTATTACTACAGCTTTGTAGTACAGTTTGAAACCAGTGTGATATGTTTAGCTTTTGTTTTTTCCCTCTCAAGATGGCTTTGGCTCTTAGGGGTCTTTTGAAGTTCCAAATAGTTTTTTATATTTCTGTGAAGAATGCATTGGTTTAGTGGGCAAGGATTGAGTTGAATCTATAGATGGCTTTGAGTAGTACAAACATTTGTACATTATTGATTCTTTTGGTCCATGAATATGGGGTGACTTTCCATTTGTTTGTGCCTTCTTCAATTTCTTTCAATACAGTCTGGTAGCTTTCATTGTATAGATATTTTACTTCCTTGGCTAAATTTATTCATTTTTTTTTGTTTTTTGATGCTATTGTGAACAGGATGGTTTCCTTTATTTCTTTTTCGGATGTTTCATTATCAGTGTATAGAGATGCAACTGATTTCTGCATGTTGATTTTATATCTTGCAACTTGCTGATTAGTTCTAGCTGTTTTTTTTTGTTGTTGTTGTTGAATCTTTAAGGGATTTTCCACATACAAGTCATATCATCTGTAAGTAGAATCTGCTTAAGAATTAAAGAGGTTTCATTTTATTCTTTGAGTACTTAAAGGTAATGACAAGGAAACATTTCTTTATGCAAGAGTCAAGATTAGGACTTATAGCATAAGTCAAGAATTTGGAGTGCACCACCTTAAAGAAAGAGCAGCTTGATCCCTTCTCTTACATCCCATGCATATTAGGGCAGTTATGAAGTAACCAGAAAAGAGAAAGTGAAGCAAAGTATTTTATTTTCTTTCCCAGTCCCCAGAGTGAAGCTGGCTCTGTCTCTCTTATCAAATCTTCTTTCCTTGGCTGTCAACTGCTGCTGCTTCTGCTCCAAGAAACTCCAAAGGCTACTTGGAGTCAATCCATTTAAAACAAGACCAAACTTTTATAGTACGTAAGTAGTGGAAAACAGCTTTAATGGAAATTCATCTTTAAAAATTAAAGTTTATAAAGATACTCTTATTGTATTTTATATTTAACAAAACTAGTTATAATTATAGCAACTATGAAATCATAGAAAATGAACAAAGAATAAATCAAGTTTTGTTTTCATGTGTAATTTTTCCAACAGTTGGAATTATATGAGAGTTGTATTAATTTTCTATTTATGTGTCACAAATTATGACAAACTTAACTGCTTAAAACAGTATCCACTTATTAGCTCATAGGTCTGTAGGTCAGAAGTCCTACCCTGTGGGTGTGGCTGGATTTTAAGCTCAAGGTACCATAAAGTCAAAACCAAGGTGTCAGCTATGCAGGGCTCTTTTCTGGAGTGTCTGGGTAAGAATCTGGTTCTAAGCCCAGTCAGGTTGTTGGCAGAATACAGTTTCTTGTGGTTTTGGTGTGAGGCTCTGTTTTCTTACTGTCAGCCTACCACCTAAGATTCTAGAAGCCACCACATTTTTTTGTCGTACGTCCCCTTCCATCTTCATATAGCAACAGAGAACAAATCCTTGTTGCACTTTGAATTTCTTTGATTTCCCTTTGTACTACCAGCCAGAGAATACTCTCTGCTTATAAAGAGTCTGTGTGATTAGAGTAGGTCATTGAGAACTAATCCTCAGATGGACAAACTCCCTTTTGGCACGGAATAACATAATCATGGGAGTGATCTCATCATATTCACAGATTCCTTCCATGCTCAGAGGTGAGGGCATTGCCAATCTTCCCAAAGATGAATATTTTAATCTTGGGATAGTAAAATTATTGATCTCTGAAGTACCTATCAGGTCATCTTCTTTGTTCATTTTCACTTATTTCGGTCGCTGGCAAGTCTGACTCTCAAGATCTTTTGTTACTGGCTTTGTCAGTGACTTCAGTATTTCTACATATCTTTTAATTTCCAGGAAACCCTGTGTCTTTTGGAAGACTTGCAATTTAATTTCATAATAGATTTGTCCTTGCTTTGTTGCACTCTGTATAATATCCTCCAGTCAACGAGAGACCAGTGGGTAAAGATGTTTGGGGCTGTAGTGTGAAGCACAGATGGGTGAAAGTTGCTCCAGGTCACACAGCTACTCAGTGGAGCAGCTGGGATTGGAACTCAGTCTGGTTCTCAAAAAGTTCTCAGAAAGTTATCCACTCTTATTTTTAATAGTTGTCTATTATTTAACAATTTAAAAATAATTTAATAATATTTACATTAATATTTAGCTTTATTAACATAATTTAATTTAATAATTTAATAATATTTAATAATTGCCTATTAATAGCCATTTACTAATAGTCATTCATTCAATACACTCTGTTTAGAACAATTAACTTCACTTTTTCTTTCTGATAAACCTTGATGTATTTTCCTAGGACCAGCTCAAATTCCTCTTTCCTTGAAAAACCTTGTTTGACACACTCTGTGCCACTTTCTATCACACTCCAGCACAAATAATGCCTTTCTCCAGGCTGCTCCTGTAGCCCATGGCCCAGACGTCTCTTATAGTCCTTAGCAGACTGTGTCCAACTGATTAATTTATGTTAAAAGCTCTCCAGCTAAAATATAAACATTATGTAAAAGGAAGTATTTCTTAATTATTTTATACTATAGGTGTTTAGCTTACTTATTAGCAGACAGTACACATTAAATCAATGTTAATAAAGTCCAGAGAAACAGTGTAGGTTTATGGTAAATCAGTGGTTCTCAACTAGAAGTGATTTTGCAATGCCTTCAGCTTCCTGAAAACTTTTGGCAAAGTTTGCAGACATTTTGGTTGTCTTAACTCTGGGGGAAAGAATGCTACTGGATCTATGCATAAAGGATCAGGGGTGCTGCCAAATATCCTGCAATGCATAGGATAGTCCCACACCCACACCAAAAATGTCATCTAGCCCAAAATGTCAGTAGTGTTAAGGCTGAGAAAGTCTGTACACAATATTGAGAGGGAGTCAGACTTTAGATAGAAAAATAGGAAGATAAGTCAGAATTATAAGATTTCTTACATCTCTTTAATCACAAAATTCAAGGAAGCTATGAACATATTGAAAAACTGAGAAGAGTCCAGGTTGGGATCAAACTGTACTGTTCATACACTCACCAGTCAGGTTGCCCTAATGACATATTGTTACAGTGGCATAATGACAAGGAAAGTATACAGTAATTGCAGGTGCTGTCTATTTGCTCTAGTTAGTCTCACTGGAGAGAAAAGGAGTTTGAAAGAAATTTGTACCTCAGACCAAAAGATTATGAAAGAGAAGTTGAATATAACTTATCTTTAAAAAGGCTAAAGGAAATGTGTGTGTGTGTGTGTGTGTGTGTGTGTGTGTGTGTGTGTGAGGGAGAGAAGTTATATGGGACCAACATGTATTTTCTGCTGATTCTGGACAAGCTAACATAAGGAGTGGTTCTCAACATGTGGTCCCTAGCTCTGAAGCATTAGCATTGTACGAAAACTTATAAGAAATTCTCATGTCCCGTTCCAGACTTACTGAATCAGAAACTCTGGGGATGAAGTCAAGCAACACACACACACACATATATATATATATATTTCTTTTCAAGCAACATATATTTTGACAAGCCATGACATATGGGTGATTCTGATACATATAAACAGGTAGTAAATAATATATTTGCTTATCAATATTTCTCACCTGTTCCACTAAAACTAATGTCAACATCAAAGCCTGGAAGGAGCCCTAGCCTCCTGTGTAGGATGACTTGGGTTTGAAGCAATCTGTCAAGCAGTCTAGGAATAGACTGTTTTCCCTATGGATTTCATTGCTCTGTAGTGCAATAACACTTTACCAAGACCTCTGTTGTCTTCTGCATATACTAATCCACTTAATTCAGCAATGCTAGTACAATAGACATCATCAATCCACTTTTAAAAAGAAGACTTTTATTTGTCAAAAAAGAGAGAGAGAGCACAGCAGGGGAAGTGGCAGGCAGAGGGAGAAGCAGACTCCCCTGTTGAGCAAGGAGCCTGATTCAGAACTCTATCCCAGGACCCTGGGATCATGACCTGAGCTGGAGGCAGATGCTTAACTGACTAAGCCACCCAGGTGTACCCATCAATTCATTGTTAAAAGTGGGGAAACAGCCAAAAGAAATGAACTTGGCTGAGGTGATATGACTAGTAATTGTTGAGATAGGAATAGAATCAAGATCTAGAAAGCCAGGAAACTTTGTATGATGCAATAGTAGATTTCTGATGACTAAGACTTTGGGCAACCTAGCCATTTCTTTATTAGGAAATGATCAATTCCTTTAAATAGATTTAAATAGATTGCTAGTGTCCTTTATTTTAGTACAAAAACCACAGACCCTACTGCCTTAGTGTATGCTGCAACATAGGTTCTGATTCTTATATTATGTTTTGTTAGGAATTATATATTACATAAAGCTTTGTATGAGGGTTGAGTCTACTCCTTAAGTCAGTTTTTATTTAGAGTATTGGCAATAATGCATGAGAGAATGAAGTTGTTGTTTTTCAGACTATTAGAGAAAAGTACTGGGATCAATTTAACCCTGGAAGTGCCTGCCTCCTAATGTTTTATAGTCTTGACAGAAGCACAATGAGTACATTTCAAACATGTTCTGAACATTTTTTTCACAAAATTTCTTCTTTTTAGTGCTAAAAGTGATTTCTTTCAGAACCCTACCCAATCTTGATTTCCAAGAGAGTCAAATTTTTATAGAAATAGAGGGACTCCAAGTGCCTGATACAGTGAGAATGAAAGAAACTTGGAAGAAGATTCTCTTGCAAAAGACATATGGAAAAGAGACCCTAGAATATCATACAGATGATGGAGGAATTTATGGTAAGTCTTTGGGTCACAACACACTGGAAAGAGACAAAGGGTTACCATATGGTGGAAGAAAAGAGTAAGCAAAGATTTTTGAAGAAGATTTCATTCTTCTAGGAGAATATCAAGAATTAAAAAAAAAAATGCCATGGAGAAGAGTCAACAAATTCAAACTGCTTTTTCTTACCTGCTGGAAAAATTCCAGAGTAAATGTGCCAGGAGTAAAACATGCTTTTGTTGAAGTGTATTCTACAGGTTATTTTTTTCTAAAGAGTTACTACATAGAAATGGATAAAGAAAATGTGATATTTATATATGAAATGGCATATTACTCAGCCATGAAAAAGAAGGAAATCTTGCCATTTGGGACTATGGAGAGACCACGAGGGCATTATGCTAAGTAGAATAAGTCAGAGAAAGATAAAGGTTGTGTGAACTCACTTACACGTAGAATTCCAAAAGAAGCCAGACTCATAAATACCATAGGATGGACTGGGGTTGCCAGAGGGGTAAAATGGATAAAGCGGGTCAAAAGAAACAAACTTTTAGTTATAAAATAACTAAGTCCTGAATATGTCTCGTAAGTATGGTGACTATAGTTAATAATACTGTATTGCATATTGTAGTTTCTAAGAGAAAAGATCTTGAAACTAGTATGACACTATATGTTAACTACATTGCAATTAAAATAAAATAAAAAAAAATTCTCCTCCCAAGAAAAAAATCTGTAACTATGTGTGGTGATTGATGTTAACCAGATTGAGATATAGATTATCAATCACTATCCTGTACACCTGAAATGAGTCTAATGTTACATGTTAATTATATCTCAATTTAAAAAAAGTTATCACATACCAGTTACTCGAAGTTTATCTGTACCAACCACAACTTCCTTTTCATCGACAGTAAACAGTGGCTTGCCATCCTTGGAGTTGATCTGAAACTGTTGACTCTGGACTTCTACCATTTTGGGACCTGAACAATTCATTAAAACAGATTATTATGAAATGTTTACTATATGTAGTATCTAATCTCTGTTTTTACACGTCATGTCACTCAGCAATACCAAATTACTAAATATATAAACTCTGTTATCAATGATTCTCTTAAATTCTGTGATTAAACTTTTTAAGTTATAAGCCTAAATCTGTATTATTAAAATTATGTCAAATATGTGCTAATCTACAAAGCATAATGCATAGAGATGCTGAGTCACTATGTTGTACACCTGAAACGAATGTAACATTGTGTGTCAACTATACTCAAGTAAAAAAATTTAAAAAACAAAACCAAAAAAATGTGTTAATCTAGATGAAACATATGAATGGATAAGTCATCTAAAAGTTAATTTTTTCGGGGCGCCTGGGTGGCTCAGTGGGTTAAGCCGCTGCCTTCGGCTCAGGTCGTGATCTCAGGGTCCTGGGATCGAGTCCCGCATCGGGCTCTCTGCTCAGCAAGAAGCCTGCTTCCCTCTCTCTCTCTCTCTGCCTGCCTCTCCGTCTACTTGTGATCTCTCTCTCTGTCAAATAAATAAATAAAAAATCTTTAAAAAAAAAAATAAAAGTTAATTTTTTCAAGTTTACAACTTGCCCAAAATAACATATTTCTTCTACCCAGATCATTTAAATTTGTAATCTTTCCAGGATTACCCAACGAAGGATGAGATTTGTGAAAGACCATTTTATGAATGGCTCACTTTAATGGCCAAAGTCAACCCAGAAGATGAATCACACTCAGATTCCCTCCTTTGCTTTTATCCTCAAGAGAGATCCTTACCTCTTACCCCTAGAGAAAACAGACATCATCTTGGAAGAACATTTTCAAACTTCTCTCCTTTCCTTTCCCCTATGGCATTTTTTGTCTTCTTCACACTTTCCTTCTTTGTTTTTCAGTGACAGAAGCATCATTTTCCACTCCAAGTTTCATCTCATCAGATGAGTTTTAGACTCATTGCCTGCCAACTAATTTTTTACTCAGCAAAGGTTTAGTGGGTGTTCCCAGGTGCGGGGCATTGGGGATACTGTGTCCTCAAAAGCATACGTGACCTCGTTTGATTTCCCTTGCCTGCTCTCAGGCATTCACCATTTTGTTTCCTAATTCATCTTTGTGCTTCCAGTCTTTCTAATCCTGGCAGCATAATGGATTAAAATCTCCAGAACTCAGTTCTCAGCATTCACTCAAGGAACTACAAGTGTTCCTTAATTCTTTTGTATGTTAGCTTTATAGTCTTACCTGGGAGAGTAAGTTTACTGAGAAAATGGATATCTTAGAGTCTTTGCATATGTGTCCCTTTATCACTCCCAGTACTCATTAAAGTTGATGGATACCTAACCAGAAGTTAAATAGAAGCTCTTCAATGAATACATTAACCAGTTTTGGATATGGTTACCAACATATCCTTACTTTATTTCATTGACTGGTATTGCAAAAGCCTTCAGTGATTTTTCATTTAAATATGTCTATCTGTGTGTGTGTGTGTGTGTGTGTGTGTGTGTGTGTGTGTGTATGTGTGAGGCAGTTATAAGGTGGACTCATTTTTGCTCTACGTCTTAATCCTTCCCTTAAGGAAGCCAGACTTTATTTTATTTTTAAAGATTTTATTTATTTATTTAACAGACAGATTACAAGTAGGCAGAGAGGCAGGCAGAGAGAGAGAGGAGGAAGCAGGCTCCCTGCTGAGCAGAGAACCCAACGCGGGGCTCGATATCAGGACCCTGGGATCATGACCTGAGCCGAAGGCAGAGGCTTAACCCACTGAGCCACCCAGGTGCCCCAAGAGGGAAATACTTAAACAAAGGCACACAGGTGAATAAAATTCCATCCTTGTTTTATTAAAAATAAAGAGACATTGAGGGTGGTAGTTTTGGCTTTCCACTCCTCTATGAGCATGCTGGTCAGATTCTTGCTGTTCTTCAGAGAAGAGTGGTACACATCAGTGCATTGACCATCTTTATCTTTGTCATTCACTTCCTCTTTCTCAGTTCTAGAATGTCTGCTTCAGAGATGCAATCTAACATTGAATTCTCCATATTCTTCCACTCTTGCTTCTTCTTCTTTTTCTTTTTTTTTTTAAAGACTTATTTATTTTAGAGAGAGAGCATCCGAGTGGCAGAGCGAGAGGGAGAAGGAGAAAAAATCTCAAGCAGACTCCTTGTTGGATGTGAAGGCCTATGTGGGGCTCAATTCATGACTCGGAGACCATGACCTGAACCCAAATCAAAAGTCAGCCAACTGAGCCAACAGGCACCCCTTTGCACTCTTGCTTCTATCAAAACCTCTGCAGGCTCACCCCAGAATTTCTTCTGCAACATCAGAAGATATAGTGCTCAGAAGAGCTGAATCAAAATTCTAGAAGATGTCATCACAGTCTTCTCTGCATGTTTCACACTGTGCCAGATCTTGGAGGGGTCTCGGCCAGAGGACATCGAACTGCTATCTGTGATAGCGTTGCTTACTACCATCATGACTTCTCTAGACTTTTTGTCAATTACAAAATTGTTGGGCTCAGTTTTAAGCAATGACAATGTGTTTATGCAGCAAACAGAAGACCCTTGGTTATTTCTCTTTGAAGGGTCTGCAGAAACCTCTGCCCTAAAGGATCAAAGTTAAAGAGAAAAAGCCCATAAATTCCTGCCAGTCTAGAGATAAGGTCCCTAAGCATCACCCTCATTTCAAACCTCTTCTCAGAGCATGCTGCGAGCTTACTAATTTTCTTGCTGAACCTCGGGGAATCATGAATCAAGTGAACAGCTGAAAAGTCAAACACCTCAGTTAGCGTTCTGCTTTTGTCCCTTGAGTACACTCTTAACATTCACAGCCTGCTGCAATCCTGTGTTTGGAGCTTCTCTTTGCCGCAGCACATTGCACTAGGAGAAGGTCCTTCATCTTCAGATTCTGAGTCACTTCCCTCTTTCTCCTATTTCCCTAGGAAGTATTTCAAAACAGTAACATCCTGGTGACTTCAGAGAAACATGCAGCTGGGATAACGCTGGTATTTTTGGCCTCATTCTAATGTTTCTTCCGCCAAGTTCAATGATTATATCCAAAGATAGTTGGGTGGCAGGTGCAATGCTGGCTGTAATAAAGTGTACATGAAATTCTGCAATGGTCTAGTAACTTTCTTTTTATTTATATTCCTTATATTAGTCATGTCCTGAATAAGTACATTTTATATTCTTTATATTTTACATTTCTATTCATTACATTAGTCATGTTCTGAATATATAAAGTCTTTTGCAGAAGCTTAATCATGGCAATGTAGAAATTCCAAGAGCCCTAACAAACTTGATGGATTGATGAGATTCTTATTTCTCTGCTTTGCTGTTTGAAGACCTCGATCTGAGACAGTGTAATTGTAGCAGAGGGTAACTTCCAGCACCCAGGAAAATGACTTTGCTGTCTGTGTGGCCTTGACCAAAGGATGCCATAAACATTACCAGCTTCCCCACTGGGTTTATTTGGTTGTAATCTGAAATCTGTAATTTGGTTGGATTGATAGTGACTACAATGGTATGGAAAGCCCTCAAGTTAGAGGCCAGGGGTCCTGCTTGATCTAATTCTGTACCTACTGCCAGTGGCTGGAAAGCTGGGGCTTCGGCAGGACACACTGGCTGTGGCCTGGCTACGTTCTCAAAAAACCCAGCTGCTAAACCGGACCAGCCCATCTGAGTGCAGTTTGCCAATTTCCAGGCATGTCTTATTTTAAAGCTAACCGGAATTCATTTCCATTACTTGAAATCAAAAGAAAATTAACCATGGTAACCAGAATTGCACTTACAATTAGGAAGATTCTATTACCGTTGCTATGCATTGATATCTTTCAGTTCAAGGATTTGAAATGCTAGCTATTATTATTTGCTTGTCAATGTTTGATTTCTTTTGGGATTTAAGAATTTTGGTTTTGACTATATTGGTTGCCATTATTTTTTCCGGTGGTTTAGTAATAAACAACTGTTCATTTAATTAAGTGGGATTAATTTGGCTAGTTCACATAAATTACATTTAATTACATTATCCAGGTTGGCTAAATTTAGTGTCTTCCAGGAAATATGAGGCTGGAATGACTGTGATTGTGGGAAGTCATTTACTTGAAAATAATCTTGGTGAGTTGAAAGTCATTTTCCCTGGTTCAGGGTCCTTACTATAACAGAGGTTTTCCAACCAAAGTTTATAAGAAATCACTAATTTTAACACTATATAACGCAGGAAACACCAAGGTTAAAACTGAAGATTTAAGGTTAACAGTTTAAGCCAAAGTAATTCTAATGGGGAAGTCTTTCATTTTTTCGTTGGTTTTTTTTTTTTTTTTAGTACATTTTTTGGTGACAAAAATGATAACAATATTTGCATGAACTAGGACGGTTACTGGTGTGCCATAATTTAAGGAAATCTGATTGGAGAGAGGGAGTGCTATATTCTGGGCTGAGGGAGATAAGTCCTGGGGTTTGCTTTTCCTGCTAACTACTAATTCTTGCTAACTGCTAATTTCTGCTACCTCCTGGTTTGGCTTTTTCTGCTGTAAAGCTGTGTGTTTTTGAGCAAATGAGCTTTCCAGTGCTTCAGTTTTTTCACTCATGCAATTGGAGACAATTTATGTCAAATGCTGGTGTATGAATATATGAAAATCTACATTCAACAAAAAATTAATTGAGGACATATTTGTATTAAATTATTTTTATAAGAATATAAAGGGAATCTTTTACTTTTGGAGCTCCTAAGAGAGATGTGTATATTATTTATATGTATTACTTACTTGACAGCACCTAGAAAGTAGCATATAGGCATCCAATAAATGTGGAACAAATGACAAAACATGAGCAAAAATCCCTCAAACACTCAAAAGCTATAGTCAAAGAATTTTATGAAATAATGGTAAAAGATAAATCATAACATTACATAATTCTTAAGGAAATGTGATTTGATTTAGCCAAGTTGCAAGAACATGTATGCTGGATAAACTCAGATTTGTCTTCTAGGTCTACTGAGAATTTCACTGACTTAGTGATCAAACTTCTAAGCAAAAGAAAATCATGATACATCATTTAGAATAGTTATAAAGATTAAAGAAGAACATAAAATATGGAATTCCTATGTTAGTATGATGAAAAAGAATCATCAGGCTAATTATGTAGCTGCAGTTTCCAGTGTAACATTATGCTGTTTTGTAAAAACAGCCATCAAAAAAGAGACACTGGAAATTACCAGTCTGTATTGACTAGATACTTTTCATCTGTCTTCTCATAACCCAAAGGGCCACCCGATTTTTTAGATTTGGCACATCTATAGACTGGTGAGATGGTATAGAGAATATGTACATATTCCTTTCACTGGGTGGTTTGCTCTTTTGTCATTTCTTCCATCTATCTCTCTAATCCTTTTTATTACTGTGTGAGATTCCCTGTGATCTCACTCCTGGGTGAGCCTACTGTCTGGTTTTAGCTGGTTGGATGGGTGTTGGATTGCTGACTGAAGGACAGTTAGAAACACATTAGTTGGGGCACCTGGGTGGCTCAGTGGGTTAAAGCCTCTGCCTTCGGCTCAGGTCATGATCCCAGGGTCCTGGGATCCAGCCCTACGTTGGGCTCTCTGCTCAGCAGGGAGTCTGCTTCCTCCTCTCTCTCTCTCTCTCTCTCTCGGCCAACCTCTCTGCCTACTTGTAATCTCTGTCTGTCAAATAAAATAAGTAAAATCTTTAAAAAAAAAAAAGAAACACATTAGTTGGGCCAATTAGTGTACTTTGTTATGAATTTAGAATTTGTGCAATTGAAAACCAAGCTTGTTGGTTGGCGTTGTGAACTATAGCCAATCACATGAAAAGCCAGAGAGGTCCTGTGGGTGAAGTGAGAACAATGGGCAAAGATACACTGGACAAGAGGGTTATGTGGGAGAGGAGAAAGGGAGGGAGAAGAAGGGAGTGGGGGAAGGAAGGGGAGAGAGAGGGAGAAAGAGAGAGTCTTTTGGTTCTCACCCCATGGTGTCTGTTCTTTTTTTCTTTTTAAAGATTTTATTTATTTATTTATTTATTTATTTATTTATTTATTTAGGAGAGGGCAGGGGAGGGAGGGAAAGAAAACAAGCAGGAAGAGGGAGAAGGACAAGCAGATGCCTCACTGAGCACAGAGCTCTACTTGGGGTTCGATCTCACGACCTTGACATCATGACCTGAGCTGAAATCAAGAGTTGGATGCTTAACCCACTGAGTCACCCAGGCACCTCTCTGTTCTTTTGAGGGCAGCTACTTTTGTTCCTTTCCCTTGGTCTCAGATTTTTTTGCATTCTTCAATAATCAATATGTTTGTTTTATCACCTCGAATGGTCCTATTTCTTAGATTCAAAATGACTTTAATTACAATACTTCAGACTGTCTTCCTCGTGATGCCAATTATTCTTTGTAGTCAACACAGCATGATATCTAGAAAATTCATGCTCTAATTGTTCCTAAATGACTTGGAATTCTTTAGAAGAGAAAAATGTATCCATTCAGCACAGCTATCCATGGGCCACTCACATGTCAAGCACTGTGAAGTTGGACTCACCCACTTTTAATCTGCCCGTGACCTCTCCTTCAGAGTTGCGTGCATTGACAGTCACATTCTGAGTTGACTGCAGAAGAAGAGATGAGTCCTAGAAAGGCATTTACAAAATTTGACAAACACATATTATTTAAAATGACTATCTTTATATTCATACATAAATTTAGGATTTATAGGAGATAATTTCTCCATAGTCACAGATCCTATGACCCTAATACAGTATTTTCAGATCCTGGATTATATTATGTTAAAAGAGTAAATAAATGTACTTTCCCCCCAAAGTTTAAAACAACATATATTTATTAGATCATAGTTTTTGTGGGTCAGGAGTCCAAGCAGAGCCCCAGTGGTTCCCTGTTCAGCATCTCAAGGGGACTGCAGGACTGAGGAATCACTCCAGGCTCAGGGTCTTCTTCTAAGCTCATGTGGTTGGTGGCAAAAGTAATTTCCTTGCTGCTATAGAGGTTCTAACTTTTTTTTTCATAAATTATAATACTCTTATGGGTTTCTGCTGCTTGTGTGCACTGACCATAATGTACCAAATTAGTTATCAGGATGATCGAAAATCATCAAGTTTTAATAAATGTTTTTCCTATTCCAAGGAATTAAAATTTCCTTTCTTATTATTTATGTCCAAGACATGATATATTTTTAGACGAGAACTCAGACAATGGTTAGTTCTTCTATAATAAATACCATGTTACTTATTTTCAAAATGTAAAGTCTTTTCACAATTTCAAAAATTTTTAAATTTGTCAGATACCTATATTTTTTGAATTTTTTGTTGAAAGATAAAATGGCTTTATGTGCACATAAGTGCCTTGTGTGGTGTCATAGCTCTGAATAGGTGGTTTTGTTTTATAGATCATTTGTTTTTATAGGAACAGTTTTCTTCAAAAAGAATGCAGCATTTTGACTGTTGGACTCAGGTGCCTTTATGGTCCATTCGGAGCGAACCAAATACCTTCCAAAGTTGCCGGGAATAATGTGATTTTTCAGAAGGAAAGAAGTTTCAGGCAGGAGTGCCTTGGAACTCTGGCACGTCCAAAATTTTCCAAATTGCTTTGTGGAAACAGATGGATCTATCAGAATCTCACATTTATCCAATGATGTGGCCTTAATCCTTGTTTTTGCAGTGTTCAAAAATAACTAGCATGATAATAAGAGTTAACAGTTTACCAGTTTCTTCCCTCTAGCCTCTATGTGCAGGGTGGTGAAGGGCAGCACCACGTGCAATCTCTGGGCTCTCTGCAATGGCAGCCCCTTCCTCCATGGTACTCTGCCCTGTGAACTTCAGGTTGGCCGCTTTTCCTTGGACTCCCAATCATATCTTCTGAACTTGGATAGAAAGCCTGCCTCTGCATTGGTCCCCTCCCTCACTGTGACCTTAGAAGCTGTCTCCACACAGTAAATTGGGGCAGTCCTAAGGCTGATCTATTTTGCTCCCTCTCAGAGATAACTGTCCTGACTGCCACTGTCCAATATTTGAAAACCATCCTACTCCATCTGGCACTATGACAAAATACCAGAGACTGGGTAGCTTGTAAACAACAAAGATTTCTTTCTCACAGTTTTGGAGACTGGGAAGTCCAAGATCATGGTGCTGGCCAGATTTGGTGTCCCACAAGACTCACTTTCTTGTCCACACAGAAGGTGCCTTCCAGCTCACATGGCAGAAGGGGTGAGGGAGCTCTCTCTGCTGCTCTGATGAGGGCACTAACCCCATCATGAGGGCTCCATTCTCATGACCTCATCTCCCCAAAGCCCCACCTCCTAGTACCATCACCTTAGGGGTTAGGTTTTAATGTGTGACTTCCAGACCATAGTAAAAAACATTGTTTCATATACTTTCTCAAGTTTTTTAGTTGCTTAATAAAAGCAGGTAAATCTGTCCCCTATTATTTCTGTCTTGTATTACCTGTTTTGGTTTTATAATTTCTTGTTCTTTTCATAAAAGCTACTCAAAACCAGCTTTATCTTAGTGAGATTCTTAAGTTGCTTTTCTAGCCATTTCCAGAATGATTATTTTTACTTAGTTGGAAGTTAATTCTCTTTTTTGTAGTTTATTTGGTATCCTTTTCTTTTCTTTTCTTTTTAAAGATTTTATTCATCCATTTGACAGACAGAGATCACAAGTAGGCAGAGAGGCAGGCAGAGAGTGAAAGGGAAGCAAGCTCCCCGCTGAGCAGAGAGCCCGACGCGGGGCTCGATCCCAGGACCCTGAGACCATGACCTGAGCCGAAGGCAGAGGCTTTAACCCACTGAGCCACCCAGGCGCCCCAATTTGGTATCCTTTTTTTAGATGGAGTTTTCCTTATGTGGTTGCAAGTTTCAGTCTCGAGCACCTGCGTGGATATATTTTAGTTTCTGGATTCACCCAGCTTGTTTTCATTCAGACCACCATGTTTCTCAGTCTTGTAATGGTGGCTCAGGGCTTGTGTCTTCAGCAATATTCGGGTCTTGATCTGGTATGTCTATGGGTTCCATCCCACAGATACACAGCTTTTTCAAGCCTGGGCAATAGGTGCAACTCTTTTCTGTTGCTGTTTCATGCAGTGGGTCTGGCTGGAGTCCAAGCAGTCCCATCAGGTGCCATTTTGGTCTCTGTTCCTCTGTGGGCTTTGATAGTAAGCTGCCCTGCCACTTTCCAGGACTGTAAACTTCAAAGACAATCATTTCAAGTAAAGCTTTACCGCTGTGTGTTTTGGCTTCATTTAATTTTTGACTATGTCTATATGTTTCTAACCACAATCTTTTTGTTTTATGTGTTTATGTGTTTATGTGTTTATGTGTTTATGTGTTATGTGTTTATGTGTTTATGTCAATGGGCAGGGTGGATGGTTTTAAATCATGAGCTCCAGGCACAATCTTGACAGGACTTCATGTATTAATTGTGAAGAGTAATCACATGTTAGAAGCCAGAGTACCATGTTGAATTATATTTATAATAAAGACATTTTCTCACTTCAGCAATAGAGACGAATGAATATGCGTCAAATTTTCAAATTCATTTCTGTAGTTTTATGGAAAATTACTTCCTAGACTCATTTTTGAAAAGGAAACATAACTAATACCTCAGTACATACAGAAAATATAAAGCATAATTTTGTTCAGTTAATCCTATCATTAGAAAGCCATAGTAGTTACCAGATACTTTCTAGCTCTGTGATCACATTATTCCAAATATTTCTGTAATTTTATGTATCAACTGACATATTGCATCTATGCATCATTATAAGACTTCAATACATGATTACTTAAAATAATTTATACAATTTTGTTGTTTTTTTTTTAAAGCATACTGGAGATGAAAAAAATCTGATAAAACTGAAAGTATTATTAAATCCAAATATTAAATTTGCTATGAACTAATCTTTCAGTCACCAGGCTATTCTACCAGTCTTATCTGTTCAAAAATATGATAGGGGATCAGCCAACATAACTCTGGGGAGAAAATGGCTAAGTTCTAACATTTAAATTCTTTGCTCACATCTGACATCTCCTTTTACAAAAGCTTAGGTTCATTCCTCATGTTCCTATATGACAGGGGTATTTAATAGACTGAAATGTCATCACGGTTTATGTAAGCATTTTATCTGAGGAAGCTCATAGAATTGGGCTTATGCATGTATCAGCCTGTCACACTCTGGGTCATTTGCCTGCTTCTTACCATCAACTGAGACATTCTCAGAAGTAATGCAGTAGTGCCCAAGAGCTACTAAGAGGTATGTGCTTTGCACTTTCTAGAATCTCTCCTTGGTAGTCCATGTTTGGTAGTAGAGCTTGGTGACTGTTTAGGTGCCTGTGTGGGGGTATGGTTTATCTCGAAGACCATGTGTGTTCTCAGTGGTTGGACTTTTGTATCTTTTCCAATCACCCTAGATTAGCTAGAAGAACCTCTGCTTATAGAAGATACTAACATATTCTTTCATATGTAGAAATATGAGAGGAAAATGAAGAGTGAACTCTTCTTATAATTGGTAAGTTATAGTTAGATGGAGTTTAACATTTATGATGCCACTTAAGCAGTAATTGAGCAAAATGTTTACTTTTACTACAAAGTCCATAGCATCATTTAAAGCAAAATAAAGCATATTAAAAAAACTGACTATATTTTATGCTTGGCTCTACTTGTTATAAATTCCATGGAGGTAAATGAAGATGATACTAAAGCAGATATGTTTATAAAGTCACACAATTATTTAATGGGAATGTTTAACCTACTTACAGAGAATCCTACAGGACTATAATCTGTAATTAGCAGAATTAGTACAGAACATGAAACTAATTTCTTTCCAAGCTTCTCAGATAATTTTAAATGCCTTGAAAAAGAGTATTTAAATTACCTGCACTAAAATAAGTTTAGATTATTTTCAATAAAGCTTTTAATTATCAAGCCTTTTTTATTATGGTCTAACTTACTGAGGCCACCAAATTCAGATCTGAAGCACATGAAAATGGAGTCTTTTTAGAATGCAGTTTCAGAAATATGTTCTACAACTTCTAGTCAAGCTTTTTGTAGAGTGTAACATCAATGTGTGTACATGTATATATCCTAAGAACCTCTTCTGAAATATGCTGAATTTCTGTGCTCAACGATTATTTATTTTTCATAAAACACAAAATATTTAAATGTTTCATCATTTTCTTACCACTCTGGAGTGTATTTCCTTGGCATACAATGGGAATAAAAATTCTGATTCTCCTTCTAGGCGAAGACCATCTTTTGTAACACGCAAGTGACCCATTCCTGTCTGGTAAGAAGATAAGACAATAGAGATTTTGTTATTGCTTTCTTTTTCCTTTCTTTTAGGATTAGCTAAGAACACAGATACATTTTCAGAAGTTTTCTATTGGCACTTTTCTGTATTTCTCTTAAATATTCAATTTCAAACTTCAGTTTTTATTCAATTGTCAGTATTGCATTAACTCTTGTGTAATACAAAGGGCTATTTAGTGGAGAGACAAGATGGCGGGGAACTAGGAGGAGGTGCTGTTTCAACCTGTACCCTAAAGTGATCTGATTACCCACCAAAGAACTCTGATCACCCATGAAATCAGCCTGATATTAGAATTATACACATCTGGATCTCTACGGAGATATACTGGCGTCTTCTGCCCACTGGCGGAAGATGCCAGTGGGCAGGTAAAGCAGAGTGGAAACATCAGACTGATATTGGAAGATAAACAAAAGGGGGAGGGAGCCACCAGAAGCGACCCATTGGAAAGTATACCCCAATACGAGAGTGCCCTAAGACTGGGGACAAGCATTAACTTGGAGTCTGGTTGAAAGCACTCAAAAAGAGCAAAGGATTGTGGGGGGAAATTGTGGGAATTGGGCGGTTAGGGACAGGGGCTTAAGTTCCCGGACCCAGGACAGACACCCCTGGCACTAAGCCAGACAGAGTGTGGCAAAGAAACCAGGTCTTGGTCCCTGAGCTGTGAGCACACCTGAGAGCACCTGGGTGGCGGCTCCCGTGAGGGGCTGGGAGCCTCGCCAGCCGGCAGAACCACAGCCTTTTACACTCCCCACATGCACCCCGAGCTGTGCTATCAAAATCTGAGTTGCACCCCACACCTCCCCCTGAGAGAGGTGCCTGTAGGCTCCAGCTGGCAGAACCACAGCCTTTTGCACTCTCCATACGCATAGGCCACATGACCAGAGTCTGAGTCGCGCCCCACACCCTCTCCTGAGAGAGGTGCACAGAGGCACCAGCCCGGAGCTCTCGGCCCCATAAAGTCTGAGCACTCCCAGCCCGGGCCAGCGGGAAAATCTCAGTGTGCAATCGTTGCTTGGGACCTCTCTGGCGGTCTGGAGCTCCTCTGACAGCTGCCGCTGTCATGGCAGGAGTCCCTGCATCCCCAGGGACTGCAACAGGGAATGTGCTCTGCCAGCGGCCAAGGGGGAATTTATGTGCTCTGCAGCAACCAGAGGGGAACAGACTGAGGCTTCTCTCTGAGAGGGAGGTCTGGGTGCAGTTTGCTTTCCTCTAAACCTCCAAAAACCATCAAGAGCCACCAAGGGGAGAGAAAACAAACAAACAAACAAACATAAAAACCTCCAGAGAACAAAAGCCTGAAAAACTGGTTTCCTCAGAGCCCACCCCCTTGATGGGGGCAGGAGGACTTAACTCAGGGAACACTGCCTGAAAACCCATGCAGCAAGCCCCTCCCCCAGAAAGCCAACCGGCAGCGGGGCGGGGGGGGGGGGGGAAGACAAGAGAACAACCACCACTACTTCATAGATACAACTTTTATTTTTAATTCGTTCCCACTACTCTGGTTCATTTTTTTTTATAGATAATTTTTTAACCTATTTACCATCACAGTGAGATGTCCAGTACATCAAATTCCATAATAACCTTTTAACCTGAACTTTTTGATACATATACCCCTGTTTTTCTTTTCTTTTCTATTTTTAAATTTTTTTAAATTTTATTTTAGTTTAGTTTATTCTTTTTTTCTTTTTATTTTTTAATATTCATACACAGTTAAACTTCAAGGTAATCCCCTTTCCCCAATCAATGCTACCCCTACAGGTAAACCAACTTTTAATCCCCCTTTATCTTAGGAAAGTTGAATCCTTTAACAAGATATCAAGACACATCCAGGAAGAATCAAAATAACTTTCCTCAACCACACTGAGAATTTATAACCACTCTCCCATCTTTTTCGTCCACCAGTGTTTCTGTGTATTTGTGTTTGTCCTGGTAGTATATAAATCTTATACTTGGGGTTCTTTTTGATGAGTTCTTTTTTTGTTTAGCTTATATATATATATATATATATATATATTTTTTTTTTTTTTTTTTCTCTTGTCATCTACTTTTATCAGTCTTTTTGTTTGTCTGTTTTTGTTTGTATACTTCAAAAATCTTACCTTGGGGCCCATTTGGGATGGGCCCTCTCTTTTATCTTTCTTTTTTTCCCTGTCTCTCTCACACTTTTTTCTTTTATCTCTCTTTCTTTTTTCTTTCATTTGGGTGGGGACTCTTGATTGCTCAGAAGGGTTCCAGGGTGCACCCTGCATGCACCACAGTTGATACATTCAACTACATCCATTCAGCCATCTCTCACAAAAACAACTAGGAGGAGGAAAACCCAACAGAAGAAATATTCAGAGGCTGGGCCTTCTGCAACAGAGCTAATGGCTATCGACATAGACTATATGTCGGAAAGGGAATTCAGGCTAACAATTATCCAGGCAATAGCTAAGTTGGAGAAAGCCATGGATGACAAATGGAATTGATTAGGGCAGAACTGAAAGCCACCAGGGATGATGTTCATAATGTTCTCAATGAGTTCCAATCTAATCTAAATTCTCTCAAAGCTAGGGTAACTGAGATAGAAGATAGAATTAGTGATCTGGAGGACAAACAGATAGAGAGAAAGGATCAGGAGGAAGCCTGGAACAAACAGCTTAGAAACCAGGAAAACAGAATTAGGGAAATAAATGACGCCATGAAACATTCCAATGTCAGAATTATTGGAATCCCTGATGGGGAGGAGAAAGAAAGAAGATTAGAAGATATAGTAGAAGACTAGAAGATACAGACTAGAAGATATAGAAGACTAGAAGATATAGATTCTCCATGAAAATTTTCCCAATCTCGCGAATGGAACCAGCGTTCATGTACTAGAGGCTGAACGGTCTCCCCTCAAAATTATAGAATCTAGAAAGTCTTCAAGACACCTGATAGTAAGAATGAGGAATCATAATTGTAGACAGGATCTCTTGAAAGCAGGTAGGAAAAAGAAGCTCCTTACATACAGAGGAAAGTCCATCAGAATAACATCAGACCTGTCCGCAGAAACCCGGCAAGCCAGAAAGGGCTGGCAAGATATATTTGGTGCACTAAATGAGAAGAACATGCTGTTAAGAATACTTTATCCAGCAAGACTGACATTCAAAATGGATGGAGAGATAAAGAGTTTCCAAGACCGGCAAAGCTTAAAAGAGTATGCGACCACCAAGCCGACACTGCAGGAAATATTAAGGGGGGTTCTATAAAAGAGGAAAAATCCTAAGAATATCATTGAACAGAAATATATGGAGACAATCTAAAGAAAGAAAGACTTCAAAGGTAATAATGATGTCAATAAAAACGTATCTATCAATAATCACTCTCAATGTGAATGGCCTAAATGTGCCCATAAAACAACACAGGGTTGCAGACTGGATAAAATGACAGGATCCATCCATATGTTGTCTACAAGAGACCCATTTAGAAGCTAAGGATACACCCAGACTGAAAGTTAAGGGATGGAGAAGCATCTTTCATGCCAATGGGTCTCAAAAGAAGACTGGGGTAGTGATTCTCATATCAGATGAATTAGATTTTAAACTAAAGAATGTAGTCAGAGATACAGAAGGACACTGCATCATTCTTAAAGGGACTATCCACCAAGATGATCTAACAATTGTAAATATCTATGCCCCCAATATGGGAGCAGCCAATTACATAAAAAAACTATTAATCAAGATAAAGAGTCATATTGATATGAATACATTAATAGTAGGAGATCTTAACACGCCTCTCTCAGTAATAGACAGATCATCCAAGCAGAAAATCAATAAAGAAATAAGAGCATTGAATGACACATTGGACCAGATGGACCTCATAGATATATACAGAACATTCCATCCTAACACAACAGAATACTCATTCTTCTCAAGTGCACATGGAACCTTTGCCAGAATAGACCACATACTGGGTCACAAATCAGGACTCAACCAATACCAAAAAACTGAGATTACCCCCTTCATATTCTCAGATCACAATGCTTTGAAACTGGAGCTCAATCACAAGGAAAAGTTTGGGAGGAACTCAAACACCTGGAAGCTAAAGACCACCTAGCTTAAGAATGCTTGGATCAGCCAGGAGATCAAAGAAGAACTTAAACAATTCATGGAAACCAATGAGAATGAAGACACTTTGGCCCCAAACCTATGGATACAGAAAAGGTGGTGCTAAGGGGGAAATACATAGCCATCCAAGCCTCCCTCAAAAAAAATTGAAAAATCCAGAATACACCAGCTGTCTCTGCACCTTAAAGAACTGGAGAATAAACAACAAATTAAGCCAACTCCACACAGAAGAAGGGAAATAATCAAGATTAGAGCAGAGATCAATGAGATAGAAACTAGAGATACAAAGGAACATATCAATGAAATTAGAAGTTGATTTTTTGAAAGAATCAATAAGATTGATAAACCATTGGCCACACTAATCCAAAGAAAAGAGAGAAAGCCCAAATTCATAAAATTATGAATGAAAAGGGAGAGATCACAACTAACACCAAGGAAGTAGAGAGAATCATCAGAAGTTATTATCAACAGTTATATGCCAATAAGTTAAGCAACCTAGATGAAATGGATGCATTCCTGGAAAGCTATAAACTCCCAAAATTGAACCAGGAAGAAATTGACAACCTGAATAGACCGATATCTAGTAGTGAGATTGAAGCAGTGATCAAAAACCTCCCAAAAAACAAGAGCCCAGGACCTGACGGATTCCCTGGGGAATTCTACCAAACTTTCAAAGAAGAAATAACACCTATTCTCCTGAAGCTGTTTGAAAAAATTGAAGCAGAAGGAAAACTTCCAGACTCTTTCTATGAAGCCAGCATTACCCTGATCCCCAAACCAGGCAACGACCACACCAAAAAGGAGAATTTCAGACCAATATCACTGATGAATATGGATGCTAAGATTCTCAATAAGATCCTAGCAAACAGGATCCAACAGCACATTAAAAAGATTATCCACCATGACCAGGTGGGATTCATCCCTGGGTTACAAGGATGGTTCAACATTTGCAAATCAATCAATGTGATAGAACAAATCAATAAGAGAAGAGAGAAAAACCATATGGTCCTCTCAATTGATGCAGAAAAAGCATTTGACAAAATCCAGCATCCGTTCCTGATTAAAATGCTTCAGAGTATAGGGATAGAGGGAACATTCCTGAACTTCATAAAATCTATCTATGGAATACCCACAGCAAATATCATCCTCAATGAGAAAAAGCTTGTAGCCTTCCTGTTGAGATCAGGTACACGACAAGGATGCCCACTCTCACCACTCCTGTTCAACATAGTATTAGAAGTCCTAGCAACAGCAGACAACAAAGAGAAATAAAAGGTATCCAAATTGGCAATGAAGAAGTCAAACTCTCTCTCTTCGCAGATGACATGATTCTTTATATGGGAAACCCAAAGGACTCCACCCCAAACTACTAGAACTCATACAGCAATTCAGTAAGGTGGCAGGATACAAAGTCAATGTATGGAAATCAGTGGCTTTCTTATACACCAACAATGAAAGTACAGAAAGGGAAATTAGAGAATCAATTCCATTTACTATAGCACCAAGAACCATAAGATACCTGGGAATAAACCTAACCAAAGAGGTAAAGGATCTGTATTCGAGGAACTACAAAACACTCACGAAAGAAATTGAAGAAGACACAAAAAGATGGAAGACCATTCCATGTTTTTGGATCAGAAGAATAAACATGTTAAAATGTCTATACTGCCTAGAGCAATCTATACTTTTAATGCCATTACGATCAAAATTCCACTGGTATTTTTCAAAAAGCTGGAACAAATAATCCTAAAATTTGTATGGAATCAGAAGAGAGCCCGAATTGCTAAGGAAATGTTGAAAAAGAAAAACAAAACTGGGGGCATCACGTTACCTGATTTCAAGCTTTACTATAAAGCTGTGATCACTAAGACAGCATGGTACTGGCATAAAAACATACACAGAGACCAGTGGAATAGATTAGAGAGCCCAGATATGGACCCTCAACTCTATGGTCAAATAATTGACAAAGCAGGAAAAAATATACACTGGAAAAAAGACAGTCTCTTCAATAAATGGTGCTGGGAAAATTGGACAGCTATGTGTAGAAGAATGAAACTCGACCATTCTCTTATACCGTACACAAAGATAAACTCGAAATGGATAAAAGACCTCAATGTGAGGCAGGAATCCATCAGAATCATAGAGGAGACCATAGGCAGTAACTTCTATATCAGCCACAGCAAATTCTTTCAAGATATGTCTCCAAAGGCAAAGGAAACAAAAGTGAATGAATTTTTGGGACTTTATCAAGATCAAAAGCTTCTGAACAGCAAAGGAAACAGTCAACAAAACAAAGAGGCAACCCACGGAATGGGAGCAGATATTCACAAATGACACTACAGACAAAAGGCTGATATCCAGGATCTATAAAGAACTTCTCAAACTCAACACACACAAAACAGATAATCATGTCAAAAAAGGGGCAGAAGACTTGAACAGACACTTCTCTAATGAAGACATACAAATGGCTATCAGACACATGAAAAAATGTTCATCATCACTAGCCATCAGGGAGATTCAAATTAAAACCCCATTGAGATACCACCTTATACCAGTTAGAATGGCCAAAATTAGCAAGTCAGGAAACAATGTGTGTTGGAGAAGATGTGGAGAAAGGGGAACCCTCTTCCACTGTTGGTGGGAATGCAAGTTGGTGCAGCCACTTTGGAGAACAGTGCGGAGATTCCTTAAGAAATTAAAAATATTCAACATGGGGGGTTAAGGGGGTAGGAGAAGAGTAAATGAAACAAGATGGGATTGGGAGGGAGACAAACCATAAGTGACTCTTAATCTCACAAAACAAACTAAGGGTTGATGGGGGGAGGGGGGTTGGGTGAAGGGGGTGGGGTTATGGACATTGGGGAGGGTATGTGCTATGGTGTGTGCTGTGAAGTGTGTATGGAACTAGAGGGCATTATACTAAATGAAATAAGTCAAGCAGAGAAAGACAATTATGTGGTTTCATTCATAGGTGGAATATAAGAAATAGCACAAGAGGATCATAGGGAAAGGGAGGAAAAAACTGAATGGAAAGAAATCAGAGAGGGAGAAAAACCATGAGAGACAATTGACTCCAGGGAACTGAGGGTTGTGGAAGGGGAGGTGGGTGGAGGGATGGGGTAACTGGGTAACAGGCATTAAGGAGGGCACATAATGTGAGCACTGGGTGTTACACGCAACTAATAAATCACTGAACACTAAATAAAAATTAATGATGTAACAATGTTGGCTAGTTGAATTTAAATGGAAAAAAAAAAAAAAAGCTACTGCCTGAGGGTCAGGATTCTAATTTAGCACACATCTATGGTCTGGCTATGATCTTTCCCAGAGTACAGCAGGGAAACAAGTGGATACTTCTACCTTCTCCCTCAAGTCTTCTAAAATAATAAAAGCAAAATATTAGTATCACCTTGGAAGGAACTTGTATACACATCTGGCTCCCCAGCTTCTATGGCTTCTACCCCTGGATGAGCATACAGATTGCCTGGCTCTGATAGCCAATAGGGCTTGCATTCAAGAATCTCAGAGGGCCATGGCAAACAAGGAAGCAGCTTTTAAGGGGCCCAGGAGTGACCCCCCATAGCTAACCACCTAGACCTAGCACAAAGGGAGCAGGCAAAAATGCCCATTTCTTAGTTTCTCCCTGGATGGGGTTTAACTACCTACATTCCCTGCTGCTCCCTGAGGATCTAGCTTTTAATCGACCTGTTTCTAGGTGCTAAAGTCTTCTGCTTTATGGGGCACCTGGGTGGCTCAGTTGGTTAAATGTCTGCCTTTGGCTCAGGTTATGATCCCAGCGTTCTAGGATCAAGCCCTGCATTGTTCTCCTTGCTCAGTGGGGAGCCTGCTTCTCCCTCTCCCTCTGCCTGCAGCTCCTCCTGCTTGTGCTTTCTCACGCTGTCAAGTAAAATAAATAAAATAAATAAAATCTTTAAAAAAATAAATTCTTCCCCTTTAGGATATTGACAGGTTTTGTCACACTCTTAACTACCAAGAACTAATAAGAACAATGATGGCTATTTGGACAATAACAACAGTTTGAGAGACAGCTAGAAGCTCCAGCTGGGTTGACTGACAAGGCCCATCCCCTACACAAGACCATTCTGTCAAGACTGGAAGAGGTGGCTGTTTTATCTAATATGCAGAAATCAATATAGAAAATCAAAGAAAATGAAGAAAAATGGAATTATGTTCCAAACAAAAGAATAAGATAAATCTCCAGAAACAGATTCCAGTGAAATAAAGTTAAATAATATACTTGATAGAAAGTTCAAAATAAATCATAAAGATGCTTACTGAGGTGAAGAGAGCAATGTATTTCAACACAGAGACAGAAAAAGTATTAAAAATTACCAAACAGAAGTCACAGATGGAAGGGTATAATAGCTGAACTAAAAAAATTCCATAGAGGGGCTTCAACAACAGACTAGATCAAGCTGAAGAAAAGATCAGCAAACTCAAAGACAAGAGAGTGGGATTCATTTTTTCAGAGGAGCAAAAAAAGTAAAAAAGAGCAAAGATAGCTTCAGGGACTTATGGAACATCATCAAGTGGACTGATAAATACCTTCTAGGTGTCCTAGGAGAAGAGAGACAGAAAGGGGCTTATTCAAAGAACTAATGGCTGAAAATTTTCATAACCTGAGGGAAGAAACAGACATTCAGATCCAAGAAGTTCAAATACCAAATGAGATGAGTCCAAAGAGAGACACTTTAATTAAACTGTCAAAAGTTGAAGACAAGGAGACAATCTTAAAAGCAGCAAGAAAAAAAGCAAACTATTACATACAATGGTAGTCTCATAAACCATGAACAGATTTTTCAGTAGGTACTTTGTAGGGCAGAAGGGAGTGGGATAAAATATTTAAAGTGCTGAAAGAAAAACTTCCAGCCAAGAATACATACCTTATCTGGCAAAGTTGTTCCTCAGAATTGAAGGAGAGATAAAGAATTTCCTGACAAACAAAAGCTAAAGGAGTCCATCAGCCCTAGACTGGCCTTATTAGAAATAGTAAAGGGAGTTCTTCAAGCTGAAACAAAAAGGTCTTAATTAGTAAGAGGAAAATCTATGAAAGTATAAAACTCACTGCTGAGTAAATATATGGTAAATTTAAATACTCCAATGTAATGGTAGTAAATTAATCACTTATAACTGTAGAATGGAAGTAAAAGACAAAAGAAGTAAAAATATGTATAACTACAATAATTTACACTCAATGTAAAAAGATATAAATTGTGTCATCAAAAATATTGGAGGAGGACTGTAAAATGTAGAGTTTTGTATGCATTGAAGTTATGATTAGTTTGAAACAGACTGTTATAGACAGGGCTTCTGGGGAAGACAGGTGAGTGGGGAAGACCCTAAAGTTAATTCATCCTACAAATAGAACTAGATAACATTGAAACCAGAGCACACAATTCAGAAAAGGATGAAAAACTGACCAAAAAAAAAAAAAAATCCCCAACTAAATTTAGAGAAGAGGCCACAATGAAGAGAGCAGAAAGGATGAAGACTCAGTAAGAAAATTAAACCTCGTGGGTCTGACCACCAGAGGAAGAGAGCTGCAGGTGCAGATATGGGCAAGAAACAAACTAGCACACCAGGGAGCTTACAGTGGGAAGAGCAATTCCTATAGCATTTGGCTTTGAAAATCAGAGGGCCCAAAATTTTCTGACTGCTTACAACCAGTGGGACTTAAAGGTTGGAACTTTAAAAATCAACTGCTCAGCTCTGAGAGCCCAGAAAGTGATATGAACTTGAGTGCTGGTCTTTACAGAGACAGCACAGCAAAGAACCCGTGGATATACATGGATTGGAGGCAACAGTTTGAAAGGGTACCTGGGGCTGAGAGGAGGGAGAGTAAGTTACTAGTATCAGACTTGGCTAAGGGACTTCTCCAGGAACGAAAGAGCTAGAAGGCACTATTTCCCTTCCATGTGCCTCATCATAAATACCCAACCACTTGTAGGAACCAGCATGGTTTGGGCACTCACTACCTAACTTGCTTATAATGCATCTCAACTCCTGGACAACCAGGCCTGCCTCAGCCCTGGTCTGAGGATCCCTTCCCACAGAAGACTCACACAAACCTTGCCAAAATTGCATCTCCTGACCTCTGCAGTGGGTGTACACACCTTGTTAAATCTGCACCCCTGCCCAGGCATGCTTTATGGAGCAGCCCCTGCTGGCTAGTCTCCCCAGTGGTAGAGGATCAGTGCCACCTAGTTAAAAGTGAATGTCCTTCCCACTAGTTTCCAGGCATAGCTGACTTTCCTAACACAGAAAAACAGACACAAAGAGTCAGGCAAAATGCTATGGAAGAATATGTCCCAGTGAAAGGACAGGACAAAACCCCAGCATGAATGAAATAGATATAAGTAACATGCCTGATAGAGAATTTAAAATAATGATCATAATGATAGTCACTGGACTTGAGAAAAGAGTGGAAGAAATCCGTGAGACCCTTCATCAATCAGAGATGAAGAACACAATAAATGAAATTAAGAATACACTCGATAGAATGAATAGCAAGCTGGAAGAAGCTGAGGAATGAATTAATGAACTAGAAGACAGAGTAATGGAAAGTAATCAAGCGGAACAAATAAGAGAAAAAAGAATTATGCAAAATGAGAATAGACTTAGGGAACTTGGCAACTCCATCAAGAGTGGTAACATTTGCCTTATAGGGATCCCAGAAGGAAAAGAGAGTTAAAAAGGGGCACAACATTTATTTGAAGAAATAATAGCTGAAAACTTCCTAATCTGGGGAAGGAAATAACTATCCAAATCTAAGAGGCACAGATATCCCTCAACAGATTCAACCAAAGGAGGTTCATACCAAGATACACAGTAATCAAAATGGCAACAAGTAGTGATTAAAAGAAGATTAAAATCAGCAAGAGAAAAGGAGACAGTTGCATACAAGGGAGACCCTATAAGGCTTTCACTGGGATTTTAAGCAGAAACTTTGCAAGCCAGAAGAAAGTGGCATGATATATTCAAAGTGCTGGAAGGGACTACAGTCAAGAATACTCTATCCAGCAAGGCTATTCATTCAGAATAGAAGGTGAGATAAAGAGTTTACTGGATAAATAAAAACTAAAGGAGTTCATGCCCACTAAACCAGCCCTAACAAAAATATTAGAGGGAACTCTGAGTGGAAGGGAAAGATCATAAGAGAGATTATGAAAAGTAGGAGATACAAAAGTAGTAAAAATAAATATTTCTGTAAAAATATCAGTCAAGGAATTCATAAAGGGATATAAAGTATGACACCATATACCTAAAACATTTTGTGGGGGAAGGAATAAAGAATGGGTTCAAACTTAAGCAACCATCAACTTAATATAGAATGTTATATGCAGATGATGTTACATATAAACCTAATGGTAACCAAACCACTAATAGGTATACAAAGAATAAAGAAAAAGAAATCCAAGTATATCCCTAAAGAAAACCAGCAAACCATGAAAGAGAGAAAGAAGAATCAGAAAAAAACTACAAAAACCACAAAACAAGTAAAAAATAGCAATAGAAATATATATCTGTAAATAATTACTTTTTTATTATTATTATGTTAGTCACCATATAGTACATCATTAGTTTTTGATGTAGTGTTCCATGATTCATTGTTTGTGTATAACATCCAGTGCTCCACATTATATATGCCCTCCTTAATGTCCATCACTGGGCTAACTCATCCCCTTAACCCTCTCCCCTCTGAAACACTCAGTTTGTTTCCTGGAGTCCATAGTCTTTCATGGTTCATCTCCCCCTCTGGCTGCCCCCCCACTTCATTTTCTCCCTCCTTCTCTTAATGTCTTCCATCAGTAATTATTTTGAGTGCAAGTGGACTAAACACTTCAATGAAAAGAGAGAGGGTGACAGAATGGATTAAAAACAACAACAACAACAAGACCCATCTATATGTTGCCTACAAGAGACTTGCTTCAGACCAAAGACACCTGCACATTAAAAGTGAGGGGATGTGGAGATATCTATCATGCAAAGAGATGTGAAAAGAAAGCCAGAATAGCAATATTTATATTGGACAAAGAGTCTTTAAAACAAAGACTATAACAAGAGACAAAGAGGAACTCCACATTATAATAAAGGGGACAATACAACCAGAAGACAAAACGATTGTAAATATTTATGCACCCAACATGGAAGCACCTATTACATAAAACAGTTAATAAAAAATATAAAGGAACTAATCAACAGTTATACAATAATAGTAAAGGAGTTTATCACCCCACTTGCATTGATAGATAAATCATCCAAACAAAAACTAGCAAGAAATAGTGGCTTTGAGTGGCACATTGAACCCGATGGGTTTAATAGGCATATTCAGAAAATTCCATCTTAAAACATAATACACATTTTTTCAAGTGCACAAAGAACAGTCTCCAGAATAGATCATATATAAGGCATAAAAGAAGGCTTGACAAAAATGAAAAAGATCAAAGTCTTTTCTGACATGCATCTTTTCTGACCAAAATGTTATGAAACTAAAATCAACCACAAGGAAAAAATCTGGAAAGACCACAAATACATGGAGGTCAAAGAACATGCTACTAAACAATGAAAGGGTTAACCAGGAAAGCAAAGAAGAAATTTAAAAAGTACATGGAAACAAATGAAAATGAAAACACAACAGTCCAAGACCTTTGCGATGTAGCCAAAGCAGTTCTAAGAGGGAAGCAAAACCCAAAACCAGTAAAAGAAAGGATATATAAAGAATGGAACAGAAGTAAATGACAGAGAAACTAAAAAGCCAATAGAACAAATCAATGAAGTCAGGAGATGGTTCTTTGAAAAGATCAACAAAATTGAAAAACATCTAGTCAGAAACATATAAATAAAAAAGAAGAAGGACTCAAATAAACAAAATCATAAATGAAAGAGGATAAATAGGAACCAACACTGCAGAAATACAAACAATTGTAAGAGAATATTATGAAAAACTATATGCCAACAAATTAGATAACCAGAAGAAATGGATAAATTCCTAGAAACATATAAACTACCAAAACTGAAGCAGGAAGAAATAGAAAACTTGAACAGACTGATTTCCAGTCAGGAGACTAAATCAGTGATGAAAAACTCCCAACAAACCAAAGTCTAAGATCAGACAGCTTCACAGGCAAGTTCTACCAAGCATTTAAAGAAGAGTTAATATTTATTCTTCTCAAATTATTCCTAAAAAGTGGAAGAGGAAGGAAATATTCCAAATTCATTCATAAGGCCATATTATGCTAATATATTCATAAATCAATCAATGTGATACTATATATATAGAACACCCGAAGACTCCTCCAAAGTGTTTATGGCAGCAATGTCTACAACAGCCAAACTATGGAAAGAGTCCAGATGTCCACTGACAGATGAATGGATAAAGAAGATGTGGTATATATACACAATGGAATATTATGCAGCCATCATAAAATGAAATCTTGCCATTTGCAATGATGTGGATGGAACTAGAGGATATTACGCTAAACGAAATAAGTCAATCAGAGAAAGGCAATTATTATATGACCTCACTGATATGTGGAATTTAAGAAACAAGGCAGAGGATCACAGGGGAAGAGAGAAAAAAAATGAAACAAGACAAAAACAGAGAGGGAGAAAAACTGTAAGAGATTCAGGAAACAAACTGAGGGTTGCTAGAGGGGTAGGGGACTGGGGGAATGCCATAACAGGGTGATGGACATTGGGGAGGGTAATGTTTTAATGAGTGTTGGGTATTATATAAGACTGATGAATCACAGACCTGTACCCCTGAAACATATAATACATTATATGTTAATTAATTGAATTTAAATTAAAAAATAAATATAAATTAAAAAATAAATTGATAAAAAGAAACTGAATATGACACAAAGAAATGGAAACACATTCCATGCTCATGGATTAGAAGAACAAATATTGTTAGAATGTTCATATTACCCAAAGTAATCTACATATTTAATGCAATCCCTATCAAAATACTGATAGCATTTTTCACAGAACTAGAACAAAAAAATCCTAAAATGTGTATGGAACCAGAAGGGCCCCAAATAGCCACAGCAAAGATGGAGGCATCACAATTCCAAACTTCAAGTTATATTTCAGAGCTGTAGTAAATCAAAACAGCATGGTACTGGCACAAAAATATACACAGAGATGAACAGAACAGAAAACTCAGATTATATGACAAATTAGTCTTTGAAAAAGCAGGAAAGAATACCAAATGGGAAGAAGTCTCTTCAAAAAATGGTGTTGGGAAAACACAACAATCACATGCAAAAGAATGAAACTGGACCACTTTCTTATATCATACACAAAAATAAATTCAAAATGGATTAAAGACCTAAGTATGAGACATGAAACCACAAAAATTCTAGAAGAGAGCACAGGCAGTAAGGAAAGTGGGTTCTGGGATGGTGAAACAGATGATGGGGATTAAGGAGTACAGTTTCATGATAGGCACTGGGTGCTGTATGGAATTGCTGAATCATCATTTTGTACACCTGAAACTAATGTAACATTGTGTATTAACTATATTGGAAATAAAATTTAAAAAAAGGTAGAATCTCTAACTTTCTGGAATGTCCTTCATCATGCTGAATTGTAACTCTTTATGTAAGAAAACCCACATTACTCTGTACAAAATATTCCTTCCCTAGAGCACTCTCTTCTCTGTGAAGACTGTATCAGAGGTGGTTGTCCTAACTTGAGCTCCAATAAGACTCTTAACTTTCTTTAAAAAAAAGTAATAGACTGCCTTTTTTTTTTTTTAAGAGAGACAGAGAGACTGAGCATGAACAGCATGTGGAAAAGAGAGAATATTAAGCAAGCTCATTGTGGAGCTTGATGCAGAGCTCAGTCTCATGACCTTGAGATCATGACTTGAGCTGAAATCAAGAGTCAGAGATTTAACAGACAGAGATACCCAGGCACCACTCTAACTATGCTTTTGTAAGCCTTATGGTAACCAGTGCCAAAACCTAGATAAAAGATAAAAGAATCGAGGCGCCTGAGTGGCTCAGTGGGTTAAAGCCTCTGCTTTCGGCTCGGGTCATGATCCCGGGGTCCTGGGATTGAGCCCCATGTCGGGCTCTCTGCTCAGCGGGGAGCCTGCTTCCTCCTCTCTCTCTGCCTGCCTCTCTGCCTACTTGTGATCTGTCTGTCAAATAAATAAAATCTTAAAAAAAAAAAGATAAAAGAATCTAAGTACAACAGTATGGAAAAATATTAAACCACAAAGGAAGAAAATGAGAAGGAAACCAAAGGAATTACAAAAAAATCAGAATACAACTAACAAAATTACAATCCTAAATTCATACCTACCAATAATTACTTTAAATGTAAATGGAATAAATTTTACAATCAAAAGATAAGAGTCAACTATATGCTGCCTACAAGAGATTCACTTCAGCTTTAAGGATACATACAGATGAAAGTGGAGGATGGAAAGATATTCAATGCCAATGGAAACCAAAAGGATATTCTTATATAAGAAAAAAAAAAAGACCATAAGCCAAAGACTGTAATAAGAGATGAAGAGATGCTAAGGGGGTCAATTCATCAAGAGGATATGACATTAGTAAATATGCACCCAACATTGCAGTACCTACAGATCTGAAGGGAGAAATAGATAGTAATATATTAATAGAAGGGAACTCCAAAATTCTACTTTCAGCAATGGATGCATCATTCAGACAGAAAATCAATAAGAGAAAAGTGTACCTAAATTGTACATTAGAACAGATAGACATTTGATCCAACAGCAGCAGATTATACATTGTTCTCACGTAGTATATTAAGACAATGGAATACTATTTAGCCTTTTAAAAAAGGAAATCCTGCCATTTGTAACAACATGGATGAACTTGAAGGGTATTATGCTAGGTGAAATAGGTCATACAAAGAAAGACAAATACCACATAGTAAGTCTTTATGTGAAATCTAAAGAGGTGGGAAATCAAATTCATAGAAACAGATAGTAGAAAAGCGGTTGCCAGGGCCTGGGGTCTGGGTGGAGTAGGAAGAGGTTGGCAAAAAGGTACAAGCTTTCAGTTAAAAGACCTGAATAGGGTCTCAGGATCTACTGTTAACATGGTGACTATAGTTGATAACACTGTATTCTGTAATTTAAATTTGCTAATAGATTAGAAATTATTCTCACACACAAAAGGTAAATATGGGAGATAACAGATGTGTTAACCCACTTGGGGGGAGTCCCTTCATAATATATGTGTCCATATCATCATATTGTACATTTTAGATATCTTTCAATTTTGTCAATTCTACCTCAATAAGCCTGAAAAAACTATAGAAAATATTGAGTGTTAGTAAGGAGCAAGTGAATATGGAGCAGCTGGAATTCTCATATCCTGCTGGTATAAACTGGTACAACCACTTTAAAAAATCGGTGGTTTTTATTACACATAATGCACATACACATAATGTATGACTCCCATTCTGTTAGAGCCCACACTCAATTCCCACTACCTCAACTCCCATTTAGTCTCTGCACCATTACAGTTTGTCCTCCACCATCACCATTCTACTGAAATTGCTCTCCATAAAGTCCCTAATAACTTTATTATTAATAAATCTGATGCCCATTCTCAATTCTCATTCTACTGGAAAACTATGTAACACTTGAGACTGTTGACCAACCCATAATTCTTAACACTACCTATTCTTGAGGCTTAGGACAATACTGTTTGTTTTATTATCCTCGAACTTTGATCATTCCTTTGGCACTTACTTCTCAACAATGTCCCCCTAGGCTTTCTTGTTATAAGCTGGTGTTTCTTGGAGTTTCATCCTTGGCACTATGTATATACTTAATATATGTTAAGCCCTCATACATATCTTCTTCCACTTCAGTACCCCTCCTTAGTGTTCCTGAAATAATTTCTTTAAATACTAATCTAACATCTCAGGGCTATGAGATCAAGTCCTGTGTTGGGCTCCACACTCAGTGTGGAGCCTGCTTCAGATCTCTCTACCTCTCCCTCTGCCTACCTCAAATAAATAAATACATGCATACATAATAATTTAACACTTTACTTCCCTCTTTAAAAACCTGTGATGGTTTTTAATTGGAATACACTATAAAATACAAATGAGCTACTGGTATACAAGGTTCTTATACTTGATCCCTTATTCTTGATCTCTGCAGCTTCATTTTCCACCTTTCCTCTCTGAACCTTATGTTTTAGTGACAATAAACTTCTCACTCAACAACTTTTCTTCTTCCTCATATTACATCCCCAAATCATATAAGTCTTGGTGAAGCCTTTTCTGACCTCTTCAGACCATTGTAAGTCCTTCTTCTGGATTTCTACAAATGTCTGACTATGTCTCTCAGAAACTTTATCACATTGTTCCATGTATCTAGACCTCTACTGCACTGAGAGTTTTGTAAATCCAATCTGTATTTGGCACCTGGCACTGTAACTTACGTGCAGTAGAAATCAACGTGTTCAATGACTGAATGGCTTCTGTAATTGCAAGATCCATGATACACAGCACACTGCTTATGTTAGTTGCTCAGTATATGTTTTAAAAATGAATAGGCTGATAATTGGTATTATTTCAGTGTTCCCAGTAAAGGATGATAAATGGTACATAGTAAGAAATTCTGCATTTTGGGAGAAGTTGCAGTAATTTTAAAAAGCATTTAACCTAGGGGTTCCTTGGTGGTACAGTTGGTTAAGTGTCTGACTCTTGGTTTCAACTTAGGTTATGATCTCAACATTGTGCGACTGAGCCCCAACTTGGGCTCCAATGCTCAGCACAGAGTCTGGTTTCTCTTTTCCTCTCCCTCCACTCCCCCACTTCTGCTCTTTCTTTCTAATAAATAAATCTTAAAAAAGTTTTTAACCTTGTGTTTTCATAACTTCATGCCAACATTTGAGAGGTAATATAAAATCAAACTAAAGGTTTTTTTTAATCATTAATTATTCTTATAACTATTCTTCGCTTACCTCAGGTTTTTGTTTTTTTCAGTCACTTCTGGTAGTTTTCTACACAACTTCTTGCTAGGATGCTAGTAAAAAATTAAGGCATCAACTGTAAGTTGTCCTAGTTCATAAGAATTTTTCCCTTAGACACAGAAAGAATTATTTCATGAATGAATGTTTATAATATTTTTATCTGACTATATACTAAAACATAGTGATAGATCAATGACATAAATTTATTCTTCAAATGATAGGATTTTTAGAAAATTTTCTCTCAATTTTACAGTGATACTGAGTTTTCATATTACAGACAGGGGGTCCTAGAATTTAATGAGAAGTTAAAGTATATTTGGGCACCTGGTGGCTAAGTCAGTTAAGCATATGTCATTCCCTAATGACATATGATACTGAATATCTTATATACTTATTTGCCATCTTATATCTCATTTGGTGAAGTGTCTGTTAGATCTTATGCTTATTTTGTAATTGGGTTGTTTGTTTTCTTATGTTGAGTTTTAAGAGTTCTTTGTATGTTTTGGACTCTAGTCCTTAATCAAATATGGGTTTTGCAATTTTTTTTCCTCCATTCTGTAGCTTATCTTTTGCAGAACAGAAGCTTTTAATTTTAATGAAGTCCAACTTATTAATTTTTTCATTCAGATATTATACTTTTGGTGTTATAAGTCATCACCAAACCCAACGTCACCAAGATTTTCCTCCTGTGTTATTTTTACAACTCTTACAGTTTGCATTTTACGTTTAGATAAGTGATACGCTTCAAATTAATGATGTGAGGTCTGTATCTAGATTCTTTGTGTGTGTCCACTTGTTCCAGCACCATTTAAAAAAAATGTAAAGTAATGGGAATTGGCTCAGGTCATGATCTCAAGGGTCATGAAATCTAGCCCCATGTTGGGCTCCCCTCTCAGCAGGGAGTCCACTGGAGATTCTTTCCCTCTGTCCCTCCATCCACTCATGTGTCCTCTCTCTCCCTCTCTAAAATAAATAGATATATATTAAAAAATAAAGTAAGTATATTTGTGTGAAGAAGGATTCTGGGAATAGTCCTAGAATAATCAGTAATTGTCTTATTTATTTTCAAATACCCATGAAAGACTCAGTTCTCAATTTTCTATATCTTATGAGCTTTTGATATTTGTGCCTTCTAAATCATACACAAGATTAGATAATAAATTGTTTTGGGTAAGCAAAAGAAAGGATAAATTTTGGTCGAGTTGATCCTCTGACTTGTCAAGAGTAAGACTTTGTGAGCCTTTAGAAATATTTACAGAAATCAGTTCTGGGTATACTTTATTTAATGAAATTCATATTTCCGAGCATCTTGCTATAGAATAAATTTAATTTCAACTGAATTATATCTTCTATTGATTTCTAAAACAAGTTAAAAATATATCTTCTCCTAGAAGAAAAATCCCTTTAATAGAATTACAGTTATAAACAAGCAAAATCCCCTGAAAATAACTTCTTTGATAGAAAACTTGTTTTCTGATGGAAATGGGTAATTCCATTTAGATATTAAAAGCAATCTTAGGAATGATCCAAAGTACCACCTAATAAAACCTTTTATAAATGTCAATATACAATATATGGATACTCTGGCAATTCTACAATGTGCACATTCTTTTGGCTCATAATTTTCCCACTGTATTATTGCAATACCTAAAAGTAGAAAAAGTTTCCCTAGTTTTCCATAGGCTCATGAAGTAATGCCCCCACTTTCCCATTAATTTACATTTTTCATGTGTATTGACATGTTTGTACAACAGAATCAGCACAGTATCTTTCATGAGGGGAAATAAACACAAATAAGTATGACACATTCACTCTTCATTTGAGCAGCAAAGTCATCCCAGTGTATGATGAAATATTGGTTACTGCCCAAGAATGACTTTTCTGTTGATGGAATATATTTGAATTTCCTACCTTTTTCCATTGACCAATTCAAAATTTTTAATTTATCAGTTTAATAACATGTTTATATTATTAATTTAACAAATAAGTTACATAATTTGCAGTGTTTTTTAAGTAAATTAATTTTAATTTAAATTAATTATAAATTAAAAGTAATTTAAAGTAAATTAAAACATTGAAATTATGTAACTTATTTGTATTATAGAAACATTTTAATTAAGTATAACATTTTTAGAAAAGTGAACAAGTTATATCAAATTATATTTGTACAGAATTTACCAATTCATATTCTGTTTCTAATATCTCTTTACGTTCCATCAATCTATTTGGTGTTTATGAGCAGCACAGTTTACATTATTCTAGTTATATAGAATGCTTTGATATTTGCTAAAGCAAACGTTCATTTGTTATTCTTTGTTGTTAATGAAGCTAATATGAAGTTTTCATTGAGCTCTATATACCCTTTTACTCAGGATTTCTTTCAGGACTGCCAGGAAAGGATATTTCAGCAAATTGAGAGTCCTCAGGAATTTGCATATTATTGTAACACGAAGTGTGATTCTTCTACTAATACATTTTCTAACTAGTTTGGACTAGAGCATGGGCGTGTGCTAAACATGACATTTTGTACCTCATTTTATTACCTAAATACTGTAAACTTTCATATTTGTTTCAGTAGTTTTTCATTTAATTCTTCTGGATTTTATAACACAATAATTGTTTGCAAGTTATTCTTTTCTTTCAATCATCTGCTGTTTAGCTATTTCTAGCCCTTATTTAACAAATGGTCTTACTGTATTTGTCAAATTTTCAGAAAAAAAAGGTAGAACACAGTAGTATGACTATCAGACATACTTTTCTTGTTTTTGTCTTTGATAGAAATGCCTCTAGGATTTCAGCAATAAGTATGTTTCTGGCAGCTGGTTTGTGGTAAATATTCTTTATCATGTTAGGGAAGAAGGCTAGTCAACTATTTCTTTTTACAACCATCATATATGATATCCCATATGGTGTGGTCAAGTGAAAAAGGGGCTGATTTCAAATCAAATGAAATGGATACAAATTCTAATTCTTATTTTCTCACTCTGTGATCGCAGAAAAAATTTTAATTTCTGACCATTCAGTTAAGGTAGACCTATATTTATAGAGTAGTGCTTATTATGTGGTAGCAGGAGACAAGGTACTAGGAAAAAATATACAGACTGGCTTTTTTCCTACCTTGTAAAGTAGAGCTAATATAAGGACTGAGGGAAGGAAATAGGAGAGAAGGCACCATAAGATAACAGCAGTTTGAGAGACAGGAAGAGAATGAAGGAGCATAAAAGACTCAAGAATTGAGATGGCATGTCCTTTAGCAGCACAGGGAATACAAATGAAAAAATGATAAAAGATTAGCATGGTACTTTATAAAGATGACATACAACTTCATGAAGATTCTTGTATTTTCAAACTACGTATTTGAAGTCATTCAAATTGGGTTCTAAAACACTGTCAAAAGAAGTAACAAATAGGTAGCTGAAGCATATAGCTCTGGAGAAGATTCAACTCATAAGAGCTTGTTATATGATAAAGGAAGCATAGTAACTAATGGAAAACACAGGATTATGCAATTAGAAGGATATGCAGCAAAAGTGATACAGTTATATCTAGATAGTTATATTAGAGGTAATTTCTTTCTTTCTCAAACATTTTTTCTTTCTTTCTTTTCTTCTTCTTTTTAAAATGATTTTATTTATTTATTTGACAGAGATCACAAGTAGGCAGAGAGGCAGGCAGAGAGAGAGGGGGAAGCAGGCTTCCTGCTGAGTAGAGAGCCCAATGCAGGGCTCAATCCCAGGACCCTGGGATCATGACCTGATCTGAAGGCAGAGGCTTTAACCCACTGAGCCACCCAGGCGCCCCAAACCTTTTTTCTTTCAAAAATGCATACAAAATTCACAAATACTAAAATTAATAAAAGTTTTCAAAACCAAAAAAACAGATTATTGTATAAATAGTGTTCATAAAACTGGGTGTTTTGGGGGCAGAAATCAAGTTAAAACCTCTCCTCATATCAAAAATATTCTGGTAGTCCCTTAAGTTGCTGCTTGGATAATGTGGCATTATAATAAAGAGACATTATATACACATACGTTTGTAATGCTTTACACATTCTAAAGCACTACACAGAGTTATCATCACTATTATAATCATCACTGTTTTCTACCACCCAGACATTAAAGCCAAATTTCCAGGGTATTTGAATGTGCTTCTTCATACATCACCAATAGTGTGATGAAACTCAGACCAGGTGATTCATGCAGTATATATTTGGAGATTAAAGTAAGAGCATCAGGTTAACCAGGAGGAGAACCCTACATTAAATCGATTAATCCATATTGTTTTAGACAACAGCTAAGAACTATACTAATGATCAGATGCTTTTGCTGCCACTCACTCAGACATCTGCGTAAAAGAAAAGTCAACGTTCTACAAATCACATTTACATCTCAGAAAATTGGTGAAACAACTTTAAGGATACTCAATTTATTTAAGTGCCTTTGCAAAGAAATTGAGAATTTGTGAGGGAATGTCATGGTCCATTCAGTATCAGATTCTATGAACAAAATAATAGATTAGCAAATTTTTTTATTAGTGATCTTGGATCCATCCACCCAACTGCAAATCTTACAGTGATTTTGTATCATCAGCCTAGTACTGAATTTGTGCGGTTCCTTCTGGATCATAACTAATTTCATACACATATGTGAAAGTTGTTTTTCATTCTTTTCATTTTTTGGGACTGTATTTACTGGCTACCTAAATTATGTGCAAGGCACTGTGATATGGCTGGGGATTAAAAAAAAATTATAAAGCCCTACTGGTCCCTCAAGAAGTTTTTCTGACATAAAAAGATACACCAACAAGTAGAGACAGCTTTGAGAGTTCAGAATGAGCCCTGAATAAAGTGTGTTAGAGAAACTGGAGAACGTCTCTCAGGGGGTGTGGGATTTGATCCGGGCTAAGACAGAAAGGTAGGACTTAAGTTCACTTTTAAAGAGTTGTGGTTTATTTAATGGAATGGCAATGATGAGCTTTGTTATGGAAAGATGACTGTGCAGAAAGACACGGAAGGGTCTAAGATTAATTCCTAAAACAAGATAAATAGTCCCCTTCTGTGTCTCTCTCTCTCTCTCTTTTTTTTTTTTTTTTTTTGAGTACGGTCATCTTTGAAATTCTGTTATTTCATACATTGTGCATACAGGATATCTAAAATCGGTCTGACTCCACATTTGACTGTTGTGTACAGTTTAAGCCTATATTGAACCTATACAGCCATGGTGACTCATGACCAAACAGCTTTAGTTATTGTTTTAGTTATGGTTTTAATTCCCTGCTCATTATTCTAACAACTATATAATCCATGCACACAGCCCTATTTGACCAAGGTACTGATGATTTTTTGGTCTCAGTTTGACTTTCCCTGGTGTTTCTACAGTAAGAAGTTTCATGGGATGCAAGCACTCTTAATTTTATGCTCAACACAGACTAAAGAACACTTTGGTCAAAGGAGTTCATAATTTTGTGCCAAGTTTAAACTGAGCATCTAAGTAACATAAATAATTGCAAACAGTATATTGTGTGTGTGTACACCATGAGAAAACCATAGACCTAACTAAAACCAAGATTCTTAGCCAGTCTGACTCCTAAGCTAATGTTCTTTCCACTGTCTTATAGTCCCTCTAAAAGTCATTTTTCTTTATTTTTAACATTGTAACACTTTAACAAATATATTAGGTTAGTTTATAAATTACAAGATATTATCTTCATTAGCGGTCGTGAGCAAAAACAAATTATTGTTACCCAAAGAGCTTATCCATTTTATATTATTGGTGGGAATGGGAAACAAGCGAATGCATTTATATTTAGAGCACGTTTACTTTGTTATAATGCCCCCATGACAAAAGTGTGACTTTCATATCTAGGTTAAGCTGATGGCTGCCACTACACATGACAAGTGCCTGTGGCTTGTGAGACCCTGTGCTTTTGCTTTATTTCCCAGTTGTTAAAATATGTTTAAATCACTTACAGAAAAATTTTAATAAAAAGGAAAATTGAAGGAATATCCTTGAGATAGAAATTAAAACTATGATGCTATTTGTATCTCTAGACAATAGGATTTCTGTTACTGATACCAGGGATAATGAAATTCCTCTGCACTTTGGATAGCTTGAGATTTATCTTCCTCCTCTCAACTCAGGCTTAATAATATCTTGTCTTCCTAGAAAGAAAAATGCCATTAAGTTAGTACATGTTCTTATTGTCTGTGACCTCTGGATCAATCCCACTCTATTATGACTAAGACATAAATCAAACATTTCAATTTGGTTTTTAGACTGGCAAGCACCGATGTAATATAATTCTTTTTAGAAAGAGGGAAATAATTTGAGAAAATGTCAAGGTGCTGCTTTAAAATGCCACCATGTCATGTTTTTCTTTTAATCCTAATTTCCATTAGTGTGAAAAATGGACGGCAAAGAGAGGGAGGCAGGGTAAGTAATCAGTATCAGATCACTGCCAATGTGAGGATAGTGCAGTCCAGGCCTGGGCAAAGGCAGGGATGGAGCACAGGGGGCTGCTGGCCTACTGCTGGGCCACCAGCAAGGGTCTCTGTCAAGGCAGGCAGAAGACAAACGGTAAAACACCACTAGGGGAGGTGTCAAGCATGGCAGACAGGTACAGGAAGAGGTGAAAATCTCTTCTGCCATCTACAGGTCAGATAAAATTTCACTGCCTTCACTCTTTTATGTGGTTCTCCTGTGGGCAGACAGACTTCATTGCTCTGAGCTTCCTGAGTTGACAACACACTGCCTTTTCTGAGGAACAACCAGAGGGAGCACAGAGGAAGCCGAGTAAACAAAAGGTGAGAGAGAGCTCAAGATCTTCCATAGACCTTGGCAGCCCTTGGGGGCACCAGCCTGTGCCTGCCTCTCAGCGATTCTGGGAGGCAAATTATGTTGTGGAGTCCATAGTCTCTCATTATTCACCTCCCCTTCGAATTTCCCCCAACTCCCTTCTCCTAACTCCCCATGTCCTCCATGCTATTTGTTATACTCCACAAATAAGTGAAACCATATGATAATTGACTCTCTCTGCTTGACTTATTTCACTCAGCATAATCTCTTCCAGTCCCATCCATGTTGCCACAAAAGTTGGGTATTCATCCTTTCTGATGGAGGCATAATACTCCATAGTGTATATGGACCACATCTTCCTTATCCATTCGTCCGTTGAAGGGCATCTTGGTTCTTTCCACAGTTTGGCAACCGTGGCCATTGCTGCTATAAACATTGGGGTACAGATGGCCCTTCTTTTCACTACATCTGTGTCTTTGGGGTAAATACCCAGTAGTGCAATGCAGTGCTCTGAAAAACAATCTGAAGGGTTTGAAGAGGTGGGGGGGTGTGGGAGGTTGGGGGAACCAGGTGGTGGGTTTTAGAGAAGGCACGGATTGCATGGAGCACTAGGTGTGGTACAAAAACAATGAATACTGTTATGCTGAAAATAAATAAAAAAATGATTTAAAAAAATTATGTTGTGGAACACACTTTGATCTAAGAACAGAGAACTCTTAAAATATGCTATTGTAATGGCTGCTAAACACATGCTAGAGATTCTTTTTTCGTTTTCTACTTCAGTAAGATATTTTTAAATAAAACTCCTGCCCAACCTAGTAAAACTCATATCTGTCGAATACTGAAACATTCTAGCAGAAAGTATTCTAGTAAAAAGGATTTGTTTTGGCTAAGTTTGATCTCTTCATTAAATAAGCAGGGATTGATGCAGAAAGAAATGATTTCAATTTCAGTAGTTTAAATATCATTTTTTCTTTTTGAATTAATTTCATTTTAGAAATGTAATGCTATTCAACATATTTGCTAGAAGAGCAGTAATAAGATATGGATAATAAGGTTAACTGGAGTAGCCTGCCTCTTCCCTTGATCTCTCCCTGCCTCTGTGTTTGGGCGCCAATTTCAGATTTCACCCAGGGAGCTCCTGAGAGGGTTGAGAATCACTACAGAAGAACTATAAGCTTAATGCTGATATTCAGTATTACAATTCTGTTTTGATTACTTATATTCTTTCTTCCCCCAAATAAAAGTATCTAAAGAAATTTAGCGTTCAGCATTAAAGTGTTTTTTTTTTTTTTAAGTTTGGAATCATTAATCTTCTCTTCTTAAAATTACATTCATTAAATGCACTAAAATATTTTATATGAAAGTAAATAAATAACCATAAAGGTTTTTTTTTTTAAACTAGGTTGTTAAATATTAAAAATGCCATGTTTTAACATATTAACTGATAAGACTCACGGATATCATTTTATAGTCATGAACACTATAACTAAAACTAATATTGTATATTAGTTTTACAGAAGGAAAGTATAAAAGGGGAAAAGGGAAGTAGCCTCTTTACTGCATTGATTTTTTTTTTAGTGTCCACCTTCCTGACTAATGGATTTAGCAATTATAATGACCAACACAGAATATTCTAGAACCTTTATGTTTGGCACCAGTTGTTACAACTTCCTAAATATGACTTCATATTTAATAGATGTCATATATAGAAATTATGTAAAATTCTGTTACATGAAGTTGCAGTTCTAAGAGTGGAGCTACCCTGGTGAGCAACTCAGCATCAGGGGTCTCTGGAACCCATGCCAGGCACAGCAAAGCTGTTTAAGGCTTGGTTTCATTGTGTTCAGACTAGTTCTCTTGCCAACATTTAACCTCTGTTTGAAATCTCCATCTTCTGTGGCATCCTTGTGTTTTCCTTTTGTGATCTATTCCTTGTTTTACCCTGTAATTCAATCTTGGCATTTTAAGATATGTTACTGGTGGTTGGCTTTATAGTTTTCCATAGTAAAATATTAAAGTATGAAGAGGGGACACGTGGACTGAAATGACAATATGTGGAAGTTAATAAACCCTCATTGCTCTACACTGGGGATCTAAGCAGAGAAATTTTTTTAAAACTTTGTTAATTTGGCATATTATAGTTTTCAGTCTACCCTAATGACTGTATAGGTGATAGATAGGTTATTATAAATTTAGGTAGAGAATTATATGCTAGCTGTTACATGTTCAAAATTCTACAGCTCTCTGTAAATGCTGAGAATCCTATTTGACTTTATCATTTCACTACCAAAGCTCTTGAAAAGTTCTTTTATAGTCATGTTACTTCCTTGGCATGTCTGCATTCAAGAAAGGATACTGGTTTATATATGAATAAAATAAAAACAAAATAAATTCTTATACAGAGAGAGATCTTTCACACTAAGAAAAAATTAGAGCATAAGTTAATTTACAACATCCAGCCTCATAATATATGAGACATTCGCAAAGCAAAGGATCAAACTCACATACATATGAAAATTGCATTTCTATCATCTCACTTTGAGATGACCCAAAGTCCACCCATCATTTTTGATCAATGTTGGCACTTTCTGCAGAATAATCCTTTTGTAGATCTTCCCTTTTGATCCAGGAATATAAGAGTGTGTTCATTTTATTTTGTTGAAAGGGAACTAAAGCACCCTGAATTAGCAACAGTTTCCTAATGTGGAAGGGCCCTTTAGTCAGGAGACATATGCTCACCATATCTCACTAGAAAGGGCAGGCTATGAACAGGGGCAGCAAGGGGAGGAAAGCATGACCTGGTCTTTGTGAGTAGCTATCCTAAGTTGAAGTGGACTCAGCTGCTGGCATAATTTTGTTTAATGTAATCAAAATTATAATACTTGTTTTTAGTGCTACATGATAACACAACAGCACAAAATGTTCTATCACTTTACATTCACATACAGTTTATAAAGTTAATTCATATACACTTCTCACATAATGCACACTTGCATTCATTCAGGATATATTTACTGAGTGCCAACCATGGGCCAAGACGGCCAGGTGAGTGATAGAACACGGAGTCCCTGATACCAAAGGACTATTCAAATCTGGCCATTCTCTGCACCTGCTGGGCCCTGGCATGGCTTCTTTCTCCCAGGCCCTTCTAAGGGTCTTTCTTTGAGTTGATTTTCTCTATACATTCTGTATAACTGAGGGGCACACTGTGGGTGGGTGCAGGGCCCTTCAGTCAGGAGACATTCCTGGGAGATCCCATAGTTTACAACTGGAGGACTTCAATGTCAGTTCACTCTCCAAAAAATATTAAAACATTTTAAATTTAAAGATAAAATGAAGGTGATGTGCAACACATGCATATACCATACGCTGTGCTAGCTAAGTAAAGGTGCCTAATGGAAATAAATACTATGGTGATGCTATACAAACATGGTTTTTGTAAATTTTAAAGAGGAAATCACAACTTGTATTTGACTAATTTAAATATATTATGTAGGGAGGGGAGTGGCAAGATGGTGGAGGAATAGGAGACCCTGTTTCAACTGGTTCCCTAAAGTGAGCTAAATAACACTCTGAACACCCATGAAATGAGCCTGAGATATCGGATTATACACGTCTGGATCTCTTTGGGGGCAGAAGATCATAAGTGGCAGGTAAAGCAGAGTTGGAATGCTCGGACTGATATCGGAGGATAAACATAAGGGGGAGGGTGCCACCGGAAGCGACCCATTGGAAAGTAATACCCCAATACAAAAGTGCCCTGTGGCTGGGGACCAGCATTAACTTGGAGACTGGTTAAAAGCACTCAAAAAGAGCAGAAGACCTTAAGTGGCTCCTGGTGGAATCAGGCAGTCATGGGCACAGGCCTAAGCCCATGGTCCCAGGACAGGCAGTGCCAGCAACCATCTGTGCCAGAGAGAGCCCGGCAGGGGATCCAGTCCGTGGTCTCTGAGCCTGCAGCTTTCCACTGCTTGCACCACCACTCCCACTGGGCACACTCCCACCCTCCCCTGAGAGATCCTGGTGTGGGCATCGGCCAGCAGTCTGAGCTCACTACCTTCTGCAACCTGTGCCTCTGCCAGGTCTGAGTGTACCCAGTCTGTGCCTGAGAGAACTCAGTGTGGTCTCCAGTCAGGGTCCCTCAGCCTGCAGCCCTTTGCGACCTGCGACCTGTGCCTCTGCTGGGTGTTTGTGCACCTGGCATGGGTGTGGACCCCAGACAGCAGTCCTGGTAATGGCAGTCACCTGGGTTCAGGCTCACCCGGACCAATATTGCTCATGGTTTTAGTGGCGCAGGGGTGCAGAGACAAGTGGGGGCCTTGGGCGACCACTGAGACAGTGGCTGGGGGTATGCAGTGTTTAGTGGAGTTTACAGACAGGGAATCTGTGTGTTCTGGACCATCCAGAGGGGAGCAGATTGAGGCTTCTCTCTGAGGTGGAGGTCTGGGTGTGGACAGTTTGCTTTTCATCGAAACCTCCGAAATGCCACAAAAAGCCTCCAAAGAACAAAAACCTTCAAAGAACTAAAGACTGAAACACAGGTTTCCACAGAGCCCTGCCCCTTCATAGGGGGCAGGGCTACTTAGCCCAAGTAAGATTGACTGAAAAACAATGTGGAAGGCCCCTCCCCCAGAAGACAAGCCAGAAGAACAAGAGGACAACAGCCACAGGGACCACCAAAAACTGTAAAGCCCCAACAGCAGAGGAAAACAATGTATTAAGCCCCCAGTAGTGCCCCAAAACCTGTAAACCTGTATATTTCATAGATACACACTCTTCTTTCTTTCATTCTTTCTTTCTTTCACTTTTTCCTTTTCTTTTCTTCTTTCTCTTTCTTTTTTCTTTTAAATTTGTTCTCATGATTCTTGTTCTTTTATTTTTTATTTATTTCTTTCTTTTCAGTGTAACAGTATTCATTGTTTTTTGCACCACACCCAATGCTCCATGCAATCAGTGTCCTCTCCAATACCCACCACCTGGTTCCCCCAACCTCCCACCCACCGCCCCTTCAAAACCCTCAGATTGTTTTTCAGAGTCCATAGTCTCTCATGGTTCACCTCCCTTTCCTATTTCCCTCAACTCCCTTCTCCTCTCCATCTCCCCTTGTCCTCCATGCTATTTGGTGTGCTCCACAAATAAGTGAAACCATATGATAATTGACTCTCTCTGCTTGACTTATTTCACTCAGCATAATCTCTTCCAGTCCCATCTATGTTGCTACAAAAGTTGGGTATTCATCCTTTCTGATGGAGGCATAATACTCCATAGTGTATATGGACCATATCTTCTTTATCCATTCATCCGTTGAAGGGCATCTTGGTTCTTTCCACAGTTTGGCGACCATGGCCGTTGCTGCTATAAACATTGGGGGTACAGATGGCCCTTCTTTTCACTACATCTGTATCTTTGGGGTAAATACCCAGTAGTGCAATTGCAGGGTCATAGAGAAGCTCTATTTTTAATTTCTTGAGGAATCTCCACACTGTTCTCCAAAGTGGCTGCACCAACTTGCATTCCCACCAACAGTGGAAGAGGGTTCCCCTTTCTCCACATCCCCTCCAACACATGTTGTTTCCTGTCTTGCTAATTTTGGTCATTCTAACTGGTGTAAGGTGGTATCTCAATGTGGTTTTAATTTGAATCTCCCCAATGGCCAGTGATGAACATTTTTTCATGTGTCTGATAGCCATTTGTATGTCTTCATTGGAGAAGTGTCTGTTCATATCTTCTGCCCATTTTTTGATATGATTGTCTGTTTTGTGTGTGTTGAGTTTGAGGAGTTCTTTATAGATTCTGGATACCAACCTTTTGTCTGTACTGTCATTTGAAAATATCTTCTCCCATTCCGTGGGTTGCCTCTTTGTTTGGTTGTTTCCTTTGCTGTTCAGAAGCTTTTGATCTTGATGAAGTCCCAAAAGTTCATTTTCGCTTTTGTTTCCTTTGCCTTTGGAGACATATCTTGAAAGAAGTTGCTGTGGCTGATATCGAAGAGGTTACTGCCTATGTTCTCCTCTAGGATTCTGATGGATTCCTGTCTCACATTGAGGTCTTTTATCCATTTTGAGTTTCTCTTTGTGTACAGTGTAAGAGAATGGTCGAGTTTCATTCTTCTACATATAGCTGTCCAGTTTTCCCAGCACCATTTATTGAAGAGACTGTCTTTTTTCCACTGGATATTTTTTCCTATTTTGTTGAAGATTATTTGCCCATAGAGTTGAGGGTCCATATCTGGGCTCTCTACTCTGTTTCACTGGTCTATGTGTCTGTTTTTATGCCAGTACCATGCTGTCTTAGTGATCACAGCTTTGTAGTAAAGCTTGAAATCAGGTAACGTGATGCCCCCAGTTTTATTTTTCTTTTTCAACATTTCCTTAGTGATTCGGGGTCTCTTCTGATTCCATACAAATTTTAGTATTATTTGCTCCAGCTCTTTGAAAAATACCAGTGGAATTTGATCGGAATGGCATTAAAAGTATAGATTGCTCTAGGCAGTATAGACATTTTAACAATGTTTATTCTTCTGATCCAAGAGCATGGAATGGTCTTCCATCTTTTTATGTCTTCTTCAATTTCTTTCTTGAATGTTCTGTAGTTCCTTGAGTACAGTTCCTTTACCTCTCTGGTTAGGTTTATTCCCAGGTATCTTATGGTTCTTGGTGCTATAGTAAATGGAATATACTCTCTAATTTCCCTTTCTGTATTTTCATTGTTAGTGTATAAGAAAGCCAATGATTTCTGTACATTGACTTTGTATCCTGCCACGTTGCTGAATTGCTGTATGAGTTCTAGTAGTTTGGGGGTGGAGTCTTTTGGTTTTCCATAGAAGAATCATGTCATCTGCGAAGAGAGAGTGTTTGACTTCTTCATTACCTATTTGGATACCTTTTATTTATTTATTTATTTTTTGTTGTCTGATTGCTGTTGCTAGGACTTTTAATACTAAGTCGAACAAGAGTGGTGAGAGTGGGCATCCTTATCGTGTTCCTGATCTCAACAGGAAGGCTGCAAGCTTTTTCCCATTGAGGATGATATTTGCTGTGGGTATTTCATAGATAGATTTTATGAAGTTCAGGAATGTTCCCTTTATCCCTATACTTTGAAGTGTTTTAATCAGGAACAGATGCTGGGTTTTGTCAAATGCTTTTTCTGCATCAATTGAGAGGACCATGTGGTTTTTCTAACTTCTCTTATTAATTTTTTCTCTCACATTGATTGATTTGTGAATGTTGAACCATCCTTGTAACCCAGGGATGAATTCCACCTGGTCATGGTGGATAGTCTTTTTAATGTGCTGTTGGATCCTGTTTGCTAGGATCTTGTTGAGAATCTTAGCATCCATATTCATCAGTGATATTGGTCTGAAATTCTCCTTTTTGGTAGGGTCTTTGCCTGGTTTGGGGATCAGGGTAATGCTGGCTTCATAGAAAGAGTCTGGAAGTTTTTCTTCTGCTTCAATTTTTTCAAACAGCTTCAGGAGAATAGGCATTATTTCTTCTTTGAAAGTTTGGTAGAATTCCCCAGGGAATCCGTCAGGTCCTGGGCTCTTGTTTTTTGGGAGGTTTTTGATCACTGCTTCAATCTCACTACTAGATATCGGTCTATTCAGGTTGTCAATTTCTTCCTGGTTCTATTTTGGGAGTTTATAGTTTTCCAGGAATGCATCCATTTCATCTAGGTTGCTTAGCTTATTGGCATATAACTGTTGATAATAACTTCTGATGATTGTTTCTACTTCCTGGTGTTAGTTGTGATCTCTCCCTTTTCATTCATAATTTTATGAATTTGGGCTTTCTCTCTTTTCTTGTGGATTAGTGTGGCCAATGGTTTATCAATCTTATTGATTCTTTCAGAAAACCAGCTTCTAGTTTCATTGATACATTATATTGTATCTCTGGTTTCTATCTCATTGATCTCTGCTATAATCCTGATTCTCTCTCTTCTTATGTGTGGAGTTGGTTTGATTTGTTGTTGATTCTCCAGTTCTTTAAGGTGTAGAGACAGCTGGTGTATTCTTGATTTTTCTTTTTTTTTTTTCTTTTTTTTTTTTTTTGAGAGAGGCTTAGATGGCTATGTATTTCCTCCTTAGGATCACCTTTGCTGTATCCCACAGGTTTTGGACCGAAATGTCTTCATTCTCATTGGCTTCCATGAATTGTTTCAGTTCTTCTTTGATCTCCTGGTTGATCCAAGCATTCTTAAGCAAGGTGGTCTTTAGCTTCCAGGTGTTTGAGTTCCTTCCGAACTTTTCCTTGTGATTGAGCTCCAGTTTCAAAGCATTGTGATCTGAGAATATGCAGGGAATAATCTCAGTCTTTTGGTATCAGTTGAGTCCTGATTTGTGACCCAGTTTGTGGTCTATTCTGGAGAAGGTTCCAGATACTTGAGAAGAATGAGTATTCTGTTGCTTTAGGGTGGAATGTCCTGTATATATCTATGAGGTCCATCTGGTCCAATGTGTCATTCAATGCTCTTGTTTCTTTATTGATTTTCTGCTTGGATGATCTGTCTATTACTGAGAGAGGCGTGTTAAGATCTCCTACTATTAATGTATTCATATCAATATGACTCTTTATCTTGAATAATAGTTTTTTTATGTAATTGGCTGCTCCCATATTGGGGGCATAGATATTTACAATTGTTAGATCATCTTGGTGGATAGTCCCTTTAAGAATTATGTAGCGTCCTTCTGTATCTCTGACTACAGTCTTTAGTTTAAAATCTAATTTATCTGATATGAGAATTAGTGCCCCAGCCTTCTTTTGAGGCCCTTTGGCATGAAAGATGCTTCTCCATCCCTTCACTTTCAGTCTGGGTGTATCTTTAGGTTCAAAATGGGTCTCTTGTAGACAACATATGGATGGGTCCTGTCGTTTTATCCAATCTGCAACCCTGTGTCATTTTATGGGTGCATTTAGGCCATTCACATTGAGAGTGATTATTGATAGATACGTTTTTATTGACATCGTGTTAATTTTGAAGTCTTTCTTTCTGTAGATTGTCTCCATATTTCTGTTCAATGCTATTCTTAGGATTTTTCCTCCTTTATAGAACTCCCCTTAATATTTCCTGCAGTGTTGGCTTGGCGGTTGCATACTCTTTGAAGCCTTGCCGGTCTTGGAAACTCTTTATCTCTCCATCCATTTTGGATGTCAGTCTGCTGGATAAAGTATTCTTGGCTGCATGTTCTTCTCATTTAGTTCCCTGAATATATCTTGCCAGCCCTTTCTGGCTTGCCAGGTCCCTGTGGACAAGTCTGACATTATTCTGATGGGCTTTCCTCTGTACGTAAGGAGCCTCTTTGTCCTAGCAGCTTTCAAGAGATTGTATCTACAATTATGATTCCTCAATTTCACTATCAGATGCCTTGATTTTTTTTTGAAATCTATAATCTTGGGTGGAGACCATTTGGCCTCTAGTACATGAACGCTGGCTCCATTTGCAAGATTGGGAAAATTTTCATGAAGAACTTGTTCCACTATATCTTCTAGACTTCTTTCTTTCTCCTCCCCTTCAGGGATTCCAATAATTCTGACGTTGGAACGTTTCATGGCATCATTTAGTTCCCTGATTCTGTTTTCATGGCTTCTAAGATGTTTGTTCCAGGCTTCCTCCTGATCCTTTCTCTCTGTTTGTCCTCCAGATCACTAATTCTATCTTCTGTCTCAGTTTCCCTAGCTTTTAAAGAATTTAGGTTAGATTGGAACTCATTGAGAGCATTGTGAACCTCATCCCTGGTAGTTTTCAGTTCTGCCCTAACATTGTGAACATCATCCCTGGTCGCTTTCAGTTCTGCCCTAATCAATTCTGTTTGGTCATCCATGGCTTTCTCCAACCTAGCTATTGCCTGGATAATTGTTAGCCTGAATTTTCTTTCTGACATATTGTCTATGTTGATAGCCATTAGCTCTGTTGCAGAAGGCCCATCCTCTCTATTTTTCTTCTTTTGGGCATTCCTCCTCCTCGTCATTTTGGTGAGAGATGACTGAACAGATGTAGCTGGATGTATCGACCATGGTGCAGTCAAGGTGCACCCTGGCATGCTTCTGAGCAATCAGGATTCCCCACCCAAATGACAGAATAAAGAAAAGAAAAAGAAAACAAACAAAAAAAAAAAAAAAAGAGAGAGAGCAAGAGAGAGAGATAGGAAAAAGAGGGAAGAGAAAAGAGATGGTTCAGCCCAAATGGGCCCCAAGGTAAGATTTATGAAGTATACAAACAAAAAGAGACAAAAAGACTGATAAAAGTATATGACAAGAGAAAAAAATATATATATATAAATATAAAAGCACATAAAGGAAGAACCTCGTAAAAAAAGAACCCCAAGTATAAGATTTATATACTATCAGGACAAACACAAATACACAGAAACACTGGCAGAAGAAAAAGATGGGAGAGTGGTTATATATTCTTGTGGGTGAGGAAGGTTGTTTTGATTCTTCCTCAATGTGTCTTGATATCTTTGTTAAAGGACTCAACTTTCCTAAGATAAAGGGGGATTAAAAATTGGTTTACCTATAGGGGAAGCACTGATTGGGGAAAGGGGACTACCTTGAAGCTTAACTCTATATGAATATTAGAAAATAAAAATAAAAACGGATAGACTAAACTTTAAAAAAAATTATAAAAAATAGAAATGCGAAAGAAAAACACAGGTGTATGTATCAAAAAGTTCAGGTTAGAAGGTTATTATGGAATTTGATGTACTGGACATCTCACTATGTGGTAAATAGGTTAAAAAATTATGTATATATATAAAAAATGAACCAGAATAGTGGGCATGAGTTAAAAATAAAAGTTGTCCTATGAAGTAGTGGTGGTTGTTCTCTTGTAGTTTTTTTTTTTTTCCTGGTTGGTTTTCTGGGGGAGGGGCCTGCCACATGGGTTTTCAATGATGTTCCCTGAGTTAAGTCCTCCTGCCCCCCTCAAGGGGGTGGGCTCTGAGGAAACCGGTTTTTTCAGGCTTTTGTTCTCTGGAGGTTTTTATGTTTGTTCACTTTTATTTTCTCTTGCCTTGACTGCTTTTGATGGTTTTTGTAGGTTTAGAGGAAAGCAAACTGCAGCCTGACCTCCCTCTCAGAGAGAAGCCTCAGTCTGGTCCCCTGTGCGTGCTGCAGAGCCCATACAAATTTCCCCCTTGGCCACTGGCAGAGCAGGTTCCAAGTTGTGGTTCCTGGGGACACAGGATCTTCTGCTTGTACCCAAAACCACGGCAGCGGCGGCTGTCTGGGCAGCTCCAGACTGCCAGAGAGGTTCCAAGCAGCGATTGCACACAGATTTTCCCGTTGGCCCGGGCTGGGAGTGCCTGGTCTTTCCTGGTCCGAGAGCACCGGGCTGGTGCCTGCGTCCACCTCTCTCGGGGTAGGGTTTGGGGCGTGCACGTCTCAGGCTCTGTTTAGCATGGCGCGGCATTCTGTGTCTGGCAAGGCTCCCAGCCCCTCACAGGAGCCGGACCCCACAAGTTCTTGGGCGCGCTGGCGGCTCAGGGACTAAGACCTGGTTTCTCCGCCGCACTCTCTCTGGCTCAGCACCAGGGGAGGCTGTCCTGGGTCCCGGGACTTAAGCCCCTGTCGCTAGCCACCCCGCTTCCCACAACTTCCCCCCCACCCGCCACAATTCTTTGCTCTTTTTTAGTGCTTTCAATCAGTCTCCAAGTTAATGCTGGTCCCCAGATGCAGGGCACTCTCGTATTAGGGGTATTACTTTCCAATTGGTCACCTCTGGTGTCTCCCTCCCCCTTTTGTTTATCTTCTGATATCAGTCTGATGTTCCCACTCCATTTTACCTGCCCACTGGTGTCTTCTGCCCCTGTAGAGATCCAGACGTGTATAATTCTGATCTCAGGCTGATTTCATGGGTGATTGAAGTTCTTTGGTAGGTAATCAGCTCACTCTAGGGTACAGGTTGAAATGGCACCTCCTCCTACTTCCCTGCCATCTTGTCTCCCCCCCGACTCTTGTTCTTTTAATTTTTTTTAGCCTACTTACCATTACAACTAGAGGTTTAATACAACATATTCCATAATAATTTTTAACTTTTTTCATACATATGTGTTTCTTTTTTTTTAATATACACATAGATATAATCTTCAAGGTGATCCTTTTCCCTATTCAATGATACCCCTATATATAAACCAGTTTTAATTTCCCTGTATCTCTGGAAAGTTGAGTCTTTTAACAAAGATAACAAGCTACACCCAGGAAGAACTGAAATAACCTTCCAGCTCACACTGAGGGTTTATAACCACTTTCCCATCTTATTCTTCTGTCAGTGTTTCTATGTATTTGTTTTTTTTGTACTATATAAATCTCATTCTTGGGGTTAATTTGGGCTGGGTTCTTTTTTTATGTTTTCCTTGTCTTTTACTTCTGTCAGTCATTTTTTTCATCTGTTTTTGCTTATGTACCTTATAAATCTTACTTTTGGTGCTCATTTTGGCTGGGTTTTCTCTCTCTCTCTCTTTTTTTTTTCTTTTTTCTTTCTTTTTGGTGGTGACTTCCAATTGCTCCCAAACTTTCCCGGGTGCACCTTGCCTGGATCATGGTTGATATATTCAGCTATACATCCCCTTAATCTCACCAAAATGACTAGGAGGAGGAACACCCAACAGAGGAAAAATTCAGAGACTGTGCCCTCTGCCATAGAACTACTGATATGGACATAAACAGTATGTTGGAAAAGGAAGTCAGGGTAACAATTTTCCAGGCAGTGGCTAGGTTGGAGAAGACCATTAGTGGCAACATACAATATCTAGGGGTGGAAATGAGGGCTGATCAGGCAGTACTAAAAATGCTATCAATGACATCCAATCTAATCTGAATACTCTAATGGCTAGGGTAACCTGAGGCAGAAGATCAAATTAGTGATCTTGAAGACAAAATGACAGAAAAGAAGGATCAGGAGGAGGTCTGGAACAAAGAGTTTAGAAGCTGCAAAAACAGAATTAGGGAAATAAATGATGCCATGGAATGTTCCAACATCAGAATTATTGGGATCCCTGAGAGGGTGGAGAAAGAGCAAAGACTAGAAGATACAGTTGAACAAATTCTGGATGAAAATTGACCTAATTTGGGGAATGGAATGGAACAAGTGTGCATGTCCTAGAGGCAGAAAGGATACACCCCTCCAGATCAACAAGTGTAGAAAGACCTCCAGACACTTAATTTGAAATTCATGAATCATAATTTCAGACAAGAGGTCTTAAGGGAAGCTAGTGGGAAGAGATTTCTTATGTACAGAGGAAGGACCATCAGAATAATGTCAGACCTGTCCACAGAAACCTGGCAAGACAGAAAGGGCAGGCAAGACACATTCAGGGCACTAAATGAGAAGAACATTCAGTCAAGGATACTCTATCCAGCAAGGGTGAAATTCAAAATGGATCAAGAGATAAAGAATTTCTAAGACTGGCAAGGTTTAAAAGAGCATGTGACCACCAAGCCAGCACTATAAGAAATTACAAGAAATATTAAGGGAGGTTCTATAAAAGAAAAAAGAATCCAAGAGTGACATAGAACAGAAATTTATAGAGACAATCTATAAAAACAAGAACTTCACAGGCAGCATGATGTCAATAAAAACTTATCTTTCAGTAATCACTCTCAATGTGAATGGCCTAAATGCTCCCATAAAATGGCACAGGGTTGCAGGCTGGATAAAATGAGAGGAACTGTCCATATGCTGTCTACAAGAGACCCATTTGTAACCAAAGATACATCCAGACTGAAAGTGAAGGGACGGAGAACCATCTTTCATGCTAATGGGCCTCAAAAGAAAGCTGGGGTAGTGATTCTCATAAAAGATAAAGTAGATTTTAAGCTAAAGACTGTAGTCAGAGATACAGAAGGACACTACATCATTCTTAAAGGGTCTATCCACCAAGAATCTCTAATAATTGTAAATATTTATGCCCCCAATATGGGAGTAGCCAACTACATAAACCAACTGTTAATAAAAAAAGAGTCATATTGATATGAACACATTAATTGTAGAGGATCTTAACTTGCCACTCTCAGTAACAGACAGATCATCTAAGCAGAATATCAATAAAGAAATAAGAGCTTTGAACGACACATTGGACCAGAAGGACCTCATAGATATATACAGAACATTCTACCCTAAAACAACAAATACTCATTCTTCTTGAGTGCACATGGAACTTTCTCCAGAATAGATCACATACTGGGACACAAATCAGGACTCAGCTGACACCAAAAGACTGAAATTATTCCCTGCATATTCTCAGACTACAATGCTTTGAAACTGGAACTCAACCACAAGAAAAAGTTTGGAAGGAATACAAATAGTTGGAAGCTAAAGGCCATCCTGCTCAAGAGCATTTGGATCAACCAGGAAATCAAAGAGGAACTTGAACAATTCATGGAAACCAGTGAGAATGAAGACACATCAGTCCACAACCTATGGGATATGGCAAAGGTGATCCTAAGGGGGAAATACATAGCTATCCAAGCCTCATTCAAAAAAATTGAAAAATCTTGAATACACCAATTCTCTTTACACCTTAAAGAACTGAAAAATCAACAACAAATTAAGCCAAACCCATGCATAAGAAGGGAAATAATTAGTATTAGAGCAGAGATCAATGAGTTATAGAGATATAGTAGAACACATCAATAAAACTAGAAGCTGGTTCTTTGAAAGAATCAATAAGATTGATAAGCCACTGGCCAAATTAATCCAAAAGAAATGAGAGAGGACTCAAATTAATAAAATTATAAATGAAGGGGGGGAGATCACGACTAACATCAAGGAAATAGAAACAATCATCAGAAATTATTATCAACAGTTATATGCCAATAAGATAAGCGACCTAGAAGAAATGGATGCATTCCTGGAAACCTATAAACTTCCAAAACTGAAACAGGAAGAAATTGACAACCTGCATAGACCAATATCTAGTAGCAAGATTGAAGAAGTGATCAAAAACCTCCCCAAAAAACCAAAAGTCCAGGACTTGATGGATTCTGTGGGGAATTCTAACAAACATTCAAAGAAGAAATAATACCTATTCTCCTGAAGCGGTTTCAAAATTAGAAACAGATGGAAAACTTCCAGACTCTTTTCTATGAAGCCAGCATTATCTGGATCCCCAAACCAGGCAAACATCCCATCAAAAAGGATAATTTCAGACAAATATCCCAGATGAATATGGATGCCAAGATTCTCAACAAGATCCTAGTTAATAGGGTCCAACAGTACATTAAAAAGATTAACCACCATGACCAGGTGGGTTTTATCCCTGGGATGCAAGGGTGGTTCAATATTCACAAATCAATCAATGTGATAGAACAAATCAATAAGAGAGAAGAACTACATGGTCCTCTCAATTAATTCAGAAAATGCATTTGATAAAATACAGCATCCATTCCTGACTAAAACTTTTCAATGTATAGGGATAGAGAGAATAGTCCTCAACTTCATAAAATCTATGAAAAGTCCACAGCGAATATCATTCTCAATGGGGAAAAGCTGACAGCCTTCCCTTTGAGAACAGAAACATGACAAGGATGCCCACTCTTGCCACTGTTGTTCAACATAGTACTAGAAGTCCTAGCAACAGCAATCAGACAACACAAAGAAATAAAAGGTATTCAAATTGGCAAAGAAGAAGTCAAACTCTCTCTCTTCACAGATGATATGATACTTTACAAGAAAAACCCAAAAGACTCCACCCCCAAACTACCAGAACTCATATAGCAATTCAGTAATGTGCAGAAATACAAAATAAATGCACAGAAATCAGTTGCTTTCTTATACACTAACAATGAAAATCTAAAAAGGGAAATGAGAGAATCAATTCCATTTACTATAGCACCAAGAACCGTAAGATACCTTGGAATAAAACTAACCAAAAAGTTAATGGGTATGTACTCAAAGAACTACAGAATGCTCATGAAAGAAATTGAAGAAGACAGGAAAAGATGGAAAAGCATTCCCTGCTCAGGGATCGGAAGAATAAACATTGTTAAAATGTCTATATTGCCCAGAGCAATCTATACTTTCAATGCCATCCTGATGAAAATTCCACTGGCATTTTTCAAAGTTCTGGAACAAACAATCTTAAACTTTGTATGGCACCAGAAGAGATATGCATTGCTAAGGAAATGTTGAAAAAGAAAAACAAAGCTGGGGCATCATGTTGCCTGATCTCAAGTTTACTACAAAGCTGTGATCACCAAGACATAATGGTACTGGCACAAAAAAAGACACATAGACCAGTGGAACAGAGTAGAGAGTCCAGATATGGACCAGCAACTCCATGATCAAATAATCTTCGACAAAGCAAGAAAAAAATATCCAGTAGAAAAAAGACAGTCTCTTCAATAAATGGTGCTGAGAAAATTGGACAGCTATGCATAGAAGAATGAAACTGGACCATTCACTTACACCATACACAAAGATAAACTCGAATTGGCCCTATGCCCCCAGTGTTCATAAGAGCAATATCCACAATAGCCAAATTGTGGAAAGAGCCAAGATGCCCTTCAACAGATGAATGGATAAAGAAGATATAGTCCATATATACAATGGGATATTCTGCCTTCATCAGAAAGGACGAATACCCAAATTAGTATCAACATGGACAAGACTGGAAGAGATTATGCTGAGTGAAATAAATCAAGCAGAGAAAGTCAATTATCATATGGTTTCATTTACTTGTGGAGCATAAGGAATAACATGGAGGACATTAGGAGAATGAAAGAAAAAGTGAATTGGGGGAATTGGAGGGGGAGATGAACCATGAGAGACTGTGGGCTCCGAGAAACAAACTGAAGGTTTTGGAGGGGAGGGGAGTGGGGGGATGAATGACCCAGCCTGGTGGTGAGCCTGGTGGGTATTAAGAAGGGCACATATTTTATGGAGCACTGGGTGTGGTACATAAACAATGAATCTTGGAACTCTGCAAAAATAAAATAAAATAAATATATTATGTATTTATAGCACTTAAATATGGTTTATAATAACAAATCACAGTATGTGTTTATATTAAATATATTAAGTAACACTTTTTTTTTTTTTTGGCAGACAGAGATCACAAGTAGGCAGAGAAGCAGGCAGAGAGAGAGGAGGAAGCAGGCTCCCCGCTGAGCAGAGAGCCCGATGCGGGGCTCGATCCCAGGACCCCAGGATCACGACCTGAGCTGAAAGCAGAGGCTTTAACCCACTGATCCACCCAGGTGCCCCTAAGTAACACATTTTAAGCTATATTTTGCTGGGATTGGTAATTTACCTCTTTGAATATGCGAAAATATAAATATTTATGTCAACAAAATAGATAATGTGCCTGCTGGCTGTAGAACAATGGCAGGAAAGAAATACTTGCAAAGAAAGTGAAGGAGACAAATCAAAGGAAGGTATTTGAGACTGACTGCTACAACTACTGTTCTTGGAATGAGCCTGTGCCTGTATCACACCTTCAAGATGCATGTAGGGAACAGATTGACCTACCTGTGATGTTCACTGTAGTATTTTTCTCACTATGGTATAGTATCTAGCAAAATTAAGATACTTTTATATTAAACACATATTTTTTAAAAAAGTATACAATATATTATTAGAGCACATACAATTATCCAGCTATCTTGAAAACATGAGGATGTCTAAAATAGACTATGAATTCCTTAGGACTATGAGTATTTTATCTACTCAAAGCTTTTGTTAAATATTGAGTGTGGACATGAATTTATTTTATATTAAAATGAAACTTAAAAGATGAGAAAGTAGCATCTGGATGGTTAGTATTTGTAGATTAATAGCATTAGGAAAACCAACATGATTTGTAGAATTTTGTAAATTAATGGATTAAATAATCATTATATGATTTTGATTCAGTCAACCACAAACTCAAGATTGTTATAATTTTCCCACAAGTAGATAAAAAATCGCAATAGGAAATAAAAAAACCCAACACCCTACAGTTCACAGTGAAATTAAGAAAGAGTAAATGTATGAACACTTTGCTACTGAGAATTCTGATCCAGAAAGAAAACAAACATTAATTCCATTAAAGGAGGCTTCTATCAATACAATATGGGTAAGTGATAGACCAAACAGAACAAGAACATGCTTACCAGGAAAGGAAACTACTTACTGGGGAAAACCACATCACTTTAAGAATCCAAATTGTAAGAGCAAAATTCACGAGGAGGATGATGAGTAAAAGAAGAACAAATAAGTAGAGACAACGCTTTCTCCAGCCATAAATGCCAATTTTGTAGACACACTGGTTCTCTGGCCTCTGTATGTGGGTGCCTTCTGTGGTTGTAGTGTACTGTTCACGGACCATCTGCCACGGGGTAGGGGGAGGGTGGGAAAAGGGACAGGGAATGGGTGAGGTAGAGAGGGAGGGTCAGAGAGACACAGAGACAGAGAAGGAGAGAGAGAAAGGGAGAGAAGGAGTGGAGAGAGATAGGGAGGAGAGGAAGGAGCGGGAGAGGGTGAGAGAGGGAGGGACAAAGAAATAGAAACAAAGAACTTTTTTGTCAATACTGATTTACTACAAGTCCCATAAGATAATACTTTTTGTCCCAATAATAAATTTTCAAAATTAAGATGAGTTTTAAAAAGAACTGAATGTTACTTTGAAATATATCATTATTTCAAGCACAGAGTGATATATTTTCTATCATTCAAAATAGTTTAGATACAACCAATTCATCTGAAATCCAATGACCATATTTTCACATCTTAATCAATACATTTTATATGTATAGTCAACTTTCAAAATTCTGCAGGGTTAAACTTGGAATTGAAGCATCAACCTAAAATAATCAACTTACCAAGTTTTTAAAAGATTCAGTGGGAGGAAAATCAAGCTGATATCTACATATCTTTCTTTTTTTATTGTTTTTTTTCTATTGTTTTTTTAAATTTTATAAACATATATTTTTATCCCCAGGGGTACAGGTCTGCGAATCGCCAGGTTTACACACTTCACAGCACTCACCATAGCACATACCCTCCCCAATATCCATAACCCCACCCCCCCTCTCCCAATCCCCCCTCCCCCCATCAACCCTCAGTTTGTTTTGTGAGATTAAGAGTCACTTATGGTTTGTCTCCCTCCCAATCCCATCTTGTTTCATTTATTCTTCTCCTACCCCCTCAACCCCCCATGTTGCATCTCCTCTCCCTCATATCAGGAAGATCAGATGATAGTTGTCTTTCTCCGATTGACTTATTTCGCTAAGCATGATACCCTCTAGTTCGATCCACGTCGTCGCAAATGGCAAGATTTCATTTCTTTTGATGGCTGCATAGTATTCCATTGTGTATATATACCACGTCTTCTTTATCCATTCGTCTGTTGATGGACATCTAGGTTCTTTCCATAGTTTGGCTATTGTAGACATTGCTGCTATAAACATTCGGGTGCACGTGCCCCTTCGGATCACTACGTTTGTATCTTTAGGGTAAATACCCAGCAGTGCAATTGCTGGGTCATAGGGTAGTTCTATTTTCAACATTTTGAGGAACCTCCATGCTGTTTTCCAGAGTGGTTGCACCAGCTTGCATTCCCACCAACAGTGTAGGAGGGTTCCCCTTTCTCCGCATCCTCGCCAGCATCTGTCATTTCCTGACTTGTTAATTTTAGCCATCCTGACTGGTGTGAGGTGATATCTCATGGTGGTTTTGACTTGTATTTCCCTGATGCCAAGTGATATGGAGCACTTTTTCATGTGTCTGTTGGCCATCTGGATGTCTTCTTTGCAGAAATGTCTGTTCATGTCCTCTGCCCATTTCTTGATTGGATTTTTTGTTCTTTGGGTGTTGAGTTTGCTAAGTTCTTTATAGATTTTGGACACTAGCCCTTTATCTGATATGTCATTTGCAAATATCTTCTCCCATTCTGTCAGTTGTCTTTTGGTTTTGTTCACTGTTTCCTTTGCTGTGCAAAAGCTTTTGATCTTGATAAAATCCCAAAAGTTCATTTTTGCCCTTGCTTCCCTTGCCTTTGGTGATGTTCCTAGGAAGATGTTGCTGCGGCTGAGGTCGAAGAGGTTGCTGCCTGTGTTCTCCTCGAGGATTTTGATGGATTCCTTTCTCACATTGAGATCCTTCATCCATTTTGAGTCTATTTTCGTGTGTGGTGTAAGGAAATGATCCAATTTCATTTTTCTGCATGTGGCTGTCCAATTTTCCCAACACCATTTATTGAAGAGGCTGTCTCTTTTCCATTGGACATTCTTTCCTGCTTTGTCGAAGATGAGTTGACCATAGAGTTGAGGGTCTATTTCTGGGCTCTCTATTCTGTTCCATTGATCTATGTGTCTGTTTTTGTGCTCTACATATCTTTCTAAAATGGAATCCAATTATTTAGTTTTTATGTCAAATAATTAAATCACATCTTTCTTCATTTGTTAAATTACTCAGAATTAAAGGCTCTCTTCATTTTTGCTTATAATAAAGTTCCCCAGTATTAACCAACTTCCAAAACAATCAGAAGGTATACATGCATACAAATGTTTATAAGTACTCACTGTTTTATGTAAATTACACTAAGTTTTCATAACAATTTCAACTCTATGAGGAGATTTTAAAGAATTATTCATTATTTCACTTCACAACAGAGGAAAGAAGAAAGTGTTTGTTTGTTCTTTTTTTAGATTTTATTTATTTATTTGGCAGAGAGGGAGAGACAGTGAGAGAGGGAACACAAGAAGGGGGAGTGAGAGAGGGAGAAGCAGCTCCCCGCTGAACAAGGAGCCTGATGTGGGGCTTGATTCCAGGACCCTGGGAACATGACCTGAGCCAAAGACAAATGCTTAATGACTGAGCCACCCAGGCACCCAAAAAAGTGGTTTTAATTTATAAAGTGAAGATTAGAGATTACAAAGACTTTCCTGATTGTAAATGCAGTAAAATGATAAATCAGAACATAAAATATTCTCTAGGAATTTTTTTTTTTTAATGCAAAAGTCTTACGTTTATTTTTAGGAATGATTTGGAAGTGTCCTTATTAAAATAAGTCATAGTCTGAAATAATTCTTTAAAAACAATTGGATTTTCCTACATTCTAATTGATTATATAAAACTGTGCTATTCATTACATAGGATTTCCAATACTCAGGATAATCTACATGATTCAAAACCTAAATGCTTACTGATGTCATAACTGGCATAACTTATTTGCTCATTTCTTTGAGGTCCTCAGTCTTCTTTACAGTAGAGTCTGCCTCACGAACACAGTTGCTTCAAAGTCCTAGGAGTCATCCTTGCTTCTTCTCTTTTCCCTTCAGACTTCTCACATTTTATCAGCTCTGCCTTAACCTGTATCCTGAGTATGTCCACTCCTCTTGCCCCCATACTAGTTCAAGCCTCTACAAACTCTCTTATGGAACCGGTTTCCCTTTTTTCCTTTCAGAAACCATGCTCTACCCAGCAGCCAAATATGCAAAATGTAAGCAAGTTCCTATCATTCTGTTCTTTCAAACTTTCTAAAGGCTCTTCCCCACACTGAGAGTATCTGAGCTCCTCTGTCACTGGCTAGACCCTCCATGAAGGGCCTTGGCTTACTTCTTCAACATCATCTACTAGCATTTGGTCTTTACTCGCAATGCTCCATCTACTCTTTAAGCGACCAAGTTAACTCACCTTAGGACCTCTGTCCTGGGCATTCTCTCCACCTGAAACCCCCTGCTGGCTCCTTCTTAGCCTTCAGTGGCAGCTCACATGTCATTTCCTCAAAGATGCCTTCTCTGGGCACTCAGTTCATGTATCATCACCTCCCGCTATTACATTTATTTCAATGCGCTTGTCATTATCTGTACTAATAGTGGCAACTCCAAAACTTCTGTGAAGCACAGGCTGAGAGACTGCAGTTGTATCAGGAAGGGTGACCAGGGAGTCTGAATTTATAGCAAGTGTACTATTTTATAATATCATTACGGATCAGTAAAAACAGCAGCTTTCCAAGAATGCTATGTGTACATGGGGTTTCCAAATGCTATGTATTTCTATTCCTACATAGTTTCCTATTCCTGGTGTAACATATTGTCACAAATCTGGTGGCTTAAACCACACAATTTTATTATCTTACAGTTTTGAAGGTCAGAAGTCCAAAAATGGGTCTTTGGGGGCTAAAAAATCAAAGTGTGGGCAGGTTTGTATTCCTTCTGGAGGGTGTAGGGAAAATCTGTTCCTTCTTTTCTCCAGCTTCCAGAGGCTGCCCACACTCCTTGGCTACAACCTTTATTTGTGTTGTCTCAACTCCTTCTCTGACTCTGACCCTGCTATTTCCTCTTCATAAGGACCTTGTGATTACACTGGGCCCACCTGGGGAATCCAGGACAATCTCCCCATCTCAAAAGCCTTAACATAATCACAACTGTAAAATCCCTTCTACCATGTAAGTTTCCAGGGATTAGGACATGAACCTATTTTGAAGTCATTATTCTACCTTTCATAGAAAGTTTTGTTCACACTTACATAAAATGGGGAAAACCTTAATATCCATTTAAGATCTTTTTGTTATGGCTTACAAGAGAACCAGTAGCAATTCTGTTATGAGGGTAGACCTTAACTCCCTCTAATTCAGTCTTTGGAATCTGTTTCAATTATTCACCTGTTTATAGACTCCTCCTCCTCCGAATGTAAACTCTATGTGAGTCTTATTCATTGCTATGTCCCTAAAACAGTGTAACTGACAAATAATAGGCACACAATAGAGGTCTTAAGTGAATAAGTGAGTGAAAAAATGGAAAGAAATAACTATTGAACTTGAAAAACACTAATTGAGCTATCTACCTGCCAGGGACAATGATAGCAAATGGGGCTAGATAGTATGAGTGAGTCCTCTGAGTTAAAGACTAAGTAAAACACTGTATGACTTATGAACATACTGAATACATTAAGAAAAGATTTAGTAGTTGTGGCCCAACACTCTACTTAAACAATGACTGTGGATGAGGAGCTAATACCATGGGGGATCCAGGCTAAGTAGACAGAAATAAAACCGCTGTCTCTGTTAAAGTATTTTCAGAAAAGACCTATTAGAAAGAAGACTAGTTATATAGAAAATGAGGTCTCTAGGATTTTATTACTGAAAGAATACTAACAAAGACAAACTATATAAGACCAGTCTGTGGCTCCTGAGAATAGCGATTCTGCTTTTACCACCATATGCCCTGGCAGACCGCAGAAATTTCACAAATATCTACAGCCCCAGCTCCATTTCTCCACTCCTCCTCCCACCAAAACTCCTTGAGTGTGTTGACTCTACCCACTATCCCTCTATGTGTCTTCCTTCTCTCTAGAACTCAATTCCTGACAGGCTTCCACACCCACCACCCACTGAACTTGATTTTGTAATAAGCCCCGCAATGACCTCCATGTTGCTAAGCAAAGTGTGCATTCATATGTCCTCAGGTCAGCACATGCCAAACAGTCATCACCTCCACTTCCACTAGGTTTCCAGGAACCCTCATTGCAATGGCGATTGCTTCTTATTATCACTTGCTGCTTCCTCATCTCCCAGCCTCAAACTCAGCCCTTAGACTACTTCTCTTCATTTGTACTTACCCCCACTTGGAGATGCATCTTTTTTTTTTTTTTAAAGGTTTATTTATTTACTTTAGGGAGGGAAAGAGACAGAGGGAGGGACAAAGAGAGAGAACACAAGTAGGGGAGGGCCAGTGGGAGAGAAGCTTGGTGGGGAGTCTGACGCAGGGCTCAATCTCATCACTGATGAGATCATGACCTGAGCTGAAACCAACAGTTGTATGCTTAACTAAGAGAGAGAGAGAGAGAGAGAGAGAATATGGTGGGGATGGGCAAGGGAGAGGGAGAGAGAAGCTCTAGCAGACTCCAGTGCAAGTGTGGAGCACAATGTGGGGCTGGATCCCACCACCCTGGGATCATGACCTGAGCTGAAACCAACAGTCAGATTCTTAACCAACTGAGCCCCCCAGGTGCCCGTGAGTTACCCCAATTTTGTGTACCTACTTTGCTGACTGACTAAGAGTCTGGATCCCATTTCCTCAGGTGAACATACTGACTCCAGGCTCACTTCAGAAGCTAGTGATCTGCTTTCTTGTCCTTCCAGATTTGAGCTCTAGTTACCACTACTTCTGCTTTCACATCTGTTTTTTTCCCCAGTTGTCTTTCTCACTCTATCATGTTTTATGACTGCCCACTTTAAGGATTTTGGTTAACCTGCTATTGCTATTTCTCAGTGTTGATTATGCTGAATAAACAAGGATTTTACTCTAGACGGGCATGATTTAAATGGCTAGGTGGAACACTCAATTTAAATTTTTTCTAAAAAATCAACTTTGTTATTTAATAAATTATTAGCTTATATTCCTCTTGGAGGCTTTTATTTTTATTTATTTACTTTATTTGACACAGTGTATCACGTTTTTGCTAAAAGAGACTTTCAGAGGCTATCTGGTTCAGTTAGCTTCCTTTAGATATTTATTATCATCAGCATTGGGAAGGGTACCAATTCTTCAGCATGTTAAGTCAGACAACAGCAAAATAGCATTCATGCTGGCAAGAAATTGCACTGGGACAATGCAGAGGACTTTGTGAGCTATTAACAAGCCCTTTACTAAAAAATTCATGAAATACTGCTTTTTTTTAGAACTTAAAATCTGTATTCTAAGAAACAATTTTGAGTTTTACTACATGTTGAATAAAAATTACCTTTGGAGAGCACTTTATTTTAAAAAGTAATACATATTATTAAGGCATCGGGGTGGCTCAGACAATTAAACATCTCCCTTTGGCTCAGGTCATGATCCCAGCATCCTGGGATTGAGCCCCACATTGGGTTCCTTGCAATGTGGGGAAACTGCTTCTCTCTGCCTCTGCCTGCTGCTCCCCCTGCTTGTGCATGCTCTCTCTCTGTCAAATAGATAAATAATAAATAAATAAATAAATAAATAAATAAATAAATAAAAGTAATTTTCTTTAAAAAAAACTACTTCATCAAAATCAAAAGCTTCTGCACAACAAAGGAAACAGTCAACAAAACAAAGAGGCAACCCACAGAATGGGAGAAGATATTTGCAAATGACAGTACAGACAAAAGGTTGATATTCAGGATCTATAAAGAACTCCTCAAACTCAACACACACAAAACAGACAATCATATCAAAAAATGGGCAGAAGATATGAACAGACACTTCTCCAATGAAGACATACAAATGGCTATCAGACACATGAAAAAATGTTCATCACTGGCCATTGGGGAGATTCAAATTAAAACCACATTGAGATACCACCTTACACCAGTTAGAATGACCAAAATTAGCAAGACAGGAAACAACATGTGTTGGAGGGGATGTGGAGAAAGGGGAACCCTCTTCCACTGTTGGTGGGAATGCAAGTTGGTGCAGCCACTTTGGAGAACAGTGTGGAGATTCCTCAAGAAATTAAAAATAGAGCTTCTCTATGACCCTGCAATTGCACTACTGGGTATTTACCCCAAAGATACAGATGTAGTGAAAAGAAGGGCCATCTGTACCCCCAATGTTTATAGCAGCAACGGCCATGGTCGCCAAACTGTGGAAAGAACCAAGATGCCCTTCAACGGATGAATGGATAAAGAAGATGTGGTCCATATACACTATGGAGTATTATGCCTCCATCAGAAAGGATGAATACCCAACTTTTGTAGCAACATAGATGGGACTGGAAGAGATTATGCTGAGTGAAATAAGTCAAGCAGAGAGAGTCAATTATCATATGGTTTCACTTATTTGTGGAGCACACCAAATAGCATGGAGGACAAGGGGAGATGGAGAGGAGAAGGGAGTTGAGGGAAATAGGAAAGGGAGGTGAACCATGAGAGACTATGGACTCTGAAAAACAATCTGAGGGTTTTGAAGGGGCGGTGGGTGGGAGGTTGGGGGAACCAGGTGGTGGGTATTGGAGAGGGCACAGATTGCATGGAGCACTGGGTGTGGTGCAAAAACAATGAATACTGTTACGCTGAAAATAAATTAAAACAAACAAACAAACAAAAAACAAACTGGGAAATACCAGGAGAGGACACAGATAGTGGTTTCAAATTTTGTTAAATTAGAACAGGATGTTCTCTTATGAACATTTGTATTCTATTGTAAAAGGTAAAAACATGAACATGAACAATTTGTGTATGTATGAAAGAAATAAGTACTAATAAAAATGAATGTTAGTTGATGAAAGTAAAAAAAATATAAAAAATAATTTATGTCATTAAAAAACTTATACCTCT